>NC_039509.1:2748362-3057529 GCF_003672135.1 Ooceraea biroi
AAATTTGATTTAAAACAGATTTTCTTTCAATCTAAAATTTGAATTTAATGACTCGGCTGCTGTACCATAATGTTAAAATATCGTTTCGGATATTTCGCTTCGGAGCTAACAATGCGCCAATTTTATTTCCTAACCAACATGGAAACGGCTGTCATATTCGTTGATACATCGAATAGATGCTGAATCGCCTTTGTGATCATTTTTCGCAGGCTTCTGTGCATTATTATAATGCGTTGCAATATTAACATCCTGTGCCGGCCGCCGTTCATAATCATGGGAAAGATCGTGGTGGTATTACGGGTAATTAACGTGTCACGGGCACAAGGGACCGTAACGAGAGTCGTTTGACTACGTTGTACGCTGTAACAGAAATTAACACCGACGTAAAACGAAATTACGATCTCGTTCATTTTACTGTGCCTGACCTCTTCGCTTTAAACAAAATGATTAATCTGACATTGTAAGAGGAATCTTTTATTTTAGTTGCATGTAAATTTTGTTCATTATATAATAATTTTAAAGAAGTTAGCAAAACAGTTACAATGAAGCAACGATAACAATGATATTTCTCTATCCGCTGTCCAGGAATAGTCGTTATTTATAAACAGCAGCAAGATATTTTAAGAGCAAGATATTTTATCGAAAAAAGCCCCATTCCCAATTCATTCCCCTTCACTTGAAAGCATGCCAGATGCAAATCGACGCAGCTCATAAATTTGAAACGCGTCGTAGATCTCATCTGACATCTCGATGCGGATACTCGATGGGCATTATGTCCGATAAATATTCAAACACCACGTCGTAAAGCGGTATCACGTGTTGCGTGCATCGTGTCGTGTATCGCTTTGAAATTGACGATTCTCGCAAGCGCAAATGTCGACGTTTACGGAGGAAACGAGCACGACAAAACAGCCGAAATGTAGCGGTAACTTCGCATTACACGCCGCATGAACGTCAACTTTACGAGCAACGTTGGTTTAAGCTGCCGATTGCGAAAGTATACGCGCGACAGACCGCCGCACGAATTGTTTCCAGACTCGGCCGTAATTCCTCGGAAATCATTTCCGCGATGTTGACACTCGCATTATTGGCGTTAATTGACGCCCGGCCGCTTCTTCTATTAGCGTCGCATTCGGCGCAAACGTGATTGCTCGTTGCTAGGAGGGACGGCAACGAGAACGAGTTTTCGAGTTTGAAATAAAATTGGCAGACGGCGCGATTGCTGCCAACTGAAATTAATTGTTCGACCGACGTGGATGCGCCACGACGAGGATGACTCTCAATGACACTATACTGACTGATACAGCTCAGCTGGATCAACGGTGAATGTACGAGTATATCGAAAGTGTAGAGATATCGCTGTCGATGCTTTATGACTAATGAATATTTTACGCTAAATTCAATACGCTATTTATTTCTCTAAATGAAGATAGATGAAATATTCAGGTCTCTATATTTTCGTATGGAAAAATAAACTTACGTTTTACGTGATCATTTCCATTAGAATTTCCACGAGAACATTATAAAAATATCAATAAGTATGTAACTAACTATGATGAAACAAATGTATGACTAAGGTGTTTTTTACTTATGGAGGTGGAGGGATACATATCTACATGTTCTAAATGAAATACGTTAAATAATTTCCTTCTGTTTATATTAATTTCAAATGCAATGCAATGCAATCAACTGGAAACGATACATGTTATGGATACATACGTTATGGATACAATTAAGAAAATATGTGTAAATTAATGCAGGTGGCACACATACGCCTTTCTTTACGAGCGTCGACTTTTAATTGGAAGCCCACAAGTAACAGGTGCGCCAAGTCGCGCGGCGCGCAAACTGGTTATTATCTCCCAACTCTGCTTCGGATGTATTCTACACATTCATTAAAGCGCGATAAAATTTTGCGTTTCTAATTTTCATCTCGCGCCCTGTTTCGTTAAACTCTGTTAAAGCGGGATATTCGGTTTTCGAGCGTAATTGTCTCCGCGCGGCTGTCCTTTACGGCCTTCCAATCTACTAATTTGTACGGCGCAGTTCATTTTCGCCATTTAGTAACGGGAATATCCCGCGCAACATGCAACATTTACTAAATAGTCCCGCGGTCATTTCGCATTAAACCTGCAGCTGGAAAAATTAAGCAACATTTACCACAGTTCATCAATTTACGTAGAGATTACGCCGATTTATTTACGAATCATCCGTCGTTGTTTTTACAAATTGTAATTAATCCTTTCGCTACAGTCCACCGAATATCAATTATAATCAGCGTTAGGCGTGACAGGGTAAAAGGCAGACCCCCAAATGCATCGAGATAGTTATTTCTAGCCCAAAGCAATTTCCTCTTTGGATTTTGCTATCGAACAATTTAGACGAGCTAGATAAAAGTCATCGCGCATTTGCAATCGATTTATTCGCGGCATCTTTGCAATAAACACGGCTGATGCAACAAAACTGCCCGCGTACACGCGCGTCATTGTTACATTAACATACCAACACGGTTTATTCGCGTGGCGTACAAGCGTAAACACCGAAAGGCCGATTTACATAATGCCATGCATTATGCGACAATAAACATGCGCGGCACAGAGTCGGAACGACGACGGACGTATCGGGCCCGCCATCGCATCGCTGCCTGCCGATCGAAATTTCGAAATTTCTTCCTCCCGTCCACGCAGGAATCTGTGTACGCATCTGCATTCCCGATTAGCTAACCACCCTCCGGACCGATCGAGATTTACGAGCCGGCACCGACGGCATAAATAAAGTCACGTTGAGCACCACTGTCTGCGCATGATCGCGCGAAGGGGACCGGCTCTCGTTCTGATGAACGCACTAAACGCATTAGTATTCTACGAGCGCGATTATTCGATCGCGAAATTCCAAAATCTCACCCGGAGTGACACGGGCCGGATAATCCGGTTAAACTTAAACGACGAACGAATGGACGCATAAAAGGCACGGCTCTATTCTTCGCACGACGCGACGAACAACTCTGACGGATATTATATTGGCTCATAGATTACTCATAACTATTCGCGTTATCATCGGTACTCTATAGAAAAATCGGTCTCTCAGCGTGAAAACGCGCGAAGCACGCTGAAACAATTCGAAGAGCGAGGTTCCCCCGATTTAACATGATACATTTGTAAGCAAATTAATTTACATGCACAAATATTGACGAGAGCATATTGTGTGCACGCGCTAATTGGAACATTAACAACCACTGACATACCTTGTTGCAGGCATCAAACTAAGCAGCAGCAGCCTTCTCTGTGGGCACGCATTAGTCACGTTTGCACTTCAATATATTGCCGGTGCTCGTCGGCGAAAACTTGAATTCGTTCTCCCATCTGGAACAAGGGGAAGCAGACGCGTGTAGTCGGACGCGTGCTCGGATACATATTTTAATGAGCGCGCGTGTTTACAAGCCAACGAGATTATCGCATACGCTCATTCGGCCTTGTGTTTACGACACCTGGGTGGAAACCGGATTCCTTCACATGCTGAGATTCTCTGCTCCACGGAACGCTGGCACATGCGGAATTAATTAACGACCAGTTAAATCCTGCGTATTTGCACAAACGCTACATTTAGAAGAGCACGCGCTTAAGCGGTCCATTTTTATCTTGTATTCATTAATTCTCGCAAACTCCACTTGCAAAGATGTACATATCATTAGCGGCATTAATAAAGAATCTTTGGTAAAACATGTCTATATACAAAAAAAATAGAAATGCGACTTTAAAGAGCGCAGAAGCGGCAAATTACGACGAGACACGCACGTCAGCTCTCCTATTTGCTTCGACAACGCGATCGCGATGACGCTAACAGGAAAACTCTGCAAATTTATAGCCACGTATCGCGCAGTTATTTTTTCCATCACGCTCCGCGCGGAAGCAGTCCGCGGGAATCCGGCGGATTTTGCCATCCGCCCATCGCGCACGTGAATCCGTTTCCACCTAAACCAGCCATCGAGGGACGGTAATGCCTCCGCTGAGTGACCCGAATCGACCCGCCAGCTCGATTCCTCTCGAGATCGGAACCATCGACCTGACGAACAAATGCATCGAGAGATATAAACGACGCGGCCGTTCCTTCCGGTTGCACGCGCGCGCGCTTGCAGTCGGCGGCGCATCCTCCGGCACGGTCGCGAAAACCTGACCGAATCGCACGTATCTCCTCCTGAGAGGAAAGAGAGAGCCTCGGTGATATTTCAAGGGTTATTCAGTCGCGCGGCGCGACATCCACCGCACATCCACGACATGCATCTCCCTCGCGAGTGGCGTAGGCCGCGCTTACGTGCCTCCTGCATTTCTGCTATGACTATCTTTGGGCACGAGAGCATGGCGGAGAGGTCGCCGTGCGACGTTCCATCTCAACATACCGACGAATGGAAAGTTTTCGAAGCTGGAAACTTGGGGCTACTTTCTGATAGCGACTAACTTCCGAAAAAATGCATTTATAGCTGTGATGATTATATTTTTCTTTAGAGTGATGATTATATCTTTCTTCAGAGTGCGGAATAATTAAATATATCTTAAAGTCTTTTTTTCTTTCCTTGAATTTTATTTTATTAAAAGAGAGGTTTAACTCTCGCCTTTTCATCGTAATAATATCGAGAGAAGACTTGAAAATTTTATAATGCTTTTGATTTTGCTCCTAACGTACAAGGATTCGGTAGCAGAGTTAAGGTTCCTAGATCCACTTGAAAAATGACCACCCCCTGATGCGCGTTACGCGAACTAATACGCTTTATACGTGCCACACCGTCTCACCGGAACTTTTCATCGTGCAGTACTTACGCCGCAGCGACGGCACACCGCAGATTTTTCAGAAAACCGAGAACAATTGCAAGAAAACCTTGCAATAACGGTTACTGATAGTCTAGTGGTACGCTATTTACAACAACAAAAATTAAAAAAGAAATAAAGAACGATCAGATCACGTACGTCAAACGCGTGCATATTTTCGCCTTTTCGGCGCGCCTACCCTTCGCTATACAGTTATGCGATTCACGTTCGGTTGCACCACCAGGGCGGAACGCGCGTTTCTGGATACGGAATAAAACGTGCCGTTAAATTAGCTTCGCATAACACCCATCTATTAAAGGATCCCGTAGGACCGGACACCGCATGTTTCATCTTCACCCTCGTAATTACGACGACGCGTTAACCGGGGGTACGAGCGAGCAACGAATTACGGCACCGGACGTTCCGCGTGGCGCGACTTTACGAGCGACTTGTAAAAGCTTCGGTCCACATCAAGGTTTTACGGTCGATCCCATCGATTGTTCATGTCGCGTCGGGTGTGATGTAAGACGAAGCAGAAATGACGCGAGGATCGAGTAATGGTGAATTTGTTTCATGGAATAATCCGCACGATTAAGACGGATAATGCTACTAAATTTGATGGACGTTTCGATCTTGATGAATCCTGATGTTTTGAAATATTATTTAGAGAAGTATTGAATAATAATTTATTTTCATATGCATAACATGATGCAAGAATTAAATGAACCGCTTTATTATTATATATAGCTTGTTTTTTTAAGTTTTTGTTTAAACAAAACAATATAACAATTTCATAAAACGATCATAGGTGCTTTGATTTACACCGTTCGCAGCCGCATTTGTAACTTTTGACGCGGAAAATATTAGCGGTCGTCGCAATTAACATTATGTAAACTTGCACATGCTGTTGAATGACGTGAATATAAAATATTCATAATGTTTTACGATTGAAGATTATAAGGTTGCTTTTCTGCTGTTTATTTGAATATCACGAATATTTATACAGGCTGTCTGACATAAGGCGAAAAACCTCTCGCCCACAGGTAGATCTCATTAAACGGAATTAAAAAGTCCTATACTATTTTGCAAACAACCACGTAAAATTTCGAGTAATTAAGTAAAGACAGTTCGCTAATTCAGCGGACGCGATTAGCAGCGAGGGAAGTAGGCAACTAGGCATGAATGGCGTAAGAAACGGCTAGCCGCGCGCGCGACCGATAACAGCGAGTATCGGATTACAGCGGCAAGCGAGACGACGCGTGGACAACACTTTCTCGGCAACACGAGCAGATGAATGAGACGCTGAGAAATTATTGTCCACGCGTCGTCTCGCCTGCCGCTGTAATCCGATACTCGCGTCGCGCGCGCGGCTAGCCGTTTCTTACGTCATTCACACCTACTTCCCTCGCTGCCAATCGCGTCCGCTGAATTAGCGAACTTTCTTTACTTAATTACTCGAAATTTTACGTGGTTGGTTGCAAAATGGTACAGGACTTTTTAATTTAGTTTAACAAAATCTATCTGTGGGCGAGAGGCTTTTCGCTTTATGTCAGACACCCTGTATATTTCATTAATCACATTTATATTATACTTACATATATGCAGCGCGAAGACTGCTTTAATAAATGTACCATAAACGTTTTATGTGATATAATAACAAAAAGTATCTCATCATGATGAAAACGTTATCTCAGTTAATAAATCTCAGTTTGCCGTGACGTAAACATGGAGAACATAAATCTTTAATATCTTTATCTTTAATATCTTTAATAAAATTCACAAAATAATCTTTGCAATCGAGATGATATTTACGAAAACTCACTGCATCGTAAAAGCATTTTATTTTGAGATAATAAAACGACGTCAAACACAGCGCTGACCGTCATGTCGATAATACTACTGAAACCCATATACGTCTGCCGTCTATCTGACCTTACCACTAGAAACAAAGCGCGGAGATGAAACGGATTTCTGTGTTATTCGTAGCACATGGATATCCGATTACCGAAACTGTCGGCAATCACGTTTCTTCATTATTCTCGTTTTTCAGGCGCGAGCGGAGAACATCCATCCCGAAATAAACGCTCACGTCGTACGGCTTGATAGAAACGCGAGACAAGATCGATACACGCCGTACCAGTTGCCACGTCGTGGAAAGAACTCACAACTGGCACCGACGTTGCCGCGTAAATAATTGAAACCACGAAATGGATACGTCAGCCGACGTGATTTACATGAATGTTTGATATGTCGTCGCCTGCTCAAAATCTGAGACGCAACCGCTAAACGTTTCCCCGACTACGGTATGTCTTTCGGGATTTTACTCGTGGATAACGTGGAATATGTTTCGTTGGAGCACAAGCGAAATGCATTGTACGCCGAGAGACGGGCGACGGAAAAATATTTTTTCTGCGTAACAATATTTAAACGTGCTCTTACGCACTTGTCTTACCATTGCCAAATGTTTGCTAAACAAGATGTTATAGAACTTATTACTAACTGGTGTTTGTCTTCTTGAATCTTGCATGTTAAATGCCTTCTCCGCGCAATAAACTTGTTCAGAGACAAAATATCTTACGCACGAATATCCACAATTGTGAGCAAAGTTGTAGACTGCGGTTTGTCGCAACGTTGCGTGTCACGAAGACGGCAGCAAAGCGTAACTAATTGAAGCTCCGAAACGCGGATGCATCCAGTGTGATTTCTATGAAAATTTAACCGGCCGTCATTCCGACTCACGAGAAAGATCGGATATCGCGAGATTCGTGATCGGTCGCAAAAGGTTTTTCGCCCCTGCAAAAGCGCATTCTTCGTTGTCCTGCTGTCCCTAAAGCCGCTTGAAGAGACGATTGCATTATGCGAGAAAACAAGTCGTGTCGGCGTGAGCCGTGAACAAGGGCGGCGAGGAAGAACGGTTGAATTGGAGCCAGGTTAGAGATGGCGGGATGCAGCACGGATTTGCATATCATTTTATAAATTCCGAGCAATGCTGCCTTTCCGCGCCCCGTCCTGCGAAATTTGTAAGAACAGCCATGCGTCTGCGAACGTGTAGAAAAGTATAAATTTCCGAGTCGATCTCACGTTCCTCTCTGGCATGCGATTTCTCGCGTTCTCTCGCGCATGCTTCGTTGATTTTAATAAATAAACGAAATATAATACAATAACGCATTTTGTCGTATAGTGTGGCGTTACTTAATATTACATCTACGTCTTAGCTGACAAACGGAACGCGGATTTGCCTACGCTTCTCTTCATTTGTACGCGATGTAACGATTAATTAATTTGCGTCCAAATATGGTGATGTCCGCCGATAACGAAGTTTGCAAAAATCATGCAGAAATGAAGGTAAAGTGATGCAAATCCATGATACTACATACGATCGATACCGCTCGTTATCTTTGATATCTCGTATTGCGGCTTTACATTAGACTCCCCGTTGATGCCGGGGCAAGGGAAGTCGTAATAATTCAACGAAGCCGTTTGAGTTCCCCCTCGGTTAGCCGAAAAAGGGAATTCGGAACGAGGAGATTTGACGCCTCCCAGGAGGCGGACTTTCTTTCTGCCAGATTTCGCTATATGGAATCGCTGTATGGAAAGGGGACTGGGGTCGGATCGGGCCGATGAAATACACTCCACGGGGGAAGTAGACGGTGTCGGCTCCGTAAAAGATTCCTATTAAAATACGACGCCTCGTGCGTGGTCCATCGGCCGCGTCGCGAGCCAGCAAAAGGAGAAACCCGAATTCCTTCCTTCGGACCCACTTGAAGAAGTCGTCCCCTGAGATAATGCTCCGCGGAAAGCGGTACATCGAGTACTTAAGAAAATGAGGACCCTTAATCATCGAAGCGAGTTGTATCTAGTCTCTTTTCGGGCGGTGAACTACATTCCTCCCCGTTTCCCGAGAGCGCTCGCAAGCCTTCAAGGCGAGATCGTAAGAAAAACTACACGCTATAACCGTAAATTCTTTGGTGTAATAGAGTCGAACCAGTTTATTTTGTGCAATATTTGATTCACAGAACATGGAAAGAAGAAACATAATAGTTTGATTGCGACACGTATCCGTCATAGTGAAAAATGGAAAAGCAGTTATTCGCGGACGATTGATTAATAAGCTGCATCTTGTTGATTTCAAAGCTTTATTAAACTTGAATATTAAAACTGTAATTTATGCGTGCTTTAATATCAACATAATTGCGCTTCGTAATAGAAATGCTCAAAGTGTAAGCTAGCTTTGTCGACTTTTAGTGCGCAGTTATGGCGAGGCATAAAACTTTTCGCCAATTTACGCGAATGAGGAACATGCGCACGTTCTATCCGTTTGCCGAGTCTGGAGAACAAAGGCGCGGAATATATTACGTTCAATTTGAGAGCTGATGACGTCGCGAGAGGACTTTACGATCGATCCATCGTAAAACGTCATCATCAGGATTCGTCGTCGTCCGTAAAACGGCAACATCTCGATGTGTTCACTTTTTACGATTGACGCTGTAAATAATCCTCGCTCTTCGCAATGTACACTTACTTTTCTCTTATCTCTCTATTTCTCGCAAAATTTCAGTGCATTCGAATTCGATTTCGTTTCCTTAACTCTTATATATTTTCTGTCAAACGTTTGACCAGCAGAACTCTCCGCTATAGCTTGAACTATTTATGATTAAGATTTCAAGTAACTGCATTTCGGTTATGCTTCTGATGTATTGTTAATAGCGTTCTTTGCGTCTTACACATGTGTCTTACACGACGAGTACTCGCTTGTTTGACGTTAAATCCAAATGTCCCTGCAACCTGATTTTCGCGGTTCGTCCAAAGATTACACGCTCGAGGCGAAGATTCTGACAGTCCTTTCACCTTCCTCGAATTCCGCATTCTCAACTTTAGCGGGCCATTAGTACCTGTCAGGAAACATACAGAGGAACGAGCACGGGGGCAGAAAACAGGACGAAGACGTGGCAGAAAAGCGGAGATAGCGGAAAACGGCGGAAGGAAGAGGCAGAAACATCTCGTGCTCGTAATATCCTGCAGCCGTCTCTAGGATACAATGAGCGTTTGGACGAGACGGCCGCACGGCCCGTTGGCCGTCCCGGGTGCTTTCCCTTTTTTTCAACGCTACGCTATTTGTCTCCGGGCTTCTTTTTCGTACTCTTCTTGTGCCAAAAAAGCGGCGGACAGTAAAGCACGACGGCCAAGGACACGGTCTGCTCGGATAATGTACGAAAAGCGCTTGTTCATATCCTTTCGCGGCGGCGTGCGGCGCCGTCAGGCAGAATTGTGGCCGGGCAAAAGAGAAGAACAAATCCGAACGCGGAAAAAGGGTGCGCGAAGGTTTACTTAGTACCGCGGAACGAAAAACCGAGAAAGAATGGATATTCTTTGACCACGTTACTGCGAGACATACATGATATACTTTATCGTCCGCCATCAATTACGTGAGCTGCTGTTTCCCCGTGTCCTAGGGAAGTACTGTAGCTAAAATTTGTCACTCGGTTGCAAAATTTTCTTGCCTTGTGCGGAAGGAAATATTTGCTAAAGAAAAAGTAGCAGTGAAGATTAAAATCACAACCAAACGCTCATGTCTGCCTTTTTTAATGTGGTTTATGTTAATAATCGCGTATCTATTGTACAACATAGTTTATTGCATTAGTGATAATTCTCATGAAATAATTTATGTCAATAATATTTGTGACTATTTGTGATTTGTTGACATAAACGTGTACCATTCTTATTTTCGAGTTTAAAAAAGAAACTGCATTTCCGCTCACGTTTCTGCTCATGCCGATAATTTGTCGTGTCTGGCATCCCGTCTTCCGATAACAAAGAAAGCGTGAAAAATCTCGCGCGCACCGCCGCCATTATCTCGAGATTTGTCGCCCCTTCTAACGACGCCCTCGTTTCTCTCTGGCATGCCGAGATTCGCGTGCTTGCTTTGGTCTTGGCGCGCAGAAAGTGAGTGGCCGACGGTGAATAGGCGAACGGAGCAAGAGCCAAAGACAGGGGGAAAAAAGTCATTCGCAAAAGGGAATTCGCAGAAAATGTCTGTCGACGAATGAGGCGGCAAGCAGATGGCAAATGGAGCACATTGTACGCGAATTGAAAGTTATAACATAGGGTTGTACGCTGATGGATGTTTACGTGTGCAGTAGAGCATAGAGCAACCAAGTTCAGAAATACATTTTGAAAATTTAATTTTAGTGGAAAGACGAATGACAATAGTGCATAAATTATTGCCAGCTAAATTTGCTACGAAAACTTTAAGATACTTCGTCATTTCAACGAAATTTAAATTTTTCCTTAATTAAGAAATCAAGCAAAATCAATTAATTAAGATAATTTAAGAGAAAGATAAATATGTAACTAGGAGACTTGAAATGTTTTGCTAGCTATTTATTGATATTGATGAGAGAAAATGAATAATATACACGTAATAGTATATACGTATACGAAAATAGAAAGTTCCTATCCTGATCCTCTTTCGCTGTTATACTCATTTGAAGTTTTAATGGATTCGTCCCAATAAATTGTTTCCTCTAGCAAAGCCAAGCTTTGTAAGAGTCAGCGAAATTGAGTCCGATGATTGTATCCCATGATACGAACGCTTTGGCATTTTTAAAGACAAAACTGCACGAATTTAAAAGTAACATATATAATATTTTTATACGTTTTATACGTTCTGTCGGTTTCTTTTATTTATGGCAAAGCACAAAATATTGGAAAAAAGATTCTCTGTTTGATATTTTATATATAAACTCACTCGATGTCATTTTACGTTCAATATTTTATCGTCAATCTGGAATTTTATTATCAGTCACGCTTCATAAGAATATCCTTTGCACTCTTTTTCTGAATTTCACGAAGCGGCATCATTGATTTTCGAAGTGACCCAGCCACGGAAAATGGTACCTTCTGACCTGGTTCTCTCTTTCTCACTCTCTCTATCTGTCTTTCTCTCGTAAAATGTCGTATCCGTTTTCACTCCTGGCACATCCTTCCTTTGAAATTGTTTTTTCAAGTGACGTGGGTGTCGCCTTCGGTCGATGGCTGAAGTATCGACTTGTGTCGCTGCATCGGAATACTTATCAATGAATTTATTCGTTTGAAAGCAATCTAAGAAAGATTTTGCAAGTTCCGTTGGGGAATACCGACCACGTTCTGCTTCCAAAGGGAATGGATCGGGCAAACTTTTGGCAAAATTTGCAAGTGTATTTTGTGTAATTTGCCGTTGCGGCGGATTTGTGCCACAAAGTTTAGCGCGATGCAGTGTGATCAATGACACTCGCATGATAACTACAATTATGTACGCTCTCTTTGCGTTATTAACAGCATAATGGCATGCGAACCGCGTAACAATTCGTACAAGCATCGAACACCAGCTGTTCGATTTCGCAGCGCACTGCCATCGTTCGCGGTCAGATACGCGTGTCTAATCGAACGTGTTGTTAATTGTGTCATCGAAAACACAGTTCCGGGCTGGGTCCAGTTGCTGCGCGATACAGCCAGGGGCTGTAAAATCAATCACGAGTGCAGCAAACAAAGTTTAATTGACTCTTCCATCCGCACACTGAGAATTTCAAAGATCCGATCACACAGAAATATAAATACACGTGTGTACGCATAAAGTATCATCAATTTATATTTTATCCGCGAGACCCTTGTGTACGATATAGGACAAAGTGAAATTGAAACGTGAATTTAAACCTTTTACAAATTTCTTCCGAATGCTATTAAAAACCGTTAAACCGAGACTCAACTGGGAGATTAGGTATACGAGTGCAGCGGATGGGACACTTTTCAGCTGACCTCTTTAATTACTTCTCCAATTACAGCAGGATCAGGGTGCGACCGTTCGCGCGTGCAGCCACGTTATAATCGCGCTATAGTAGTCTACTAGCAAGCACGAAAATTTTGATGCGCCGTAACTATCCGAATTATCATGTAAATGGCATTCTCCCTGGGTCCGCTCCGCGTTGCGTTTTCGGCCGGTCGCGGCTCCTTGCGACAGTGATTTATGCTGCAGGTACGGCCGGCGCAGATAGGCGCGCGCACGGCTGTTAGTATTCAAGAGTCGTGTGCCGAAATGCACCGTACGTATGCGCCCTTTGTGCGAGGGTGCGACCGAGCCCGCTGCGCGAGTAATTGTTTCATTTACGAGTAAATTCAGCCGCTTTTAAAACGGCCGCATCGCGAGTTACGACCGCTCGCTCACCGCAAAATAATCCCGACTTGGCGCGCGTGCGGCGCCGGCGCGTGGTCGCTCGCAGCTTTTGATACTTACGTTGCGGACGTTGCGAGCACGTTAGGAGATTACGGCGGAATTAAGTCGGCCGGACGAAGAGGCGCGGATAAGAGTGAAATACGCGTCGCAATTAACCAGGCGACTCGATTACTGCGCGCGCGGCCGCGGGATTGCTGCTGGAAACGCGCGATTGCAGTCGATGGCGTTGTTATATGTGCACACGTGGGAATATGACTTTTGTTCTTCTTCTTTCTCGCTGTACATTGCAGCGAGGGATGTTTCAGGATGGCTGGCTAAAAAGGTAGAATGGTTCATTGTAAATAGTTTATCGGATCTATCAAAGTGTGAAGTCACATCAATTTTTTTAGTGATATTTTACGTGTATTTGACATTTTGAAGGATTTTTTAGAGAATTATGCGTGAGAAATAGGAAAAGGACAAATTGGCTATAAATAGCTACCAAAATGTCAGGTAAAATACATAGGCCGTAATTGATCGTTTGCTGCCTGACTTACGGTGCAATAAACCGCAAACGCGTGACATGGTTCGCTTAGAATTAATGAACTGGAAGATAATCAATTAACAATAAAGCAATTAAAAATGTTATTACGTCATCAAAGAGAAATCCATTGCTTTGTCAATATAGAGCAGACTACACAGTATTGTAAATACTATCAAATGAAACTTGACTGTGTCCCAGTGGGTTCTCAGTGTCCGCTTTCGTGGAAACATTGCACTGTTTCACATTATCAATTGCATAGGGCCATAGGACAATGAAACGGACGTAAACTAGAAATTGTTTTTAAAAATATAAAACAGATAAGAATTTCTCAATATAAAATGCTTTGACTTCTGCAAAGCGAAACTTTAAGAGAGACATATAGAAAGCAAGGAAAGAATGATATCATCCAATTGTTTATAATCTATAATAATCACAATTTATCATTAACTTATTATACAATTTGAAATAAACTTACCTAACTTATTATTTAATTTATATATAGGTTAATGCCAATAATATATTAAAAAGAAGAAGAACATTGAATATTTTGAAAATTGGAAAGCAAGTGAAGTTTGCTGATAATTTGATTAATTGTGTCTTTGACGTGTTAATGGGGTACAACTATCCTTATACATCATCCATAGGACATGTATTGCCACATTGAACAACGGTAGACACACTATAAAATAACCGTGAATTTATAATAGAATTAATATTAATTAACACACCCGGCCGTAGATAACCCGACAAATTCCATTGTGCCAATTTCGCACCGTCAGCTTTCGATCATCTCTCATACTCGCATGAACTCACAAAGAACAGGCTTTCTCTGTTGATTTTGTGCATTATCACTACATAATTCTTTGTGTCAATTGAACAGAATGCGTGGATCAATGGTTCACGTATAAGCTTTTTGTCGACAAAAACTCGATATAAATTTTAAATTACCTCCTTTAAATAAAACAATTACTCGCACAGCGTACTCGGTAGTGCGTGCGGCCGCACATTCGTGGGGCCGCGCAATCCTGTATGTACAAAGAATGCATATGTACGGTACCTTTCGGTATTTCTATTATTACATATGTATGCTCTCCACTATTGTTTTTAAATAATGCAAACAAAAGTGAATCAAAATATTGCACGTGTTTTATCGCGTTAAATAGTATAGATAATGCCGGTTATTCGATATATTTGTAACATTTAAAAAGTACTATTATGCATTGTTATCAATAAAAAATTCTAGAAATATTGAGTTTCTCACTGAAATGTGTCGAACATTTCATTTTGTTTCATACATAATTAATTTATTACTTTTTTTATATTATAAACGTCATATATAGAATTTTTAAAATAATATATTTTGGAAAATATGTTACGTTTTACAATATCACTTTATAAAAAATGCGAACAAAAATAAATTCAGCTATTCAAAGTATTCTTTGTGCATATTTTTCGGCAAGAGTTCTAAAGAAAGATTTTGAAAAGTTTTATATAAAAGATTGTAGTTATTGTGAACTAGCAATTCTATTCCTGAAGCATTTCAGAATGGAATTTCATTTTAGGCGCAGCTCTATAAATAAAGTACAATCTTCCAACCCAGTTACAATAAATCACTACCTATAGGGTAGCTATTCCATTCACGCTGATGATAAAAGCTTTATTAAGTTTATGTAATTTTTTCTATTACCTTTCCTCTTGCAAGTTCATTTGAATTTCTTACGAATAATTCTTACGAATAATGCACGTACTATCTCATTGAAGAATACGAATCACATATTAAAAAATGTTTTCTTTCAAAATTGTTATTTTCTACAAAATTATAAATAAAATCTACTAATAAAGCTTTATTAATTGCACGTCTACGTATAATTTCTTTAACAATTATTGCTCCGAGAATTAAACCAAACCTTTGAAATAACAATATATATATATATATCCAAGAACAGTCACATTGCATACTGTTTCCGTTAATGCGTGGTAGTATATTAAGCCAGCAATTGCTCTCGAACCTCGAAGTAGGTACTTGTATGTAATACGATCGACTATGGTTTATCAATAAGAGCTTGAGATAGTTACCTGTTTACATGATATCATGCAGAACGTACATACCACGTAATTCTGTAAAATTGCAAATTAAATATATCAATGAACGCAAAATGCACAAAAGTATTCAGATACAATATAATGGGTGCACTCATTGAATGGGTGCTGTCGTATGCCATAAATTCGAGGTTGTATCTATTCCATTTGCAAATTTTTCGAGCGCTATCGAAATATCGTTATCTTTTTACAATGTTAATATACATGCATGGAAAATCCAGTTTTATAAAGTTTCCTATATATACATATATAAATTCTTTTATATTCCATTAACAAATTCATAAATTGCATGTAATGAAACATGACTCTTCGGCTTTTGAACAAAGCGGTAATTTGCATATACCGAGGTGATTAAATTATACATCTTTAAAAGCTACATGGCAAAATATTTCAGAAGGACTATACACCAAATGCATGCATGAATATTAACGTCTATCGGAATATACAAAAAAAAAGAAAAATCGGTGCAGAGTTCAATGACATCGATGAATAAATCCTATGTATAGTTTATCTTGTCTAGCTTGTTTATGTCATGTCATTTGATTAGTCGCAACGTCAGTAAACCGAACCAGAATACCACTTTGTATCGAAAACTCCTGTCACAGGGTTTTTAAACAACGGAGAACGCTACAGAGAGGCTTTTATACAGCCAGCGACAGATTTCGGATAAACGGTGCAAAACTGTAGCCCGGTGGCGAAACGCCGAATATCAAATCTTAACAAATCTCTTCGGCTACGACCCATTTATCTGACCGATGGTACTATCCACTAAAAACAAACACTTGTTTCGCCGATACGTGACGTACTTTTAAACTTTATATGTTTGGGCGTACGCCGAGCACCGCTATTGCACGTTCATTCGATCTTCGTACGATTGAAACGTTTGTCGTACGCTGTGCCGAAAATATCCAGCGCACGTAGATACACACATTCGCGTTAAGATTTCAAAATGTTTCGAAACGCAAATTCATGAATGGATGGTACACCTTTCGATAAAAATGCAGAAAACTGTGCGAGAAGTATGCTATTATCATTATTACATTGCTAAAGAAATCGATGCTTGTTGACGAATGTGTCGTTAACGGAAGAAAGAGATATATGCAATATTATTTGGAAAATTGTTTGGAGAAAAAGCAGGTATAATGGCGCTTGAGCAGCTTACATGTTCATTAATCAAATTAACGTACTTTGCGCGTCGAGGTAGTGCTACGCCTGCCGACAGTGCTGGAGCTGGATTTACGCGTTAATAATTCGTGTTACTGCATCATATTAAATTCTATGCTAATGTGTATTAAAAAACTGCTTTACCATTCGGTTACACATTAAAATTGCATCAATGAACTTTTCACTCATAATACTGCTACTCAATTTGACGAGAAATCACGTTTCTATCATTATTTAAATCGTTGAGTAATTGATAAGGAATGTTTGCATAAATTAGTCTAACGTTAATGCAATTGTATGCAAAGTTTTGAAAAACGGTTTGGTATAAAGAATCGTTTTATTGCACAATGTGTTCGCATTATGCGAGCAATCGATAATGTTTCGCGCATCGAGAGAAATGTTAGCCCTCGCAAGTTAATAATAATTTGTTCACGCATATGCGCATATCGATTAGAGAAGCATTCCGCTCTTGATTGCGCGATGACACAGTGATCAAAGATAAAGTTGTGACGCGCTCTCGATTGTACGCGAATCGATGAGAATCGGCGCGTATTGTGCCGAAGTAGATCGACGAGTACGTATGTATGTTTATCTGCACGCATGCGGCCGTGGCAAAGTGACTGCCGCATTCTGGATTGACTACTGTATATGTGCGGAATACCGTCGAGTGAGATTCCTTTCGTGTTTCTATCGTCTTGCTATGCGCCGAATTGATGCCGAGTTTCAGCATTTTCGTGCTTGTGCGAACGTCGAATCGATGCGCTAACGCATGCTTGCATAAGCAGACGATTGCATCTAATTGCGTGTAGCTTGTGATGATTATTGAACCCATTCTCTTAATTAATGATATTTAAAATGTTTATCACATCAAGCGTAATTTATTTGGCGTTCTGTCCATGCCAAGTAGATTATTAAGATTCACCATAATAATTCTTAAAGCCTGGCGCCTGCGACTTCTCTCTTTAAATTAACGATAGCTGCTTATCGAAGAAGAGAAAGTAAGCTGTAATCAGAATACACGCATATGTTCATTTCCCCGTGAACTTTATAATCCATATTCACCGTGATACGAAACATGTTTCAGTGATTTATGTGGGTAAGCGAACATAAAACCTAAAACAAAAACTCATAATGAAGAAACTTCGTCGTCGGAGATATAATGACCGGCCAATTAATAATTACGGTATCCTCGGGAGATCGCACAGGTGGACCAAAAAAGCATCCCTCGCGGGGACCGAGGGACAAGCGTCGCGCCGGGAGACTCGTACGTGAAATCCAATATCCAATCTGCGTTTCTCCTAACGACGCTGTCGGACGAGCTGTGCAGGACGGGGATGCGCGTAAAACAGCACACGACTGGACGAGCGCCAACTTGGAAATAAAAATCGCCAATTCCGTTCGTTAACGCTATCGACATTTTTATGTCCCGCCGCGCCTCGTGTTAGCCCGGGTCGGCGGCGACGAAAAATCGAGACGGGACTTCCCGACGAATGCATTCGTCGCTTGTGGTCGACAAAAAATTGCAGGGTCGAGCTTTATGCATATTTGTTTGCTTCCTCGGAAGCTGCGCGACCAAGTCCGCGACGAAATTACGCGAGCCTTCGAAATTCTTCAATTTCGTTATCGTAAACAGTTTTAAACCATATAAGCTGTATTCATGAGTCGACTAAATTAAACGAGTAAATATTATGCAAGAATGATCGCCATATTTTTAATAGTAATACGTAATACATAGAAAAAGGCTTTCATAAGAGTCTATCTTTTATCTAGTAGCAGTGCTGTGGTTCTGCAGAGCGTAAAGTATGACGAATTGCGCATTATTACAGAAATTATTAAATATGTGATAATATCGTTCTGCGCGTTATTATATTTTTCGCGCGTTAATTTCGTGCCGCGGAGATAACAGGTTAATTAAATTCGGCAGTTCTACGCCGAATGAAATACGTACACGAGTGCATGCATCCGCGTGGCGAAGGCTAATACTCTGAAACCATTCAGACTTTAGCAATCCATTGCATAACGTATATAACACGTGTCGTTCACAGGCAATGCACAGCTTGAAAGCACGCTCACGGTATCATCGTCGAGATTATTGAAACTATCACCGCATTCAAACCATCGAGGACCGACCGCAATTGCGCCACGACTATGGGCGCACTTAACACCTCGTTATCGAAGAGTGTTTCATCAATAACACATTGCCCATGGAAGCTCATCATATTTCCTTTGAATGATCCACGACAATGATCATCACGTAAACGCTGTAATGTATTATTGGCATTTTATACACGTGTGCCATTTATTTCGCTCGGAGTTACATAACGCGCGGACGCGCGATTTCCCATTTACAGAAATAAAAAAACACCGCTCGCAGATCCATATCCGAGGAACGTAATCACCGCAGTTCCGGTCGTTGGTTAAAAAAAGGGAGATAAAAAAAAGAGAGTATCGAGAGTATAAGAGCGCCGGATTCACGTCCCGCAAATACAGAGAAAATAATGTGCGAGCGCAGGCCCCGGAAGCGCAGTCGAGAGACTGCGTGCCCTCGGCTCATTGGCGACGTGAGTGCATTTGCGAAAGGTCGTTGCCGCTGTCGTAGCTGCACGTAAATCTGCGCTCTATCGCTGATAATAAATCCGCCGCCGAACTTTCGCCATTATTTTGAATAACTTGTTTTGCCGCGCACCCCAAACTTCAAGGAGCCAGTTCCCCGGATGCGGAAGGATCATGAACCCGCGCAGTGCATTAAAACGCGCGTACAACTGCTCGTTGCTTATTGACGATCTAATTACGGTGTCTCGGGAAAATTTATGCTACGAGGCAACGGTAAATCTGTCCAACATCCGACGTCGATTCGCTCTCGCGGTCTCGCGTATCCGGATAAATGCGCATTACATATCTGCACAGTCGTGGATGGTACCGTAATCGTCGCAAAATCGATTTGACGAAATTTGGGCTACACGAGGGTAGACTCGGAGCGTTCTTCGTAGATTGCTCGGAATAATGCATGCCGCAATGCTAACTGCGAATCGCGGTGACCACTCGTAGTCCCGGGACGCGACTTCTATTGACATTCATGCACGTCTGGATTGATTGCTGATTCCTAATTGTCGCTGAAGTTGCACTGCGCGTTTCAACAGCATGCCCAAGAAGTTATGGTCGCCCGGCCGTGTTTACCGAACCTGACGTGACGTGGGATATGCTATACTCGCCGTCTGGCGTTAACTAACTAACCGTTGTATCATCAGCCAGCTACAATTCTCTGAAGATATCTGTTCTTGCCAATTAGTCGAGTTAGAATTGTAGCCTCAATCAAAGTTGGGTCGGAAGGCGCGCGCCGTAGTTTCGGTGTACGCCTGTATCGCGTGTTCTCGAATGGCAGACATCCGGACAGGCCAATACGAAGAATGATGTGCTATCACTACAATGTTCAAATCGGGAACATTATGAAACATACTATGGTTAGTATGGGAAATGGAATTTCCCCAATGATTTTCCACAAAACGTGGAGCAAAAAGTCTCTCTTCCTATGTTTAAAGATCTCAATTATTTAAGGATGAATATTGCACACAAAACGACTTTCGTAATTTTCTTCGTTCTTCTTAAAACGAGTTTTTTTTATTTTTTTGCAATAATATTGCTAAATTCCGAGTGAGCCTGATACACACACACATACATATACACACTTAAAGCATGCAAGCTATGTATGAATTATCTGTTACATGTCTCTCTTTTTTTAATGTAATTGTTGCGCCTTTTTAAGTGCACTTTCAGAACAGGGAGAATGAGCGACAAGAATTATAAAGCAGACTCTGGTCTGTTGTGTACAACAAGAGTTATAAGAGAAAGGGATGGAAGTTGTTTTGAGCTATACTTTGAGTTTTAGGATCGCGTCGAGTTAGTGTGCATAGTAATACCGACGACGGTTGTTTGTAATTTACCGTGAACTTGCATTGCAAAATATTCAAACTTCGTTATCTTAACACAGCGTTCTCTTCCCTCACATAGTTGCTCCGTATATGCAACGAAACAAGTGTTGTCTTATAACAATTTATTACGGAAATTTACACAAACATTTAACGTACTACAAATATTGTTCTTTAATAAATAACATTTCTTTATCTATATTAATTAACAAATTAACAAAGTAACACAAAGTATAACAAAAATTAGTAAAATATATTACTTTTTAAATGTCGTTATTTGTGCGCTTTTAAAACATTAACCTAATAGAAAATCGTCCTTAATATTTCTTAAGGCATAGCAAAAGCTATTTACAGAATAATCGAAGAATGAAAGATGCTCTCGAACGAATACCTCTCGGGAGTATATCGCTCCATCTTACTCAGAAGGAAAAGGTGTTCCAGGTAATTTTTCCGTTGGACGAAAAGGAATTTCTTTTAATGCGAATTCAGGGAGGATCAGAATGCAGCCAGGTCGTTTTCTTCAGTCGTTGTATAGGGTGGATTAAATCCAATCGTCGTTCCCGTACTCGGCTGCTTCCGCGCCAAATGATAGCCGTGACGATCGAATTTCCCTGAAAGCGCTTCCTCTCGCGCGTAAGACACGACTTCGCGAGCAGAGAATATTGGCAGCTGACGAAACAGATTTAGAAAAGAGCGCGACGTGTAAAACAACATTGAAGAAAATCTTAACGGCCATGGAGAGGAAGAATGATACGGTGAACATTGTCCGTATCGACGTGAATAGCGCCGACAATTAACGCTTCTTACTCTCTCGATCTTGAGCATCGCTTAGCTGTTGGAAACAGCGGAGTTTCGCTGCTCGTG
Source organism: Ooceraea biroi (assembly GCF_003672135.1). Classification (NCBI taxonomy): domain Eukaryota; kingdom Metazoa; phylum Arthropoda; class Insecta; order Hymenoptera; family Formicidae; genus Ooceraea; species Ooceraea biroi. The sequence continues at coordinate 2,769,951 of NC_039509.1, forward strand.
CTTCCAACTAACTTAGGGTTAAGAAAGCCGAGCAAAACCGCTGTTTCTTTCCGGAAACGTCTCGTTGATCCCGACGAGGGTACACAACGAGGGTAGGAAGGCGCGCGTGGAATGGACGACGCGCGACGGTAAGAGTCGTGTAAAGGGGAGAATAGGAGGGTAGGTGAAGCGGAGGTAAAGCGAAGGCAGAGCGGAAGAAGAGGAATAAGAAGAGCGGTTAGAACCGCCGTGGGATCTCCGTAGCGATTTGTTCGCCGGGTTTGATTTATAAGTCTGTGAGAGCCGCCGTGGGACGGGGGTGGTATGCCTACACTCTCCCCGGCGTTTCTTCGTTTGCCACGGGAAAGAAGAGCCGGGGCAGCGGGCCGAGGGAACAGAAGAACTCGGCGGGGGATGAAAAAAGAGGAGCGGAAGAAGCGCGGGTAACAGAGGAGTTTCGGAACGATCGCCGGCCCGTGGCTTCACTTACGGATGATGCATTGCTCCGCAGTCGACTTCAGGCACAGAAGGATGGAACCGCGGTAATGGATTCGAAATGGCTGGAAATAGTCGACCGCTGTCACCGAGCCTCTTCTCTTTCTTTTTCTCTTTCTCTCTCCTTCTCTCTCATCTCCTCTCATCCCTCGCACGAAACTCTCGTGGCACGCGATGCACTCCCTCAAAGAAGGGAGTCGGCGTGCATGGAACTTCGCGGATTCTCGTCTATTTTTTGCATATTTGAATTTCCGCTCACGCGAACGAGGCTATGATACTTCTAAAAAGTAAATCGCTTGCCGCACAGAGCATTTCATACGATGTATTCGCTGATGTAATCTCGGCTTTGAGTCGGGATTTTCTGTACTCTCAAGATAATTGACTTGTTCTCTTACATATCGCATGCATGACAAGAATATTCATGAATTACCAGTAGTAACAAGATTCGACATAATTATCGATTCGCCGAATGCGCTCGCATCTCGGAAGCGCATTGACCGCGAGATGAAAGGAGCTTACCGCCAATTCACTTCCGTTTCAACACTCTGCGACCATGAAGTGCCACGAATCTTAGCACGTACGATGCAGTTGCGGAGGCTCTTTTATGGCGCCTGTGGACCCACTGTCGAACGACGGAGGAATTGTGATTCTAGCATGCAATACCCTCCGTGCACCGAATAACAGTCTAACCGACAGCGTAGTAAGAGAGTTTGCTATGAAGAGAGTTTGTGCCTGCGACCAAGATAGCTGTTCGGCGAGAGAAAATGTCTCTCGAAGAACCTATATTCTCGAGGCTAAATGATATAGTGATAATCAAATTTTATAATATAATACAAATCTACCATAAAAGCTTGGCGTCTATATTCTCTTTTTGCGAAATTCTATCTTTAAGTAAGTAAATTTTTGTATTTTCATCCTTTTAGCGTCTCTTTGAATGAATGTATGAGTATGTAAATTTATTAGTGCGAAATTAATTGGATGATTAATAATCTGATTGCATAATTAATGGGCACATGATGCTTTCGTATTTTAATGTATTTTAATGTATTTTAATGATATGCACTTCTAATAGCAGGATCATAAATGCATTGAGTGTGTTTAGAAGCAGCAAATACTTAGTACTCTATTAGCGTGTTTCTAACTCTCGAATAACGTGATTCTATTCTTCAGATGTGTAATTTTAGCACTCTCCACTGCCATACTATCGCAATCGCTACTTGGCCAGTGCTACTATAGCGAAAGGGTTAAATTCTAATCTATTTACTGAACTTGCTTTCTGAAACGCCGGATCGACGCGTCACGTAATGCATTATAACTTAACGCGAGAATGTGCGATAAGAGTTCGTGCACCGATCTTTTAAATTGATAGCGACTTGGATGTTCGACGCGTCTGTCCGATTCCGTGGACAGTGGAACGTCTGTGCCACGTGACTTGAATTCCGGATGACGCATGAAAGTCGATACATCGATGTCTTTCACCCCTCTTTCTACCCCTTTCTTTCTCTTCGTCTATCCCGGCTGCCATCCTGTCGTAGACACGAGCATGAAGCGAATCAATTTAGTCTGGTCAGCATAGATTTCACGTCAGGATGAGTTACGAGCCATCTACGAGCAAGTTACGAGCTCCGGATAGGCGGGCTGTTTTAGAATTTCTGAAACGTACGTACATACACGTAGTGCAGTATCGAATTTCTGAAATTCTCTCATCACCCTCGGCGTAACATAATATTTCGTTAAATATGATCACATCCTGCAGCCAAACGGTCAAGTCCATTATAACGTCATACCATTATATATTATGAAAACAGATAGTGTACTCTCTCTGGTGTGAAATATTTTCTAAAGTTCAATTGGACGTAACGCGTGACTATTAACGTTTAAATAATTTATAGAAGTCCCCCGACGTAAAAGTAAGACTCGTACACGTACATAATAATTAGAGGATTTATCGCGGTGCATAAATGAATTTGTTGATTTATCGTAGCGGATAGTTACGTTACTTTCCTATTGCGTAACTCCGATCATGCCTTCTGCCCCAAGAGTCTCAATTATTTAAAGACTGCATTAATCCCGGAATGCCGCCCCGTATATAAACTTCCGAACATTTCAACTATCAGAATTCGCAGATGTATCGTTAGAAATGATCTAAACTCTTCGACTAGTTAGTCACGAATTAGAAATTCTAAATTTAATCGTGGATTACCTCAGAGTCAATTTCATGAAATGCACGATGTCTGCCAAAAGCAGCATGTTCCTCTAACGGACTGCATTCTCACGTCCTTTGCCTTTGATGAAAGGCACTCAAATTGACGTGTTAAATTTCGCATAGTGAGGACCGCATTATCGATCCTTTAAAGCAGATTAGCCTAGACATTTTACCACAGTACATTTACATCCGCAGTTTTCGTTGTAAATTCGTATACATACATAGGAAAAATAAAGTTGTATGTAATTTTAGGCGTAAACGGCCACACTGTTTCAATAGACCTTAACGCAAAACTGTAGATTGCTCGGATAATCAAATATTTTGTTATTTGTTGGCAAAGAATTTCGCAAAAATACCGTCCATCGAATCGGTCGAGAGAGTGCGATAACTCTTTGGCAACGTTTAGCGATCACTGCACGTTCGATGTGAACGCGGCTGCGTTGCGCAGCCAAACAATCATTGACACGACCGGGCGTAAGTAATTGTTCCGCAAGTTCGCTTTATACCGCGAGCAAAACAGTCGTGCGATCGACCGCGAAAAATACGAAACGGAAGCGCATCCTGTTTGTGCCAGGGACCGGCGGTCGGTGGAAAAGTTTCTCGCAAAATCCGATCGTGCCAAGTGACCAATGCCGTGAGCTTTTCACGCGATAATTTGAAAGGGCGTTTCGTCGATGAGGGAAATCAATTTTCAGCGAGGGTGAGGGTGGAATGAAAAGGCCTCCATTCGGCATTCCGTGCCTGTCTCCTTGTGGCGCTTTCGCAGAGAAAAGCGAATGATTGTCAGACAGTAAGAAAGAAGAAAAGAAGGTCGAAAGAAAAAATAAAGAGAGATAGAGAGAGAGAGAGAGAGAGAGAGAGCGTGAAAGGGTGGCTGGCTCTGAGAAACATTCGCAAAGTAGCACCTCGTTAACTTTATAATTGCTCAACGCGTTAATGAAAGATTCCTGTAATTCCTGTAATTATGTGAGAATTCTTCAACGATCAATGTGGTCGCCGTTAAACCATGTTTCCCGTTTTCACGTTCACGGAATCCGGTGCTTATATAAATACTTATCTGACCGCTCACGTGAATTTACATTTAATCCGTTAAAATGTTAGGAGACTGAGTTGCAACCGAAATTTACTGAAAGGTTTACATTTCAGAATTTTTTCTCACTTGACGTTTTTAACATTGCGAAATAATTAAAATGCGATTGCAGTTACTTTAGCAATTTTGCAAGGGACGTTTTCTCTCCGAATTTCATAATGTTTTACCTTCACTTACAATTAGTCTTTATGCGTGATCTAATATTAGAATAACATTCGGAATATTTATAACACGTAGCATTTAAAGATATCAAGATTTTGCTGAGATCAGTAACAGACCATAATGTTTTTACATATGTATACCAATGAGACCATTGTAATTGGCTAACTTATTACGATGGTGGTATTATCGATGAATTTTTGATCCCTTAATTGCGCTGAGAGTGACACTCTCGAGAGGTTGTTAGTTTTCAAATGCTTCGTACTTCCGTTTATTTATCCCCATTTCTGCGCCACGGTGATTGTACAATTATGGCCTAACAGGATTTTAATTTGCTCGCTGACCAGATCCACACTGCCATATAAATCCACCATACGCGACACCATGCACGTTATTATACACATCTGGTAGAGCAAAGCGCGAAAAATTTCTAACACATCATAGAATGATGCAGGTTAGATATACATCATATTGCAGTTACTGCATTTTTTCCATGCATCACCGGAAATACGAGACATACGTCTTTCTTCGACGAATTTATGAAAAACGTCTAACTCTCAAATTACGCTTTTCAAAAATTTCTTACTAATTTAATTGAACTTTAAGTTTCTAATTTTGATTCTTACTTCATTTTCCGCTTGTTCTAATATTAGCACAACGATATTTCAACGATTAATTCGTATTGATCGAAAAAGATCGTGGAGAGACTGGAGAAGCCTGGAAAACCATCAGCCGCAATATTTTCAATGCAATTCCAGCAATGGCTGGACAATAAGACGATAAAATTGAAGACGCAAATGAAAAGCAAAATGTGCGAGAGAGATCAAGAAAAGAGCACAAACGACTGGTCCTGTGGACCATCCTATGTCGCAGTAATTAATTCCAACTATCTTGAGAACTATCTTCATGGTACTAGCTCACTATTACTGCGGCATATTCGGTACGCTCCAAGCAATCTGTCTGCCGTTCCTTCCGGTCTAAGTATGGCCAGCAAAGTTTATCCGAGATTAGGTATTCCGCGATCGCTCGTAGTTTAAACCGCGTTCGAACTGAGAACGATCGAATGGTATATTATCAGGGAAAGTCTCGTAACCCACGCACTTGTAACACACGGTTGTCAGCATGTACGCCGCACGCATACACGCAAGTGAAGCCACACACATACATGCAAGTGTAATTATAGCGATTACAGAAAATTACAGTGTGTTCAGTTCGGAGCAGCAGAAACGGAGCGATGCAGCCATTAGATACAGAGGCTGTAATCGACGCAAGAAATATATCCCGCATCAAACACGTCACGTTCTTATCGTTGGATAAGTAATTCGTAAGCGTAAATTCGATATCATTTGTGCGAGGCAGGAAGGTAGACATTTAATTACTCCGCTGTATAAAAATGTACAATTAATCAAAGCTCTATAAAAACGACGACGTCTAAATGCGTCATTGCACGTTTACTCTGTTCCTACATTAAAACAACATTCGCCGCGTCCCAGAAATGAGCAGCTCAACATGCGGAGTGTTCACGAGGGAACTTCATGAATCGAAAACGCACGCGATTCCGCAGTTTCGCGGCGACGCGCAAAAGAGCCTTTCGAAAGAGCGGCACGACGGCGACTGGATACGCGATTATTATCCTAATTCGAATCTAGCGTGCGCCGGATACCAGTGTCGGAGAAATCAAAGGATTGCAAACGACATGGCGTGTCACGAACAGAACTTCCGCCCGGACGAGTGTTCCGCTTTTCTTAACGGTTCCCATCGTTAATCTTCGTGAGCCGAGCGGGCTTCGTGGCGCACGTTAATCAGGGAACCTGTAGTTGAAAATCCTACGAAAATGATCTACGATAAATCACGCTAATCGTTGCCGAATAGACGTTAACAGGTTTAAATTAAAGGTTAAAGGCTTTCTTTTATTATTCCCTCAAATCAATTACTCCAGGATTTCTTTTGATTTGTGCAAAAGATATAACGTACATAAAGATTAAACAAGAACGGCTAAATAATATTTAAAAAAATGTCAGACGCGATGCATAGCTTTCAAGCTTTTTTTGAGGAAAAGCAGGCTGGTAAAGATCTGAGTATCTGATTTTCCTAGCCGTAGCCGGAACAAATATCATGATAGTCTGATAGATCGTGCACCCTCCGAATCTATGAAGCGGTTATGAAACCGTAAGCAGCTGTGCGCTGAACCGTTCGCTCCCTCCCATTCGGTGGGTTTGCACTTTAGGAGAGTAGCGAAGGAAACGTATGGCACGCCGGGGAAACATCTACTTTGATAGTGGATTTCGTCTCATCCCTTCGTCTCTTGGTCGACCGTCTTCCGCTACTTCCCTCTCCTAGGCGCTACCTGATCTCCTTACAATAAGGGCTAACCGCGGTTGAGGTCTATCGTTTTTCCGCCGCAATTCGGATCTTCTTGTACAGCAACCGTCTTTACGAACTCGTATTTTTATCACGATATTACACTTTACGTATTTTTGTAGGATATATTCATCCTTTATTTCATTGTGATTTTTACAAAAATATCTAATGTTTTATCAGAGACGTTTGATATGTGTTGGTGTATCCTTTAAGGAAATTTGGGATTACTTTTCGCTAAATGGTTGTTGGTGGAAAGTTTATCATCCTGATGGCTTGTAACTGTCCATATCAGAACAATGTATTCAGGCTCACGTCCGCCGAGTATAATTAAATAAAGATATCACGTGCGAGCTGCTCGTTAAAAGCCTTTAAGAGACCATAACTTTATTATGCCTCTGGGATAGCTTTTGCAATAAAGTAAGACTGTCGCAGTTGATAGATAACTCACCAGGGAAAAAGTTGACTCTAAATTTATCAATGAGTTTGTAGACGAGAATAATGCGCGAAGCATAAATATGCTTGATGAACCTTTTGCATAAAATGAGTAAGAATTCATACATATATCAAAAATGCATTATAACGTACAACAGTCAACTCGTTTCCGGCCATTTTATCGATAAAAGAATCTCATACACACATAGAATCTATTAAAAGCACGAATAAAAGTATTATAAAATATTTACTTAGAAAAATATGCCCAGAGTGCTTTCATGAGTAACAGAAACGCGTACGTCCCAGATATGGAAATTAAATAAAAATAATATAAAATATTTTATATTGCCGATTTTCCATTCGCTGTTCATCGTCAAACGTACTCGTTTCTTAGCACCCAATATCGTGTTCGTTTTATTGGCACGGTCATGGCGCAGAACGGACGAGCTTTATCCCAATCACGATAGGTTTAATTGAAATATCGTGTTTCGCGGAATATACGCTGCCAGCCTTTGTTACAGTGTGCCACGCTGATAGTTCGATCAGTATAGAAAATAAAAAAAGAATATAGGAAATATAGAGAACACGAAAGGATGAAGAAGGCAAAGTTTGACGATTAAGCCTGATCGCTGCTCTCGGGCACGTGCTGGACATATTTTTTTCGATTAACTAATTTCAATACTTTGAATTCCCAATATTCCGAGGAACGAGTCCGTGACGCAATAAAATTACAGGACAGACAGAGAAAGAGAGAGGAAGCGTATTTATGGGAACGTACATATTAAAGATGAACTTTCCCTTTAACTCCTTAACTCTACCGCAAATACTCGGCGGTCCTGCATTCCGAGACCGTGCAATCCTCAGGAGTGTCGTAGAGGAGAAAAAGGTCCGTGCGTGTTGCAGTTTATGGCATATGACTTACGTGAATGTTTAATGAATCGCGTGCACTTGGGGATACACAGATCTGGGAAATGTGCTATTGCGTCATGGAAGACGGCAAGGAGTATCAAGCTATTGTACCAAACGGAAATGACATGATCACGAACGGATTTGTGTGAGGAGGAGAGACATGATCCTCAAGGTCCCCCTTAAAAATCCAAAATCGCAGTTGAAATCTAGTATGTAGGACGATAGATTATCAGCTTAGCTATTATAAATGTTCATCCACAGATTGAAATTAATGTACAAAATGTCAGAGAACAATTTGCACTTGGGGGCAGAAGAAACTTAGACTTGTCGTATAATAAAATATTTAGCTATATGAATTGCAAGTGTATTCTATTCTAGAATGGCTCCTCTAGTCAGAGGCTGTATTCGATTCGCCTTTAATCATGGTCGGACAGCTTCGAGCAAAACTGACAACTGACTCGCGCGAGATCGATTTATCGTACGCTTTGATCGCGATGCTATTATTTTGCATAATGATTAATTGAACGTTCATGCGTCGCAGGAATATCCTGTAATCAATCTATTAAAAATATAAGTCCTGCAGGTGGTGCGCGATGTCTCAAATTGAATACGAAATATCTGTGGCACGCGCGCGCATATATTTAATTAATAGTTAAATATTAAAATGTACTCGCGGTACGTGCCGTATAACGTTGAAATATTCTGGGGCGCGAGGAAGAGCTCGAGAAAGAGAGCGGAGCGAGCCGGACGGCGAGAACTTAACGAGGAGATTTGCATGTGACGTTCATAATTAATACAGCTAACGAGGAATTTCTTTTTTTTCTTTTTCTTTATCAACGGCAAGAAACATTTTGAATATCAGCGTCGCAAACGCATACGCGCTCCAAACGTGGATACCGTCCGGCGCGTAACGTCAATGCAGCGCGGTAACTCTCGATAAGTGCTTCTTCCGCTACCGGAGAATGTTCGTGCCGTCGTATTTAACGGGATGCGTGCATTTACCGGCAAACTTTTTGCCGTGGTGACGATATGGGCGGCCGCGAATAAATTCGGACCCTTTTACGGCTGCTCGAGCCACTGCAGGACGACGGGACGGCCGGCATCGAATTTGGTTTGCTAATTTCGCCCAGCCGCGGAAAAGATGCGCCGCGATGGCAGCCGCGAGGAATACCTTCCCGTGTGTGTATCGCCCGATGGGGATACGCGGCTGTGCTGAAGCGGTGCACTCTCGTGTCTCCGCTTGGCAGATCCGCCAACTTCCACCCGCGACCCGCCGCTTCCGCCATTGTCAAGAGAATCCATAAATCTGTCGTCGCTTTTGCCTAGCTCGCGAATGAGGGTGCGAAAGGGGGAGGAAGAGGAAGGTGACGGAATAATGCGAGAAATCCAGCGGGACCGAGCGATCGGAAGCGATCGGCCAACTTCCAGCGGAGATGCGAAAATCGTCGAGAACACGTCGCCGAGTTTGCGAGGAAACACGGCGATTCATCACACGTTTCTTTAATCTTCGGTCGATCAAATAATAGTTTACTCGACGTGTTTGCGTAACTTGGGAAAAAAGCCATCGACATCGGTATCGATGATCGAGTGACGATTAAAATCTATTATTTGGAGCGAAAAATTTGTGACTCGAATTTGCCCCTCCATTTTACCAACGTAAAATCAAACAATCAATGTTCAGCTGTGACAGCTCATCGCCGTTAATGGCGAATATGATATTAAACAGCAGCGGAATATATTAACGTTATGTTTGCGCACTGCTTGCAGAACGTTTCAGAGATCTGATAGTTCAATCTCTATATGAGGCTTTATAACACTGAAGTTATATGTAAGTCATTGTAATGACTGTTATGTAATAGATCAATCGATAGCAAGCGTTAATGCTGAGAAGAATTTTATACTGTGCGTTGTTAGACATGCGATGCATAAAAGAATCATTTCTTTTTGGAAGGGTCATAAGCAGCTACATAGATAAATCATTTCGTATGATTAATTCCGGTTCGGTATCGACCTCGCAAATTTTCCAAGGTACCACAATTTCATGTATGTATGTGGATATGTATCTGGATGAAACTGAGGATTGAATTTTGGTCAAAACATTTAGAATAAATTTAACAGATCTATTTTACGTTTTAATTCGCACGTTGCTCCAGTATCGCTGATGTTGCATGTTGCTTCAATATCTTACGATACGTTTAGCACACAGAGTTGTAATAGCGTTGCTCTTATTTTCCCGAACCCATTAACTGTATTTAGTGAGTAACAATCAGAGAGCACATCTTTACGATCCCCAGGCGAAATTAAAAGTCTTATTTTGCTCCGCCAACACTCCGAATTGCCGTTAGTTTCCCCCATCTATATACGGGGTGTTCATTATTCTGGATATTCGCGGGAACAAATAGCACGACACAAAATGAAATCGAGAGAAGTGCGATGGCAACGGCGGCGCGAGGGAACGGGCATGATGATACTGGCGATACAGTGGCACGAGCGAGTAGAAAAACAGGAAACTGAACGCGGGGACCGGGGGAGGGAACATGGAATTGTCCGTGCAACGGTGTTTATGCGTCCCGTACGTATTTCTGCCGTGGCTTTCGCGCCCGTGTATCCGCGTGTATGCGAAATATCAATATTCCATTTTCGTGTCGCTCGATATTCGCGCCGGACGGGCACAGCGACGGAAAGTCAGAATTCGCAATACCGTGCTTCCGGATGAGGTGCATCCCGTGCACGGATTTCTCTTCCTCCTCACTCAAATCATCTCACCCCCGTGTTCACCTCCGTTTTCAGCGTCACTATTTCGGCTTACTTTTCGTAGATGTTATTGTGCATTATAGCCCGCCTGTTACACCACCTAGGTCTACTTTGTACGAAACGTGAGTAGTAATAAAAGTTATAGCTCGATGGAGCGAAATATAACTCCGCGCGCGAAAGTTTATGAGTAAGCATGCCACGAACACCGCTTTCCAACAAAGCCCGGGACCGGTTGGCTTTCACGGATCCATGTTCCTTTCGAATAATATTTCGAAAGAGCACTCCGATTGTGACCTACTTAAAATTAAATTGAGCAAAGCTAGAAACGAGAAAAATTATAAGGGGCAACGCGCGAATTAATCAGATCGTAGAGATTTTTAATTTCATCCGGTATAATATTTGCGGACAGATAATTAATGACCTGCCTGGCAATCGTCGTATGTTGGCTGTTCATAAGATAATGGTCTAAATTAGAAGACCGCCTACTCTCCGCGGAGAAATCGGAGAGAGAGTCTCGCCCCCGTGAAGGGGAGTAGAACAGAGGACGGAGCTGGAACAGACGCGTCCTGGCCCCACGAAAGAAATCACGCTCGAGATACGAGCTTATCGCAAGCACAATTTCATTCCCTCGCTCTCAGAAATAGTCGACTCTGTTGCGTATGCATTACGCGTTATCCGTTTATTTACCAGTGCCTCGCAGCAAATTCGCGAGGTGGTGCGCGATGAGTAAGGGTCGCAAGGTCAGGATGTATTCTTTTATAGTGAGACTTCATTCTTCCCTGTGAAAAGTTCATTTTTAAGTCAGCGCCTTATCTCGAAGAAATCTGAGCTTGTACCTTGCCGGCAGAGTACAGGAGATCGATGTTGTACATCGCGCGTGCTATATCGAATCTGACCAACACAAATATCGCAGATCCGTTTCGGGATCCGCAGCGACCTATTCGCAATTATGTTAGTCTAAATTTGGTTTCTCCGCAATCGATTCGCAGGTGGTACTTGGACCATGACAGTGTAATTGCATCACCCAGGTCTCGCTGAGATCCAATCGTACGAGATACTACGCGGTTGCAGAACCGGACAATACTGATCAAATATCGATACCGACTACTCGCGCGCAAGTATCACAGTCGTGCCACTATAATCTCTCCGTTTGTTATAAACAATTGCGATAATTCTATTTCAAACGCGTTCTGTACAGACATTTAATCGTGCAAATATTATAATTCAACTAAAATTGGTTAATGCCTTCTCAATGCGACGGTAGGTACTATATTATTACACGCGTGTGTGTGATTACATGTATTTATAATATGAAACATCATTTCCTCGTTATTCTCAGACACTGCCTATTGAAGTAGTTATCATCAATTAATCATGCGTGAAATGACATTCATTTAACGCGCGAGATCAACCACATAATATCACCATGAAGCATATCTGTTCATCGCGCGATAGGTATGAAGCAATTATAACTGGAGCAGGGAGATTGTGCGCTGTGACGCGGAAACGGCGCAGGAAAATTTAGCGAGGAATAGGCATGACAATATTCAGACTGTACAATATTTAGATTAACGCGAAATAGCTCACTTTGTTGCTCGTTCCGAACAACAAATAATTCAGAGAATTAATTTATATCAATTTTTTGAAAACAAATTGTTAGTCAATATCAAGTTATTTTTTTCTAATGAAGTGGCTTGCAATCAATCCGTCAAACAAAATTGAAGCAAAATGAGAAGCATCGTGGAAGTTTTAATGCAGAAATAATTATCGGCATCGCGAAAATCTCAAATGCCAAATTGTTAGAAGATATTAGAAAGAAACCGAGAGATAATCGATATAAACGTCACACACGCACGTCCACAAAGAACGCGCACAATTCAGCTGACTCTGGTCACACAGGATGACTCAGAAAAATCCCCGCGGAGATGAGAAAGCGTCGTTTCCGCGACGCCGTCGCCGCGACGATTCGGATAAGCGATATCTAAGTGAGCGTTAAGCGCGGGTGGAAGAAATATGCGTTAAGGAACGGGGATGTCATTCACGAATGCGTGCCGAGGGTGGTGGTGCCAGGACGGGGAGAAAACTGCGGAGAAGAGAGCGTGAAAAGGGAGCGGCGGGCGCGCCGTTGGCCGGAGGGAAATATAAATCAGGAATTATAAAGCAATTTCGCGGAAGGCCGCAACAAAACTCGCAGGAGTGTAAGTTCCAGTCGTTCTCCCCGTAGTCGTTGTGTGGGTGAGGCCACATGGATGAGACCGAAGGGCGGATTGGCTGTGCGGGGGTGCACTCGCCTTCCAACTATACCATTGAAAACTGGGGTGCGCCTGCTTAATCGCGCATTACTCTTTTCTTGTCGGCGTGTATGCATTTCTTGTGCGTTGCACCCCTTTCGTCCTCACCCCGTCGTAGAACTGGTGATTTCGATTGTTCTTTGATGAACGCGAACTTCCAGGTCTGTTTACTGAACGTTGCTTCATCGTTACTGCGGTTTCATTGTCGGTTCCCCGCCGTATAAATTAAGTAAAATTAAGGATCAATTAAGAGTCAGTCAGCCGGTCATTAAGAACTCGTTTAGAGATGGTTGCTATTTCACGAGGAGCGCAACAAAACTTGGCAGTTAATAAGCTCTCGCTGGCTGAATATGCAATGGAATGAGACGTACGAAATTATATCTGTGTTATCGTAATATATTCCCGGGAATTAATGATGGCAGCGATTATAGGACCGACGGTTAAATAACTTTATCACGCAGGATTAACTTAGCCATAAGTAATTTCAGACATTGATAAATCGGTCTAACTAAACCCGCGCGTCACCCGCGTATGTGTTATTGCCTGCGAAAAATGTGCCAACATGAAAATACTCTGAATTCAATACAAAAAGTAATTACAAAATTAATTGCGGTGCTAATGCGGTTAAACTGAAATAACAAAAATGGAACAGGATCAATTTACGGCGAACGTTCGAATTTTCGATTAAATCAATAAAAAAAAAACTGACGAAATGGTTGTACAATACGATCGAATTACTTGAAACACGCTGGGGGTTTTTCAATTTTTCTCTCCTTCGCGTGATGCACAGAGATTATAACTTTTATTTTATAACAATTTATTATGGCACTAACGCCGTTATAATAAATTATTACTGCTGGCGTTTCGCCCGTTTTAACCGCGCATTAATGCTGCCATACGAGTGGCACGGCAAGGACGTGCAGTATCTACGAGGGCTGGCATCGATTCTGGCGATGATGAAGCGCGCATCGCGAAGCGAAGTACTCGAAGCTCCATTACTTTACATACTAATATCTTTTGGCCGTGGCCTGTGTTCCCTCAGCATCGATTTCCATCGGCTCGGGTCCAACGTTTTCGCAGCTACGATGACGGAGAACCTTCGAGACACGGAACTGCACGCTTGAATTATTATTTCCGCAAAGATTTATGCATCGCGCAATTCGGTATTGTAATGGAATTGCGGTATCCGGGGCAGAGGGGGGGGGGAGGGAGGCATTTCAATTCGCCGTGCATTGATTTATAATCCTCTCAGCGTGTACGTTAAAAACTTTTCTTCATTTCGGCTTTCGTATTACGTTGAATTTCTGCGATTTCGTAGTCGGGGAAAAAGTTATATACCCAAGAGTGCGATGGTTGTAAGTTGCAAGGATTAATTACTCTGCATAAATTTTGCGGAGCGTTTGGAATTCGTCGAGACAAGTCACAAAATAATAGCGAAGCATTCCTTTCTTAAAAATGGATCGCGCCGAAAGATTAATATAATTAATAATCTTCTCGTATCGATTAGTTTAAATAAGTTGAATATTTATTTCGACGCTACGCCGTCATGTAATCGAATCTGCATTAAGCGGTGCGGCACGAGTTTGAAAATAATTTATATTTCATTAATTGTAAGAATAATTAGCGCTCACGTATTCGATACGCAATAACGTGAAATGACCCATGCACTTGGCTTTACGGTCTCCGGAGAACATTATGTTCCCGTACAGTGCTTATAACATTAATTAACAGCACGCTGTTAATTAGTAAAGTTTCGCGGCACAATTCCTCGTACTCATCATCGGATGCGTGAACTTGCAAACAACGACTGTTTGCCGCCACTTTATAGTCGCGTCTAATTTCGATACTACACTATTCCTGCTTTACAAATTTTCAACAAAAACTTTAAATAAATACTGGCGGGTTTAGAATCCATTAACTTTCTCAAATTATTGGTTAATTCTTAGCGACCTATTTAGCTTCAATTAACAAAATGAAGTCTAGTCAGTATTCTTCTTTTTTAAAAAGTTATGTAAGTGAAAGTAAGAAAAATGAAGAAAAATGAGTACACGGAAGCATGTACGTAATATAAAACTTGTTGAACGCGAAAATACGGTTTACGACAATATATGAAAGCGAAAGTGCTACTATGAGCAATATTCATCGAGTGAAACGCGATGTGCAATGCGTATTACCTGTTCTGTTTCTATTAATTCAACGCAGTAGAAATTCAAAGGAACATATTATGCTGACATGCTGTTGCATACACTGGACATGAATGTTATAAAGTTAAGTAATTTTAAGTACTTTCTCTGCTCTGGTTATATCACTCGTGCTCGTTGTTGAAAATAATCAAACCTTTTAAAAAGACAGTCATTCGAATGCAGAAAAATCCGCCATGGCTACTTAATGACAACTCATGAAATATAAGTCTATAATTGATATATTAATAATGTATAAAATGTAATATTAAGAAGAATACATTTATAAGGAAGCACTGACTATTGTGTTTGGAATGTATTAATACATAATATAATAAATACATATCGGAGTGTTTAATCATTAAGAAAATATTTCTGATTGTTAAATATGAAAGATAAGTGACAATTAAAAACTTCGAAATCTATGTTAACTGCAACACAATATAAAATTGAGCAATCATTTTATACGCCTTTTAATCATTCAAATCTCTCGCGATTAAATGCAAGTATTAATCCAGATCGATGTTCATGTACACCGATAGGCAAATGCGAGTATTTGTGAGCATCGGGCAACGCCGAGCCGAAATGTCTAAATGTCGGTGCGCGAAAGATGGATGAACCATCAGGTGGAGTATCGAGTGGCGCGCCGTAAATGCGCGAAGCGGAAAGGGCGGGCACCGCGAGCGGATGTGGCCTGGGAATGGCAGCCGTTGGAAAATGGTTGGATATTTTCGGATGCGCCGGCGGTTTCCACGATTCTCGAGAGGGAAGAACCACAGCCTTGATATCGTTTAAGCCACGTATCTTCGATCGTGGTGTCAAATATAGGGAGAGGTGCGATTCATATTGTATGAATCCTACGCGAGCAGCTTGTTTTATCGTGAGATCCGAATTGAAGACGAAAGCTATTTCTGGAATATTAACTGAATAAATGAGATGCATCCTTTTTTTACATAGATATGTATAGTCTAATTTTTTGAAGCTTTTCATAGAGCTGCATTCATAAATGTGTTATACACAAAAATGAATTGGTTTTATGGATATCAGCAATATAATAAGCACAGTAATAAACTTGATATAACATTATAGAGAAGCGATAAAATCACATATATTAAAAGAAATACTCGACATCGAGAGATTGGAAGTTGGCGTCGAATTTATTGAGCTTTAAGTTCTTCGAAATTTTTGTATATTGGGAATACATGTTTTGCCAATTGCCTGCGTAGGGATGAGAACGAGCGCAGCTTTTACAACTTTTCACGCGTTACCTTGAAAACTTTCCAGATTATCGGAGAAAATTTATGGCGATAGGAGGGTAACGTAGAACCGCGCCAAATCTATTTGGCGAGGAAACGACCATTACTTCGGCTGGCCTGCTTCGGATATCAAGGTCGCCATCGTGATTGTTAAAAAGCGGAAATAAACTGATTCTTGCATCATAGCGGAAGCTATTATTTTGCAGAATCACCTACTCTGACATCTTGATCGTCGGCGCTCGATTCAGGCTATCTGGCTGTATCTAGTTCGCTACATATTTACATCGTAAAAATTCCTGTGTATCCACATTATACCGAAATCGCGTATCAAACAGGAGTCCCCGGGATCAGCCTTCCAGGCCCATAATGGAATGCAACGTAAATGCACCATATATGCAGCCGACAGCTCGCGAGCTGAGTGCACTCGATACGTCACGCGGAGTGCGCTCTCGCAGTTCGCGGCTTTGGAAACAAATCGCAATGAACGAGAGAAGCAGAATTTATCGATGGGCTATGGCGTGGCGGCACGGCGGTAAAGGGTTGCGCGGCATGCGACCCCTGCGCGGCCGCCATTGTGGAGGCGAAAGTAGCTGGAAGGTGGCATGTGTATACATATAAGATATCCTGCAGTAATACGTTTGCCTGCATACCGGCACCCGTGTGCACTCTGTTTACCTCCGACAAATCCCCCTAGACATGATATTATCCCTCTTATACACCCTTCCTCCTATCGTCATCCTATAGGATGCGCGGCACGGCTTCCTCGAAATGCTCCGGAAAACGATTCTTGAAACGATAGTGCGCCATGTATCGTGGTTTGGACCTCTTGTCGTGGACCACCTGGCCGTTTAAATCGTTCAAGTGCACCGGAAAAACCGAGGAAACGCGTGGTCTTGTTGTGCACCGGGATAGTTACGACGCTTCTTTATATCCTTCGATCTCGAATCTATTGCCGCGCTCAACGGTCCGATCGGTTTTACCATTGTTTAACGTACACATAATAAAACGAGCGTAAGTTATGTATGCCTGGATTAATGTAACCGCGAAAAGGCGCAGGTAAAATATGAAACGGTGTAACTGAAATTGTAAAAGAAATAAATCAATAATACATGGCTGACAATTGCAAATAAAATTGAAAAATGATGAAGTGACGTGAAGTATGATAAATAATTTAAAAACAGGAGAATGTTGAAGGGAAACTAAACATTGCTTGCCAGCGCGATTATCCCTCGCGATGTTTCTACTATGAAACAGATAAAATAGAACGGATGTAATCGAACATAGCCGCGCGATTGTTAATTGCTGTCGAACGAGCACACGCACACACGAGGAATAACGTGTTCTCTTTATACAAAAAAAAAGAGAGAGAACGATAGAAAAGGATGGAAAAATAAACCATTCCCCTGAGTGTCGTTGAAATCATTGAAGTTCCTGCAATCGCTGGCACGTTTCGAATCAAATGGTCGGCGTGATAAATCGTTGAAAAAAAAGGACTGGAGAAAAGAGACGCGACAATAACGCGTATGCGCGCGTGAAGTGAATCAGCCGCGATATTCACGCGGTGCCGGACAGAAGAGGGTGCCGGATGCGTGTACGCGAGGAATACGCGGCGAAAAATCAACGAGCAGAGCCGCCTCATTTGCCCGTACGCAACAACCCCCGTTTCGCGAGCGCGAGTTAACTTAATGAGATAGCATGGACGAAGCCGAGCACTTTGCAGGTGGTTTACATCGCGTTTAAACTGCCGGTGTGTTAGCTCCGGATTTATCGACGCCGGGGAACAGATCCTGGCACAGTGCCTCACTGCTCGATTTTGCCGGGCACACGTGCATCCCCCGTAAGAATGCCGGTGCGATAAAACAATATATGCAACGCTCGGCTATTAAATTCGTGCTGTCTCACGACGTGTGGATAGCGCTCTGTGGCGTCAGCGAATTCACAATACGGTTTAAACGTGATTGCTGCCAGCAGAGAATCAACATCAATGCGCGCAGCTAGAAACGACTATTGTTTCGCTAATTATTAGCGTTTCGAGCGACCTGACAAGCTCGGTTATACTTCGCGTTTCGTGTTATAATACGCAATATGTAACGGTATACACGGCGAATTCACGGTTCTCGAAATCTACATCATCGCACGCATCGTAGCACTTACCACCGCTAATACTCATAGTAGTACCGCTGCACTTTAGACTGTCAAAGACCAACCGTCGAGAGAGCGCAAACCATAACGAGCCCTAATAGCGAAATGACCCTAATTAACTGATTGATTAATGACAAGGCACGAACTCCATATTCCTCTCTGAATGGCATATTCAAAGCGATCGGTTTGTGCTCTCTCTCTCTCTCTCTGTTTCTCTCTCCCTCTCGCTCTCTCTCTTTCTCTCTTGCACGACTCGAGAATTCCTGCGGCGAATTATCGTCTAATTGCCGAACTAACTGGCTATCTTTACGCTAATTATGATATACCAGGCAATAACAGTAATCAGCATTATATTTGCGCTTCCCGAAATTACGCTTTCTCTCCTTAAGGTAGCGTAAATTTTCTCGATGTTCTTCCGCATAATTTATCGATCATATTGTTAGCAAAGTTCTCGATAATATTACGTTTAAATATATATTCCATGCAACAGCTCATATAAAAACGTTTTATATCGTAAAACGAGTATATTAAATACATATCTGAAATTTTGAATATAAAATTTAATTCATAGTGTAATATTAATTACTTTGTTATTAATTCAATTTAATCATTTAACGTTTTATTGTGCCAATGTTTTATGTAGTTAATCAAATTTAAATGAATTAAGTACTATCGCAATTTTAAAGCAAGGTAAAAATGTATAAAAATGATATATCTACGCGTATAACTGTCAGAATCCAATTTTACATGACATAATAAATATATTGGTATATTTCAATTTGTCCATATGTAATGTTTCCTTCAAAATTAAAGGTGAATTCAAAACAAATACGTGAATGAGCTTTAAAATGTCATCTCGTATTTTTCAAAACTACATTGCCAATCCTTCAGGAGGAAGTTTCCGCGTCCGTGGTGAACAGACGTGCTCCAGCTATCGCTAATGAACCTACTAGCAGAAAGTTTAAAAAGTTGATTCGCGAACTAGCCCCCGAGGAAATCTGTCCCTGGGTCGAATGGTTCAGCATGATTAGGGCTGTATGAGCTAATTGTTAGAATGACGTGCAATTTTTATAATTTAGCAACTCTTTAAAATTATATAAATTATTTCAATAAAGAAGGACTAAATTTCTGGTAAAACAAAAACTTTTTTCCTTTCAATATGATTTAAAAAACTCAATATTTTAATAATTCTTCTTACGTAGATTTCTTTTACTTAGTTAGATTATCCTTCTCTCCATGGATAAGTGTTCTGCAAAACTTTCTCTTATTATTCTGCAAATAAGCAGCACTTGATCAATAACAACTTGATCATAATTGATTTGAACCAATTTGTAACATAATATATAAATGCTTTTGTAATAAACTCGTATTATATCTATTAAAATCTAACATGTTTTCTAATTAACACATTCGCTTCAGTTATGTATTTTACATACTCGAAGATTGAATTTACTTTCGCAAGACAAATTTATTTCATGAGTAGTGATAACTGAATAGTGATAAGCGCCGTTTCGATGCAGTGATAATTTAATTTTGAACAAGAGTGTTTGATGCTGACGTAGCTCGTCCTATTCCTATATTCATTCAACGAGTTTCGCTGCAGGGCTTTTCCGAGTCAACGATACCATTATGATCAACCCTGTTTCCCCATGAATAAATGTGTACTTTCTTCATGAACATAAATGTCTGTTTTACAGCCAATCACGACACGACCGTCAAACACGAACCGGTCAGACTCTCGAGAAAAGTACCTACGTTTCCACCACAGTGAGATACGATAATATTTTGAGCAAGTATGTTGAAGGTGACGAACATGAAATTGAGAAATATCCGACAAAAATTTCAATGGAACTTTTGACTTTTTTGGCGGAGATTAAATAATGCTTCAGATCTTTTCTGTGATTGATGTGATTAGTGCGAATGCCTTGTCATTCATTGTGCACATTCAACGTGTATGTGCGCTTGGTTATTACCTTTTCCTCTTTAAAAAAAGTGAAAGGAAACTAATGATATATCTCTGTTTTCGAAACAGGTTTACATTAACAATGTTCGCCGCGTTTCACAAAATTGTTCTGTGAATTTCTCGCCTGCTTGAAGCCTTTTAATTGACTTTCCTATTGCTGTAACTTTTCTTTCGTTTGACAGGTAAAAGACAGAGCTAATTCCCAGAAGATAGTAGTCTTCCTTCATTAAATGGGTAAGAAGATTCGAATGAAGGAAGTAATATTAATTAAATGAATTCGCAAATTCTTGATTCTTAACGTCAAATAAGTGGATCTAATAACATCGAGATATTCGGCAAGCGTGTCAAAACTTGATCTTAAGGGTAAATTAATATAATATTGCTACATAATACATTAATTAATTGATGAACACGAGAAATGGTATTAGTTGTCTATAATTAAAGATATACGTATAATAATAAGTGTGTGTACAATATGTATGAAAAATCTCTTCCCATCTTTCCCATATTTCTTGCAATAGTTCCTTTTATTATAGTTGCAGTACGAAAAGTATGAAAGTTTGTTCGCTGAGTAAAGTGTAATGCAACAAAAGAGCAAAAGTATTTCAAGTCGAAATATTCGCACGTTGCACGAAATATTCACAAGGTGCTTTGACAAAAATTCCGGGCGTGTGATGGTATCTGTAAAATTTAGTCACGATGAAATGCAGGGAGTTTTCGATATGAAAGTCGCGAAGAGGAACAAGACGGCGATATTGAAATATTGTAAAGGAGGATGATGTTAGAGACTTAGTGATCGAATTGTAGAGAACGAGGTGTAGAGAACGCGACGGAAGTTACGAATAAAATTTTTTAAAAATCATGTCACGATCATTGAATAATTTCACTTGTAAGTCATAAGTACAATCTCAAATCTAGTAGTATTTTTGAAAGGATTATGCGATTTTAGACAGTCGGTTTCCAACAGCTCTGTTTTGTGGTAAAGTCTCGTCATTTCTTCGTCGTTGAGCGTCGTCGCGATGTCGTTGCCTTTTATCCATCAGGATTAAGAGCCTTACTTCCCCATTTTAAATTAACCCGAGGATTAAGACCAAATTAGTCTTCTTAATTCAATTCAAATCCCCCGAGGTCCTGCCCGTCTAGCCGCAGTATCTACGTTCTACTCCTTAAGAGCCTCCAACCTCGTGCAACGATTTCTTCGTATCTGAGAAATTGTTGAAAATTCTTCAAAGAGCTTTGAAGCTCCTCAAGACGCATCTTCACCGATTTTTGTTCTTAAATGCATTGAATTTAATCTATAGAATTTATAGACAAAGTCTATAAACTACTTGTAAACTAAACTCAGGAACTCTTACAAACACATCTCTAGATCTGTAGATATATATAATAGACAGGTCACAATTACTTAGAGAAGCATTAATTAATATCTATATTTATATCTATATTAAATTTATATTTATTTTATATTTATATTATATATTAATTTGAAATTCAGTTCATGTTAGTCCTGATGCAGTATTGATTAAACAATACATTACATGTTACAAGATTGTTGAAAAATTACAACTTATTATTGTATTAATAATTTTATACATGTAATGATGAATTTTAGATATCATCGCATTCAACATATTCACATTGCTTTTACACGAAAGATCCAGCAAACATAATGTTCTATTTCATGTCTAATCCTCATATTATCGGTAATGTCATAGAAGCATTAGCAAGGTAAAGCTCGCCTAATGGCAAATAAAATACAAAGCACACATATCTCGGCGCAGAGAGAGACTGTACGCTCTTCGGTTTATTAAACGATTCACCGTGGAAGCCGATTATATTCAATATAAGCCATGACAATATTATTCCTATCTCATTCCCGATATCCTTCTCTTCTTTGCGCGCCGACACTAGAAAATCCCCAATTATCCTTTAAGCATAGAAATTCCCAGTGGCAAGCTTTGATAATTTAACAAAGCTTCCTCTCGTTAAGACATTGGAAGTGTTCCCATTATCTGCAGAAATATCCTACGTGAGTGACATTATTACCATTCACCCTGAGCATTTTATAATGAGAAATGCCCGCTCGCTACGTTATCCCCTGTGCATATTTTTCGCGAACTCACAATTACATCTCATTGAGAGATCTCCTCGTGAATAAATTTCCTCTTGGATTTCCTCACAGACGAATGCAAAAACGCAAAAATAATCGATCTTGGATCCTTAGTCTTCGATCAGAGCGAATTTATAGTAAATCTCCGTGCTCGAGCTGTAGGGTACTCACGACATTCCAAGTGTCTATAATTCAGTGAATCTGGCGAAATAATTCGAGAATTGTCCTCGTATTATTGCCGCTACGTTGAATCGCGGAACCGTAAAGTCCAACGAGCGAATCCTTCGGATAGTTTCTTGTGATACTTTTATCAACCGACGCGGGGGAGCCAAATAACTTCCACAACCACAATTCCAAGGACGTACCACCACGTACGCACAAGTATGCACGTATCACATGTGACTCACACAAACGACATCCGCTTCCGAACAAGTGAACAAGCAAGCAAGAGTTTGACTTCTCTGGAAGACATTTCTGAAGAATGCTAAGCCAAGGAAGGAACCTTTATCCCAGCAGAGAATCTCGCGGCCTTGTGCTGCGATCCAATAACATCGCGGCGCCAATAAGATCCCACGCTCACGAAAATGCACCCTCGTAGAGTCTCTCAAAATGGAATTTTAGCGGTTCTAAAGCACGTTATGGAACGATCAGATTAGACAAAATCTGCCCTATCGAATCATAGCGAGCGATTGATTAACGGATAAAAGAGACACGTAACATTTTAGGAGACAATGCACAATCCACAAATTAATACGATATTGTGATTGCTGATTATAATCGTTATAACCGTTTCCTTTCTTCTAACACAGAGTTGAATCAAGCAAAAAAATGTCCCTTTTAATAAATAAATTTTATTTTGCAGATAATCATGTATGGAAAAAATCAAGGAACAAAATTGATACAGATAATCGGTATCGGACGCAGTAGTGAAAATTTTGCGCGCAAAACAACAATATAATTCTACATAATGAACAATAGGAAGCGGATAATCATTGCTAAAATTTGTTTTAGCGCCAACAGGCATTATTATACACCACGGGACGATGGTCGCAATCGCATAGCCATTGAAAAAATGCTGAAATGGTACCAATCAAATAGCGTATATCATGGCGATCGCGCATAAGCCGCGGAAATAAATCGGTCACGCCCGTTAGCCGCGCACGGTCGCGCGAGATACCTAATTAATCTTCGGATCGTATTGACGTTCAGTCGACAGCGGCGGCACTTCGTTATCTCGAAAATCCAATTGACTAATTATCTCCTCGATGGTTTTCAGTTTCAATGCGCGCGCGGGTCATCTTCTCGCGGCCGGTTCGCTCGGCGGACCGCGCCCATACGATTTTCCGTGATAAACCGTCGCGATGGTTTCGTGCCTCGCAGATGGCGAAAATTCGGTTTTGTTAATTGAAACGACCCAATTGCTCCTAGGGCTCGAATGGTCGATACAGTTGTGGTTTACTCGCCGGCGGCAGAATTCGAAACAATTTCGGCTGCGTTGACCGACTCGGACGGGAGCACGGAGATGGTCAAAGTTGCAGGGCACACAACTCTGGATGGTACGTACCTATCCGAACGTCATATTAATCCACGAATATGCTGATCGAGACTATTTGCGGTATTGACCCGGCGCATATTGCTTTTCCCGATGCCTCGGCAACCTGTTCGGTCCTGTTGCAGGCTCCTCACTGCGATAGGGCAGTCTGCGGTCGATAGCGAAACGCGTATCGTCCGAGCGCGATCAAACGTTTCGCTGCACAGTATTTCATTATATGTACACGAGCGCGGTGTTCTATGGCGCGGCACAGTGCCCCGTGGGGATTCCACGGAAATTCCGACCATATATCTTTGCTCATTTAGCAGGTAATTAAGAAATATATACCATTGGGCGCTTTGAGGGTACGCCAAGAACGACATGATCCATGAAAAAGTCATTACGTTTCGATCGCGTTCGTGTCCCTACTTCGCTTTGAACGGTTTCAATGGAAGGCATCGAACCGTACTCAAGTTAAATAATAATTGGAGCATAAGCGAAGATGCATATATCCTCTTTTTCCAAATAAAACTTTTTCATCATATCACAAACCGCAATTTTTGCTACAGTTTTTAAGTAAGTCTAATATATAAATAAGAACATAGAAAATGATAGTTTTTTTTATTATTCACGTACTTATAATAATCTTGAGTTTTCATTAAAAATACACTCTACGCTTATGTACAGTCATAAATTGCTTTATTCATCAAATTCCATGAGAACAAATTAATAATAAAATAATTGTTTAATAATTGTTTTAATTATATAATTTTCATAATAACAGAGCAATTATTTCGTCATACGGGTTTTTGAGAGTAGATGCATGGATTCGTTACAAATCAATATTACGATTTGTTCATACAATTCGGTTCGTAGCATTTACTATATCCAGCGATCGAGCGGTTGATATAGATACTGGCTCAGCCTTTATACATGTATTATTCCAAACCACCTGAAAGCTTTTCGTTGTACAAAAATCTCCCAAACTTTCCTGATAATCGTGAGTCATTGTGCGATTTGTAACTTATAGATTGGCTTACCAAGCTTTAGAAGCTTTAGCAGTTAGTTCAAATAATGAATTAAAACTATTGTAGAAGATTGAACGTGTTGTTTTATATTTAATGTTAAAGGTAATACTAAGTTGTGGTATAATAGTAATAACATTTTATATCGTTATATTTTATAGATATATATTCAATTTTATGATATTAATTCATTATGTATTTTTAATAATAATCAGGAAAATGAGTTCTCTTGTTCGATATCTTATGCGATACTTTTTATTGAAAAGACTTTTGTGCGAAATAGAGTATATTAGAGACCTTTTAATGATCGCGATTCTACGGGAGCAATCTGATTAATTTACGTAATAAAAGAGAGTCTGCGAAAGTACTCAGCCAATTGGATAAAAGTAGAAGTTGAAAGTCACATGATACAGACGTAAGTTCAATGCGCGGAAGTAATTAATAGAAAGTCTTTGCAATTCGTTACAAGTTGATATCGCAAAAAGAGAAAGAGAGATGTGTATGCACGGCCGGTGACGTTACCATTGATCATCGTTACGACGTAGAACAACGGCGAAGAATTTCTGCAGCGAATAGCATTTCCGTGCACGTTTCAATAAAGGCTCACTTTTAAATCGGTGTGAGTTCATTTCATGACAAAAACAAATTCCAGCGCAAGCGGATAGTACTTTTCCGCAACTGTTACCTCTGTCGGATTGATTATCGACAATGAGAGATTAACATTCCTACGTTGATCATTATTATATTTTATTATCAATATCCCATTATGTGTATCGATCATCGAAACGCACGTTTAGATGGACTGCGCGTACTCGCAGCTCTGCTATCGATTTTCGTTCTGCGCCTCTTATATTGTGCACTTGCAATGCGCGCTCGATGTGCATTAACTACGCATATAATACGTGAATTACATTTGGCAAACTATTTGCTAGCCCATCGGCTCTTAGCGCGGACGCGTTGTCCGCATTATCCGGTAAATCTTTTAATTATCGCGCGTACGAAGTATGCGCGTTATTAACACGCCGGACATCGTTAATTTCATTTGTAGACATTATCGCGAGCTGCATGCCGCGTGGCAAATAGCGCATACAAGAATAGTTTGCGCACCGCCTGCAAAATCCATTTAGTCTCCTAACGCAATAATCGCGTTAACGCTGATTCCGATGTTACCGTTTCTAATGCTACTCTCAGGATATACTCTCTATCTCTCTCCCTCTCTCTTTCCTTTAATGTATGTTGCATTATGTTAACCACCTTAACGTGCATGAAATTCAAATCGTGCAATATCGTTCGTGCTTACGAGTTGGTATTTATAAAATATCGATACTCGACTGTTGTTCCATAAATTTTATTGAGCTCTCTTTATTTTAAGGATGTAGATGACGGACTGTCTGTAGAAAAAGTTAGTCAAAATTGGACTCCAATATTAGAGGTCCTTAACTATAGGCTGGCATTGCAAGAACAGTTTCCAAATATTTAGTAAATATTAAGTGATAGGATGCTATTGACAATTAGAGAACAAGATATCGATCTTAATCCAAGAATCTTTGGAACTGGAAGAACAAAGATTATGATGTATTTACCACCATGGACCATTCTTACGTCATACGTTCGCGTAGATTGCACATAGGTATAGGTATATTTACAACGCGGAATAGATGGACTAACCTATGTTCCCAAATCAGCCTATTGGGTGCTCCGCATTCCTGTTTGGCTATCGATTCCGCAGAACATTGTCTCGAGATATCAGCCGTTACTGCAGCAGCTGCTGTGGCGATCTCCGTGAAATCGGGCGATCGCACATTACGCGTCCATTAACAATGAAGCTGCTGGTATGAACCGGGCTTAACGTATGATTTATATCTCCAAAGCCTCTGGAAACCGCCGATCATAGCCACGAGGACGCAAGCCGTTGTCGTGTACGTGGACACCAATAACGGCCGTTACTCGACAGGCTCATGAAAATGATTTCCGGAGAAATCTACGTTGCTTCTATATTACATGGTGCAGGCATTTATCGCGTCTCGCGAGAGGGCTGATGCACTGGAGGAGAGGAAGAAGGGAAGAATCGATTTCGTATCAAAGTGAATACGGAAGAGAGCGAGAGGTATCGAGAGGAGCAGAATCAGCGTTTCTGCATGACCTGCATTCCTGCGACCCATTTTAGTAGAAAAGTAATATATCTCTTGTTTGTCCACGTAAATTATGTGTGGTTGCAACTTTGATCGTCAATCTATAAGCGTCCGATCCTGGGCGGGACTTGAATAAAGCGGAAGCAGAAGGCACATGGTGAAAGAGACAGAAAGAAACAAAGGCGCGACGAGAAGCCAAAAGGCTAAAGGAAAAGATAGAAGCATGGAGTTGCGAGAGCTAAGCAGGGACTCGTAATAATAGCACTATTATGGTTATGTAAACAGGCTCGTTTATGGTACGAACGGCCTTAAAGCAGGCTTCCCACTCGACGTCTCATTAGTTAGCGACACGAGGAAGGAGGAAGAGCGTGGAAATGGGACGGAGCGCAACCTCAATGCACAGTGCTGATTTCAAATCGATCGGGCTTTAACGCACCCGCTTTGCTATTCTATTTCTTCCCTCCGTCGTACCTTTCTCTCTCCGCTGCTAGCAACAACGGCGAGGCCATTTAAAACGCAGGAGCATTTTCCGCCGCGAAATTTAAGTCGGCGATAAATCGTTACCAGAGGGAGGAAAAAAGCAGTATTTCGCATTAAGAAAATCAGTGGTGCTACTATACGAATATCATGGAGACGTATGACAAAATTAGACAAGAGTTTGCTACTATAATTTGGGAATCCGTTGAAATATTGATTTGATGATTAATAATTTCCCTGCTGTAAGAATAGAACCACAAGCCAATCCAAAACTTGTATTTATATGATTTACTGACGATCATCTCTCAGAGAAACGAATTGCTGCTATCATGAATAGCTATAATTAACTAGATTGTATTGATAGAAAATTGGCAATTAATTAATTGAAAATGTCGTCAGGCAAAAGGTCATCTAATTTAAAACTAAGATTTTATTTTGAGAACCGTTTAGTCTGCAATTAGTTAACTCCATAAATATAATCTCTCTTATATCAAAAGTATTTATTGCCATTTCCATGATGTCTCAAATGTCATTTTATGTAAATGCAAACTAATCTCTAATCCCTAAAAAAATATAAGAATAAATCAACTCATATTTATGTACGAATTACAGTTATATAAACAGGTATCACAGAAGTACTTTTTATTTTTTAAATATATGTTTTTCGAAATGTTATATAAAATTAATGTAATTATAATTACAGATTGTAATGTAACCGTAATCCATTGAGGAAGAAAAGGAAATGGACAGTCTCAAGAATAATGGTGCCTCAGCTCTAAAACGCGGAATACCATGAAAAATAAAGGTAAGACGTAAAACTGGACGAGGAAAGTCTTTAGGATCGTGTTTCCTGATTTACGACGCTGCATAAACACAAGCTTAAAAGCGAAACGTAGACATTGTTTTAAAGCTATGACATCAAAACGAAGCTACTTTAGAAGCAAAAAACGCTGTGGATATTTAACCAAGGTAACGATACAAAAAATATGTTATACTATGCATATAATTATGTTATACATAAGATAGTTTTACATAATGACATTAATATGTATTGTTATGTAGAAGATTTTAATTTAATTATAAGTTTCATAAAAGACAAAATTATGTGTTTCCTTTTTTATAAACTTTCTATGGAAGATATTCACCGTGTTTTTTAGCGTTTTATAATATTATCATTGTCATATTTTATATAATAGCTATTTATGATAATATAATAATACATATAATACATATTTTTAATATTATTTTTCTATATTATCTTTTTAGAATTTTTATGATTGTAAAATTTATTATGAATAGTAATATCTTTATATCTTACGTAATTTTATTTTCTATTTTCATCCGCGGGTTCTAGCAGATTACATTTAGAGTGTATTTATAATGTTTGTGTATCGAAAATCACATTAGTGACTATTTATTCCTTACACATTTTCACTGAAGCGAAATTGCGATCTAAATGGGGCAGTTCTACTTTAGCAAAGTGGAAAATTATTAATTACTCAAGAATGTAGCAAAATGTGTAATTTAAAACGGATACACAAAAATAAAATATCTCTCTTTCAGAATGTACAAAAAATTATCTTACCTTACTATTAATTGAAAGCTATCTTATGTTTGTTCTCTTTGTTAACTTGACTTAAAAATAAATTTCTTGCATTTACAATAATAATAATTGTAACAGAGATGAAAAATCACTTATATTTCTAATATGTTTTCCATGTTTAAAATAACCAATTCTCTTGAATTTAAAAATAGCAAACTAAATAAATACGCAGTGCATAGGACAAATGTAACAATAATACTTTTCTCGACAGTATAATAGCGAACGAGAAGTGTAGTAATATATTTCTGTTAAATACATTTTTGATAAATACATTATAATATTATTATTATTATTTATTAATATAATTATAAATTGCATTAATGTGCGTGAACTCGCCTGTCGAAACAAACATTTCTCGTTTTATACATGAATTTTATCAGTTCATTTCACGAGCAGAACGGGATTAAAGTTTCTCTATCCAATCACGATGCCTTATGTCAAGCAACTTATCGAGGGAAAACTCCATGCTTCACAAACGACCCCATTTCGATTCCGGAGGACACGAAGCTAACGAACTGTGAGGGTAAATGGCGATGTTTAAAGCACCGGATGTTCGTGGCGACAACGACGTCGCTAGACTGACGAGACGTCGCGACGCCTCCCGTCGCACTCTTGCGTTCTTCTCACGTTGAAAAGACATTCTGCTGTCTTTCCTTCCGACAGGCTACCCGTTCCCCTCTAGCTGCTTCACGGCATCTGTTCCATCAATTCGGATAAATAGCGGATCCTCAATACGATGTGAATTGTATACGTCCCAATAAACAATAGTAGAACGATAAAAGTTTAGCGCAGCGTATGTAGAAATTTAATTCGAGATATCTGCGTAACTAATTATTTCTCAAATATAAATATAAATTGATGCTGTTACATATCAGTTCAATTTATTAAAAAATATTGATTTCTATTTATCAGAATTGCACATTTTACACATGCCATCACGTGTATTTTGCAATTAATTGAGCCACTCAGATTGAATATACTATATGAACGATAAATGGCTTTTAAGCGGTACGGATTACACATGTTAACGATATACCTATCTCGCGACATATCCACGCGTCGTCGAGCGTACTAATGTGTCATTCGACTACCAATTCGCACATCCGTTACAGAACGGAATGTACCCTCTTGAAACAGGCAGGCGCTATCCTTGTTTTACACAGGTTCTACAGACTGCTACCCGAGTGGATATCGTTACTCACTCGTCGGGTTAAACCCTGAAATGGTCTAAACTTGGTCCGTTAACCAACTACAATGATTCAACGAATTTCAACATACAGTCGACAGAGGGTAAACCATAACGGGAAGCCGATTCCTATAATACTAATCACATGTCAGTGGTTGGATCTTTCGTTGCCAGTTTAATATTCTGCATCACTGATATTAATTAACATCAGGTAACTGCGAAGTTGGGGATCCCGAAGAACGACATGTGCACTGGAATCGATGAAGAGACGCCCGAAGGCGCCTTCAACAGATATTGCAAGCGTCTCCCCTGTGGGGATTATTAGTTACGGTAGGAAGATGCAAATTGTCGTTATTCTTGTATAATGTAAAATATATGACCATTGAAAATCACTTTCAGATCGTGTTGCAACAGTGCAGCTGCTTATGACGTGCATGATACATTTCGTAATTTAATTAGCATTCGGAAAGAAGCGTATCAAAAATACTTGCGCAATCATCAGGATAGACGTTTGACATAGTCGAGATTTTTAATAATTTGTTCATTACTCAACAGATTTTATGAAGATAATTCGCAATTATGGACATGGTAATGTTACGAAAATTACACGGTTGCACTTATTGCGTAGTCGCAGTCTGTTTCTGACTGGTTTAACCTACTTACATTTTAATGGGCCTAGTCTGCATATATTATTATAGTGAAATATATCTCTAGCAAATTCGCTTTAATATCCATAAACATTTACCTAGAATATCACTAAACGCTATTACACAATTAGTTCTAATTAATCTTAAACGATGCGATGTTTGCCTAATACTTGTATATATTTCCTAAGAATGTTATAAAAACGTTAAATGCAATTAACTATACAAATTTTTAAGTTTTCCTGAATTATTGCATTTAATGGAAA
The DNA here is from genome assembly GCF_003672135.1 of Ooceraea biroi. Taxonomy (NCBI): domain Eukaryota; kingdom Metazoa; phylum Arthropoda; class Insecta; order Hymenoptera; family Formicidae; genus Ooceraea; species Ooceraea biroi. The sequence continues at coordinate 2,801,142 of NC_039509.1, forward strand.
AACAATTTTATTATTGATTTAATTTGTTTTTTTATTTTATTAAATAAAAAATAGGAAATGAAGACTCTACACGCGAACAGATTTTGAAGATATTCGGAAAGACTAATTTCATGTGGCTTTATTTATAAGATATTCTATCTTCTATTATATTACTCAATGAAATTAATTTGACTAGCTGCTAAGCTTATTATTCACAGCATTCTTAAATCTCTCGGAAATTTGTTATACACGCTAGAGCAAAATTCCAGACGTTCCTCATTACGAGTCTATGATATCTGAATGAAAAGGTACGAAGCGGAATGTAAGGCTCATAAATTCAATTTGTAATGCATTCCGCGAGGAGGAGTTCGTCGCGCCGTTGCTTATGAAGAATTATAGCATTTTCCCTCCTTCGTTATACATAACGATAACATACAATAATAATTACGCATAAAGAGAGCTGGTTCGCGAACAGCAGCATCTAACACGGATAAATTATGATCTCGGTTCATCTCTATGGCCATTATAACGACTGCCTCGGATTAACGTGAGTTATTCATTGATCGCATCTTATCGATACTACGGATCCCTAACGAGATGCAACAAGATTGCAATTATACATTTATATGCACTAAAAAATAATCAGAGCATAGAATCTCATAAATGATCTGACGTAATACGCCCGGATTACGAGATTATTATCGAAGCGAGGCAAAAAGAAAGAAATAAATAATCAGAATATCGCATAACGTGATCAGCGAGCTACGCGGATAGTAAATGAAACTGATACCCGGTGCTCGCTGAGCGAAACGTTATTACATATTGTGAATATTGAATCCGATATCGCGCCGCGCATTATGAATTTCGCTAATGACAAAGGCGCGCTACTTTCTTTTCATAATCGTTATCTAACATCGACCGATCGATCTAGGTACGTAACGGCGATAGTCCGCGCAGGGATCGTCGAGAAATGTTACAGGTATATCAAGGAAGTAAGATTACGGAAATCGCGCGCTCCTTCCGTTCGTATAACTCGCCTCCTCTCACCGAGAGAAACCGCGCGGTCGCTGTACGCTTGAATACGGATTGCCCAGAGCAAATACTCGATATTATTTCTTCTAGCAACCTTGACTGTGGTATGATCTACCTTGCACGTCGGTTAAGGAAACCTGACCGCTATGCGAGACATACAGCCGACTTTACCGTAAAATATAATACCTGCACGTGATTTGCACAAACACGTGCCTAATGTCAACCACTTGTACACGGAATGATTTACGTAAGAGGAGTAAGGGGTATTTTGATGAAATTAAAAATCTGGAGTTACTTAGATGTGTCAATCACTGCAGCTGCTTTTACGTTCAATCGAGCATGCAAGAAATCATAAATATCGACTTTCGGATATTCACAGAGATATTCCGATGTTTCTACCGTATAATCTTTAACTAGATAGCAAGCTTCCTGGTAACCATCTAACTTGGAACCGTAACAGCCATGATGACTGGTTCTGACACTTTCACATGTCGCCTAGTAACCTGGTCGCCTGCTATATTGTAACATGTTCTGCCTAGTTTCACGGGAAGTGATTAAGATTCCACTCTTCCACTGTAGTAGTTATGATAACTCATGGTATATACTTTATAAGTGCATTACGTAAGAAAGTTTAACAAGTCAGTTTCACTGACGTCTAAATTTATCATTTATTTCTTGTCACATATTATTATTGCGTCGCGCAAGTTGAACCAGTAGAAATAAAGCAATAATTGCAGAATAAGCACGAGACATTCAAAGAAATCATTTTCGCTCGTCACGAAGTGGCGTAAGTTCGGTCCCATCAAGTCAATGTTTCCACGCAAGTGCAAAGGATAAGGAGACATTGGCTCTAAACAAAATGAAGAAAAAAACGCCTTGTTAATAATTTAATGTTTATTTTGGTAAGACATCACGTGTAAAAAAAAGAAACGTAATCATTATATACAAAAGTATCGTTAATATCGATCGACGTCAGGCTGTTGTCAATGCAGATCGAAGCTGATGTCATGGTCACCACCGAATCCGCCACCGAAACCGCCATCGCCGAGGCCACCGCCGCCGCCGTCGTGTTTGTGCACAAAGACCGGGTAGGACTCCTTAACGATGACAGGCACCTTGACCGGGTAGGGCACCTCCTTGTGCACGGGGTATGGTACTTTAACAGGTACTGTAACGGGAACGGGCACCTTGACGGGCACCTTAACGGGCACCTTGACGGGTACTGGGACCGGTTTCTCCACGGGGACGTGTACAGTCTTCTCCACTGGGACCGGGTAAGGCTTTGGTACGTGGTACGGAATCGGGTTGTCTACCGGCACCTTTACGTGGACCGGCACCGGTACCGGCACGTTCTTCTCGACGGTGTAGGGCACCGGGACTGGAACCGAGACCTCACGGTGGATCGTGATGCCGGAAATACGTCCGCCGTCGCCGCCGCCGCCGCCGCCACCGCCACCTCCGCCAAAACCTCCTCCAAGACCGCCGCCAAATCCGCCGCCCAAGCCGCCGCCAAGATCGTGTCCATCGAAGCCACCGAAACCACCGTGACCCAGACTCAGTTCCAGGCCGCGCTTGCTCTTGGCGTCCTTTGAGGGGGTGGCTTCTTTGCTGTCGGACTTCTTGGTCTCGGTGGCCAGAGCCACCGTCGCCACAAGGGCGAGGAGCACCAGAGTCTACGAGTAAACGTGTGTTAATTGCGGTCCCTCATGGTCAAGGTTTGGATCGACTGGTTAATTCGAAAAGCTTTGAGAGGGTCTCTTTGGAATAAAGAGTGATTCTACGCGCAACTTCATGAAAGAGGCTTAAACTAAGTCAAATCAAAGTGTTATTGACAATCTGTTATTGCGAAGATCGATGAACTTTGCGGGATACGAATATAATTACGTGCGAGATATTTAATTACGTCCCTTGAGGATTTAGCGGGACTTTCACTTTTTCAGCCAGACAAAGAATCACACGGTGATCTCTACGAGATTCTAACACTGTACACGACGGCGCGTGAAATATAACACCATGATTATCTAAACTATCTCACGCCATGAATGCTAAATCTCGACGCGGTCCTCATACATCGCGCATAATCCCGTGCATAATCCTCTCCGCTGCGCTACGCTCTACAGGGACCCTCGTCAGAATCCTACGGTACGCGCTGCCGTGCCAGCAGTGCGAGCTCACCTGCGTAGTGCTCATGGTAGCCTTCGGGAGTGCACACTGAAGTTGCATCGTGCCAATCTGCGGCATATATACCGGCACTTTCGCCGTGCTCGCTGGCGACGCTGGCCCACTCCCCGGAAAATCGCACTACTCCAATGCCGGAACGCTGGCTTTAAGGTGGACCGATTGTGAGTCGCTGTCCCGCGCAAAACCATTCGACGTTAAGCCGTTTTCCCACGGGCTACCACCCGGTGAGGCTGATTACTGTCGGATGCCCGGATACGACGGGGTCGCCCGCGTAACGTCGCCGCCCCATCGTTCCAACCGGCTCCAATCGCTATCCCCTCATCGAGGAAGAGCCGCAATGTAGAGCCCGCAATTTAGATCGAGCTCTTTGGCGCGCCGATCCTAACTACTTTAGATAGTTAGGTGCTACTTTCTTCTATTCTTTCTTTCTTTCACCATGACGTCAAAAACATCAGAGAAACGGGTGTGCCGGATTTGTTCTTCCTTTTGCTCGTAATGCCTCGTAAATTTTGCCGGACATAACGGCGGTCGTAGCTCTGGACACGTTACGCAATGGAACATTCTGTTCACCGTAATAAAAGACAATTAGGAAAATCGATAATGTAGCGAGCCAATAAATAATATGTAAGTTGTCGCCATTATCAATAATCGTGACTCAACAAGTGAAATATAATCCCAGAAGATTGCTTAAAACTTTTATATATTGGCAATTTTATTATAATGGATATAAAAGACTCACATAGGGGAGAAAGAGAAAGAGAGTAGCTGTAATAGACGTAATATGCTTTCGCCTGAGACATAAGTGGACAGTAATATAACGGAGGACGTTTGAACTAATCCAACGTTGCTGCATCGCGTAATCGTCCGCGATAGCGATCTTAAATTTAATTCTACGATCTAAACGGTCGTTCGCGTGCACGCATACTTTCTTCGAGAAACACTTTAGTGGCACGTTCGCAGAACGCCTTTCGAGTCTCTCTCTTATGAGACATAACTTTTATCGATACACTCGATTCACCGAGCAATTAACTGCTGCGAGTCGGAAGAAACTATTTGGCATCGCATAACTCGCGTGAAAATGAAATTGCATTATACCATTCATGGGAACGGGACTTATGCTCGCGTGTAGACATCGAAATCTTCCTTAATTAATCCACGACCGACCGACTTTACGAGTCGGCGCTCATTTTCGACGACTCGCGCCCATAAATCTAGTTAAGTGACAAAATTCGTAGCGTGAAACGATGCACACACAAGGCGCCGCGACGATTAGACTTTCTCTATGTGTCACGGATACGCACCCGCGCGCTATGTATCGTCGGCATCATGCATCGATGCTCGGTTAATTAAAAAATGGATTTGCAGCACGCGAAGGAAGTTGTTAAAGATATTACGACGCCTTGCGATAATGGCGTTTGATGGTGCACACGTTGATGATCGTTCAGAAGGTGACGTGAAAATTTGCGTTTCGAAACGTCGCGTAAAGTAATCAACACGCCATTGTTGCCTTCTCAATCATTCCCATCAAGTTTTGCATAAGAGCATGTTTCGAGATGGATACTGATGGACACGCGACAGAATCAACGGTCTGAACAACCGCATCGTTAATAGCGTAATTTCTCGATTTCATTCGACACCGCTCGATGTCGAAAGCAATGTTTTTCTCAGGCGCACAACACTGTATGTACGGTCTGATTCTAAGGTAATTTATCGAAACTTACAAAGATATATGCCGTTACCTTAAGTCATTCACGCGCGGCAACTTTTTATTAAAACCACTTTCATAATCGATCCACGGATACTTTGGCATTAAACGTAACTTTTACTTGTATCATTCCCAGGTGATACGTTATTAGCAACTAGGTGAACCAATGTAATTCCTGGTAAATGTGTTTTGATGACGTCTTTGCAAAAGGTCTCACTTACACGATACCTTGTAACCTTCGAAAATAATTACTACGCAGGGAATAAGCTACAGCGTTTCATATTAAATATACCGATCGTGTAATTACAGACCAGATGCAGCACGGCTCGCTTATTAAATAAATATTCATACAAGTCATCGCAAAGTTTTGCATGCTGCGAGCACACGTATTGTACAATAAACAATTGCATTAAATTTGTAACTTATACATTAATGTTATATTGTCGATTTTATTTAATAAAGATGGACTCATTGCAAATTTATATAATAGAATTAAACTTTAACCTAATATGACCAAACTCTCTCAATTAAAATGTGCATGATAATGCACGTAAATAATTATATTACATATGATGTGGTAATCTTTGTTACTGTTTAGTTAATTATTAAAATTACAATTTATTTTGAATATTTACCATTATTCCCATAATTTATTCGTTAATGCAGTTTTCTCTCAATATAATTACGAATACTTAGAGCATAATTAGTTAAATAAAAGATTAAAAATAAACTAGAGCACGAATTTAATATGTAATGTACGCTTTTCTACACACTGTACTTTGATAAACGAAAATAAAATATATACAAGTGAAAGAGAGAGTCGGATAGTTTCTTATCCAACAGTTTCTTCATGACACGGATCAGTAAAATATTTTATAACTAGTACAATGTTTTAAATGAGCCTACTCAGAATACCATTTGTCCAGAATGTATGCAATAAGTTGCTGCTGTTAACTTTTTTCGCAAACAAATTATTTCGATGATTAAACTGCGCTTTAATTTATTCCTGCGAGCAAGATGAAATACGTTTATTGATACAAAATGAAAACAACGGCTGAAACTTTTACCAGATAGAAGTATTAATAAAAAATTTATTACATAAAGTTACACTGTGTGCGCACACGATTACTAACCGCATTATCGCAAGTGCATTACGCGTAATTATACCGTATGTAATTGCGTTACACGAGCAATGAGATAATAAAAAGAACCAATCAAATGCTAACGCATATAAAAATTCATGAATCCACAGTTCTCATCAGATATGCTAGGCAGAAGTGTAACCCGCTACTTTCGGAGAAGATAAACTCTCAAGACGATCCGGAGACGTCTAAAAATCCCTTTCATCTTTTTCGTAGGTCGTAGACTTCATGATCTAAGGTGCAAATTATGTCTGTGTTTGAAGGGCGAGAGCAGTTGTGGGAGTGGAAGGAGCGTAACTAGAAAACGGCTTGACAAACACCTTGAGCGAGAACATCTATCCATATATTCATGAGAGCTGCGGTCTGGCCGACTCCAAAGCCTTTCCCATTATTGCATAAGGTTACGCTCGCGGTCGGTGAAGCAGAAACGCGGACTACGCGAAAATCCTGCTGCCGACGACGTCTGCTCGCGCAGCGTAGCTTGTCGTAGCGCGTGAGAATCCGACGATCCACTTAGGGCGCATTTACGCCACCAACCCTTCGTCGGCGCATAAAGTTCAGGCGACTCGAGCCCGAAAAAAATATTTCGACGGAGATAAGGAGCCGCCAGTTGAAAGTTTGCGTCGCACGCAAGACAGCTTTTCGCAAAATCAATTTGCATTTACGTAGATGAAAGGCTGCCTCGCGAAAAAAAGGGAAAGGAAAAATACCGCGCTCGTTAAATTAACGATGTCTATTCCGCGCTTCTGATGAACTTTGACGGGGGAAAGGTACACTCTAGATGCAGACATTTAAGTTGACATTAGGCACAGGTGTTTATGTGCAAAGGATTAATTTGCGCATGAAGTCGAAAGCGAATTTCGTTGGCTCACGAGGGGATCTCCCGAGCGAAATTAGTGGCGGAAAATGCGCGATGTGTCGAAATTTATATAACTGCGGCCTTATGAATATCGGGAGATCGGTAGAAAGTATACGAGATCGCCGATCGCCACCTTCAATAAGAGAGCATGTATCGTGTGCATTACATCCGGCAGTAAACATAATCGGAGCTAGCTTACTTCGCGTGGTTCCGTATACGTAATCCGGAGTCACTACAATCGGTCGAGGAGAAATGGAAGAAAAAAAAGGCTAAAGTTTTCACCGCACTGATCTGATATTCCTATAGTGGGAAAGCTCAACCGCTTCCTGATATTATTCCTATTGCAGGAAGACTTTCGAGCAAATAGTATCGCAATTAAAATCAAGCGGCTCGTACACGTAATTCAGAACGTAATAATAATTCAGACAGATGTGCTTATGACACAATGACTACGCGGAGACGCTTAACATGGAAAAAAACTACCTAATGTGCTCTAAGTACACGTATTATGCATAGCGAAGCATGAACCAACAGGATTTGTCCGCGAGAAAAATTGTATACCATTCAAGTGAATCAAATCGTTGTTTAACTTTAATGTATGAAATGCGCGATTAATGATTAATGTAAGCGAGTATTAAATTTATTATGCACGTACGTTAGGACATGTCATATAACATTGACGTCCCTAATCAAAACTTGACGACACGTGACATCACGATGAATGTTAACCGATTTACACGCGTTCGTCGTCGGCGCTCGATGAAAACGTGCGGATAGCCGGTTTACAGCAGGAATGACCGCAGAAAATTAGCCATCTCGGCACCAGCGCGTGTCATTAGTTTCAAATTCAATGAATGAGACTGCGGCATCAGCAATTAATGGATTGCCGTCACGCACGCTCGCGCGGCTGTCAATTAGCTAGAATTGACATTTCATCTAATTAATACTCACCGCTGCATTCTTCGATATCGAATTCTTTTTTTTGTTATCACTCAGAGCTCGGCATACAGATAACAAACGCCTTTGCATTTTTAAGAGTATCAGTCGAATGCAAATCCTGCAGCGAACAATCAAGGAAAGCAATTTCAATGGGGCGCTATCGAGGGATAGCTCGCGATAGCTCGCAGATAATAAAACTCTCGAATGGGGAGGAAGTCAACGCATCCGATGCGCCCAAAATCGTCGATTGTCGGATTTTGGGATCGTGTTGAAAAGCAGCAGCGCGAGCAGATTGTGGTCTCTGGCGAATCACTATAAATTCATCGAAAACAATTTAATCTCCAGGTATAGGTCAAATGAAAACTATCGCATACATCGTTCACCCGATTTTCGGGCGCAGGTTTCGATCAAAGGCCAATCGAGAGCGCGGGAATGGCCAGCCTCTCGAAACACACTTCTATCCGGCTCTCTAGAAGTCAAATCAATATTTTCGGATTCAAATATGGAAATCCAAATTCAGATGTATGGAAATGTATTCGTGCCGATAACCCTGATAAACCATGGATACGCGAGTATTCTAATACCTTTCCGAACCGACCGAGATCGAGGTACAAAGTCATTTCGAGATTAACTACACCCGTGGGAGCTACGTGTGATAAACCAAAAATCGTGCCACCGTTATATAGCGAGCGAAACCGGCGTTTCTACATTCGCCGCGGAAAGCACTTCCGGCGTACGAGAATTTTATCCGGCCGCGTTAACGAGTTCCAACAACTTCCTATTAAAGCGGCAGTGGTAGCGGCCAACGTCTTCAAATCATCCTTTTTAATTTCACGGCCGGTGACGGTGGCTATCTTCTTCTTGGCAACAAATGTCGTGCGGCACACGAAACTGCAGAAAAGAGATAACACGCTGGTTGAACGTGCTATGAGCATGGAAATGGGGCGAGTATATTAAATTCGGAGAAGTTGAAGCTAAATGCGACTGTTCCAATGCATCCGTATACTCGAATTGTCGAGAGAAGAAGGCAACTAAGAAAAGGTACTTCCGTGTCGTCGAAAAATTTCTTTATGTCTTTCCCTTTTATCTCTCGAGTTAATCAAGTTCTTAATATTGATAAAGCTCTTGTAAACCACAAAAGCTACAAGAAGAAGCATGTAAGATCAAATTGATTAAAGATATCGAGATAAGATATAGACATAAAATTTGCCGCATGATTTTAATATATGGATTCAATTTATGATTAAAAGCTCGTGTGTGTAATAATAACGCGGTATAAAGCAGCATAATATAAATCTAAAAAAATTAAAATTGCATTTAAGGGATGCAAAAATGCCTTTTTCATCTTGAAAAACATGAAAAAATTCGTATTTTTATAACGTGTATTTTAAAAAATTCTACAAAAATGTTTCTTCCTATAATAACATAAATAGTCTATAAACAATACAAACACACAATTGCATAATCAGTAATCGATCTTAAAATATATTAAACTCAGCATTTTATAAACGACATATTTTAAATTTGAATTTTATAAATAACATATTTTATATTAACCGAGAGACTTGTTTACTTACATCCATTACTACGCGTCTGAGCAAAATTCAATATCACGCGAGCACATCGAATAACGCCGATTTTTTCCGCTTTTCGTTGCAGAAATGCGTTTCTATCTAGGATCAAATCGACTCGAAAACACGATAAGACATCAAGAAGAAACAAAGAGAAAACAGACGCGAAGACAAAGGCAAACGGAGGAAAGAGTCGCCTACGATGCCGGCGTTGTCTTCCTTTCCTCCTGTTGGCTTCCTACCCGCCGACAATTTCATCGGCACGCTCGAGTTGGCCAGCGGACAGAGCGTTGCGTCCCCTATAAAAGCGAGGGTAGACCATGGCGATGCCAGTGTGCTCACTGCCGACCAACATGAACAGCACCGACAAGCTGAAAGTGAGTAGCTCCTGTAAGATAGCCGCTCGAATCACCGCTTGTAAAAGTATGAGCCGCATTCGGCCCGAGTCGTGCGACGCGTCGCAAACGCAGTCTTTAATTTCTGAGCGATGTCACTTTACTCGCTAGATATGTAATAAAAGACTTGAGAAGCAAAATTTCGACTTGCAGATCTCCGTGTCACGCACAAACACCGAAATCGTTAACGTTCCCTTGAATGTTCTTCCCTTTCGGAAACATTATCGGGGCGTAAATAACGTTACATTTGCGAAAACTTTAACGAGATCACATGCAATTACGTCGGCACATAATTTTCTTGCAATCGTTTTGTTTTGTATCCAAATTTGTCGACAGTTTAAGAGTTACTTTGAGAATACTCTTTCCAACTCGATAATTTTTCAAAAAGCGATCAATTCTCTTGCTCAATTCTATTATAGTAATATTATGTCAATATTAACAACAATCATATATAAAACAACTTAAATTATCTTATTTTAAAAATCACAGCTCGGTAATCTTGAGTCCAAATCACTGATGCAACACGACGATGTGAAATCTTTCATTACATTAAGTCTTGTACAGTTTAAGTTTAGTCTTACAAAAGACTAACAGCGGGCAAAGCAAATTGCAAGGAAACTCATACATCCGCGCATGCTACGCATGCGTGTATTCACGCTCCTAAATATTAAATTCGCGCTTTTTGTATATTCAAAAATAATTATCTATTTCTTTCTCTCACAGGTGATACTCCTATGCGGCCTAGTGTTATCGGTCGTAGCTGAGGAGAAGAAGAAGGAAGTCGAGGCCAGCGCCGAGCCCAAGAATGACGAGAAGTCGAAGCGTGGACTGGAGCTGAGTCTGGGCGATCACGGCGGTTTCGGAGGCGATTTTGGCGGTGGATTTGGCGGTGGATTTGGCGGTGGCCTGGGCGGCGGCCACGAGATAATCTCCACTGAGCACATCAAAGCGGTGACAGTCACGAAGCACGTGCCAGTACCGCACCCGTATCCGGTGGAGGTCACCAAACACGTGCCCTACCCGGTGAAGATACCGATCAAAGTGCCCGTCGACCGCCCGTACCCCGTCCATGTGCCGCAACCTTACCCGGTGGAGGTCACGAAGCACGTGCCCTACACGGTTGAGAAGCCGGTGCCCTACCCGGTGAAGGTACCCGTAAAGGTGCCCATCAAAGTGCCCTACACGGTCAAGGTGCCGGTCAAGGTTCCAGTTGAGGTACCCAAACCAGTGCCCTACCCCGTCAAGGTACCGGTAGTCGTCAAGGAGCCCTACCCCGTGCTCATTAAGGGTCACGACGACGGTGGCTACGGTGGCGGCGGCTTTGGTGGCGGCGACTTAGACGGATTCGGCGGCCATGACTTCGGCGGCGATTTCGGCGGATTCGGTCACTGAGACAAAGCTACCGCGAAAGGGAGCGAGGACCCGTGATTCTCCCCCTTTGCTTGACGGTAAACAGCTCGCAGCGCGAGACCAACAGTTCTTTTCGAGAGACCGATCGCCGACAGGAGCGACCGGTGGAGCGATCATTACGTTGCTCCGATAGGAATCGACAGCGATGCACCAATATTGTATTCATTGCGATCCTATCCTCGAATTGTACTATACACCCTGTAAATTTAAACTCGAATAAAGTATTTTTTTTACGTAACAACTGCTCTTACGAAACGCTAGAATGACGTCGAGAGAGCAGGAGGGGAGCTGGTAGGTTTTGTTGCGACTGCAACGGCGGCGGTGAGTATTAGTCCGACACGTTTTGCGATTATGAGGAATTGCGGGGAGACTTTCACTCGTTGATATTACGCGAGTTGCGTACCAGGAGAGGTACACTTGTTTCACCGTAACAGGTATATGTGCCACTAGAAAAACATGTGCTTCTCGTAGAGATCGTTAAAGTAAACGGCACTCTTAGCACTTCAGACGTTTCACATGCTGCATGCTGGGGACGTCGGAGGGGAACGCGAGGCGTAAATGTCAGAGTATGCGAAAATCACGCGGCGGGAGATATCCGCGAATATCCTCTCGCCTCTCTCTTTAGACGCGGGAGATTAATCTCACGGCACTTTCGACACCACGCATCACGCGCTGCCGTGCGCGACGTATGCGCTGCTTGCGCCACAAGGATTCGGCTTGACGTGATCACGTCGTTAAGCCGTCAATTGCGTCGTTTGATTTTTCCGCACTGCAACGGCCGCTCGGCGATCATTCCCTCGAAACGCGCTGAGAAGCGTGTAAAAATCGGAAATCGGGCTGTGTTGCCGAACCGCGCGATTTCGAAACGTCCGCTTACGCACGGCGTTTACGACACACGCACACGATATTATCGGAATTTATGAGCAAAAATCTACATACGAACGTTGCACCTTGGTTGCCTTGCGTGTAAGTTCGGTCTAATTATGTGTAACATGTTCCGAGGGAACTATGTACCTACTTTTTTTTCCTTTCAGTTCCACTACATGCAACTTTATTTAATGCGAACTAACACGGGAGCGCTCAAATAATCGTTTTCAATATACACGCGTCATCGAGAGCTAACCATTAATTGTGAAGCACCAAGCCTCTCATTTTACTCGATTGCATTTAATATCATATATTTTATCGACAGATCATAAATGCTTGCTGAAAGATTTGAGGGGACTTTGCGTGAATGATAGTTGTACATGCGGTGAATTCAAACGATAAACATAAACTGTAATTGCAACTGTAAATCAACTGCGCTATAGGAAACCTTGCCATCTTATGTTCCTCGGTCTGATCGAGCGATCGCCGATCCGGCGTCGTATGGAATTGATAGACTTCCTCGCATTCTCTCTTTTCACGTAAGTACCGCACGCACGCGAATAATGTCGTCATCCTACTCGCTTTCGTTTCCAGGTCTGCATCAGGCCTTTCGTACTTTCTTTCCCGTATTACGCGACACAACGCACCACCCGATGCAGCGTTCATCTCGTAGCCATATGACTAGGTGATAGGACGCAAGCCTAATTGCCTCCCACGGTTATAGACCTGTGTACATACTTGGCTATACAAGTTCAGCTACATAGATCTTAGGTGTCATTATGCGGGACCTATTCTGCGGTGGCGTGATTCCTGCCGACGATAGGATGCCTCGTTAATACGTGGTTACCGCGTAAACCGAGTCGGCCCAGAAGAGACCACGAGCCACACGAGAGACATTCACCGTCAACGTCGTCGTCGTCGTCGCGGCTCGTTTTCTCCTCCTTTTTCCTGGCGCTTTACTTTCGTCGTCGTTCCGATACCGTATGATCGGATAACAGCATCGTTTCGCCACACCCTAGACTCATTTCCGCGTGCTGAGTCCGCTTCCGCTGCGTGCGCATGCTGTGCCATGCTAGAAACTGAAAGCAGCGAGAGCGTAAGAGCGATCTTACAAAATCCACAAAAGATCGCTCCAGGGACCGTCACGCCCGCATACGTTACGTATGCGTCGAGAAATCGCATTTCGGCGAAATTACGTCGAGCTGCGGTACGTCTTTGTTTAGGTGTCGCAACGAGGGAGACTTTCATTACATGGGTGAGCCATACTTTATTGTATTGCACCGTGACGATCGTGAGAATCAATTGGTCACGGAAGAACGCGGCAATACCGTTCAATATCGCGCTGCGATCGATTAACGGGACGTGAAAATCGACAAACATCCTTCGCGAGACTGGCAGGCGTCGAGTGAAGCCTCGACTAAATTTATCTTCCCACGAATGTGCACAAGTGTTACAGGCTGATCAAGACGCGCGGTCGGCGGATGAGTAAATCTCGCGTTATCTAACACGTTGCACGCCAGGTAATCGTAGTTAATGGATGAGGAAGTTCGCGCGTAAAGGAGAGAGCTTTCTTCGATCAGTCGCGAATCGCACGTGCATTCGTCCGTGCGTTTGCCAATAGAATGAACGTGGCGCGTATTAGATTTATGAACATCCAGGTTAATCGATGCGGATTATATAATAAGTGTATACAAATGCATAGTGATTATGTCGTTTCGTTTAGCTCTGTGATGCAATCCTCTTGAACAGGCAGCGGACCATTCAAGAAAAGCGCGTGAATGTTCCTTCAGTATTTCAGGAGATTGTACTGGTTCTAATGGTAATCATACGTTCTCTGCGCAAATGTGTGTAGATAAGTGAATCAATCAAACTATTACATTAGCTCCTTTTGAGCTGTCAATATGAAAACCACTCGACAACGATTCATTATATTCGAAATGCGCTTAACATAATCGACTTGCCTTTAGCCGCATCCCCTGCGAGTAGTACGGTGTCATAAAGTGACACTAACCGTTTCCTTATTGTGACAGGCGCACATCACAATAAAGCGAAATACATGTACATTGTACAATGTAATTGGTGCACAATCGCGATTTCCAACGTGATTTTACGCGAGCGTGAGCCTCGACTATCTTTCTTTTTGTTCTTTACAGACGTTTGTTGCGCGCGAATATGTACTGTTAATAAGATTCCAGACGGCGATCTTATCATACCCAATTAGAGAAATCTCGAGGGTGGAGGAGCGACGCGGCTGGCTGAGGCAGAAAACGATGGTCGTTGCGCTCTGTATGCACTTTCGCGACTACCATATTTCCGTAGCTCTCCGTGAAAAATGCGTTACGTAGACGTGACGATATTTGAGCGTGACGACAGGTATTAGCAAGCGCACAATTCTTCGGTTAAATCTTCTGATTCTGATAAATCTCAAAATATCTAATTTACCGTGTTACGTATACATTATATCTATAATGAGAAAATATATTGACCTGGAATCCAAAAATTGAAAAAATATGCAACGTTTCCTTTACATCTTCATGGAACCATAAAATGCGTTCGACATGTTCTGTCGACGCGAAAGAAGCGACAGAATTCTTTCTACCATGTCATGTACGCCAATGGTTCCGCTTGTTTGCGCGGAGAAATGATCGTCGACGTATATAACGTTAATATTGATATTGTCAACAAGGTTTGAAGTTTGCGTTCTATTAGCAAGTGTGCGCCTGCACAGAAAAGCAACTAGAATCAAAATTTGCGAAAGAAATTTCGAGATATTAATCGGAGAAGTAGAAACAAATGAGTGTCGAATGTAGTTTATCTTTCGTAATAACTGGATAATTTCAATGGAAATTTAATTAGTAAAAGTGCTGCTCGCGCGAAGCTATTAATAAATGCGAGAGGGCCACTTGTTTTATCTTATAATAAGATTATACAGTGATTACAATTTTCATATAATTTTCATATAATTTTATTTCATTACTTGATGATCGTACGTTTCACAGAATAAAAGTGCAATAAAAATTCCCAGGAGAACATAATTAATTAATATTGTATAATAACTGAAGATTATTTTCCGTAATGAATTCACTTAATTAAATAATTATGCAACCACCGACACATCGCATTTTATTACAGAAATTCAATCACTCTCTATTTTTTATTGTTTCTTGTTAATTATTGTCGCAGGTCTCTGGTGTGCGTGAATATTAATTTCGCAACAAAACATCGTATCTTGATCAATCTAAAGTTGAATATAAATACGTATGTAATAAATATGTTTCCCTTCACAATATAAATTGCATACATTTTCTGCAAAAAATATATATGGGTCATTCCACGTCAAATCGGCCACCCCCCCTGCCTAAATTTGTATTGAAGCAAATCTAACTTACATATACAAATATACAAATTTTTCATGTAATAATAAAACAACACAAGTTTTTATTTTGAAAATTGTAACATTATTTCATGTATATCTTTCTTGCAATAAATTGCATATAGAAATAAATAATATCTCAGTATATCATTACATACAATTAGAAGTAGTTGATCATGGCTAAAATGGGCACTAATTCTTGTACGTGCGAAATGGTAATAAATTTGAGGTCAGCCAAGCGGCCAAGTAAATTGCCGCACTATCGATCCGAAATACGGAGGTAATAACCCTAAAGACTTGAAAAGAGTGGACTATAATAAATTGATATAATTGGACTGTTCTAATTGGCTCGCGTTTCAAGGTAATCTGTGATATTTTTGCATACCTCTATCGAAGTTGTGGCAGTTAAATCTGCCAAACTTAGGAAATCGATGACTCTTCTGCAAATGTTCGATTTATTATACGTGAATAGATATGCGTCATTATACCCATTAAAAAGCATTTATCAGAAGATTTAACATTCAATACTTTGTCATCTGTCTTCGGGAGAAATTAATTAAGATTTTTATTCTAAGACTTTTATCTTTATCCATCATACAGAGTGTAACTTTGCAGAAATTGCTCCAAGTGACCACCTTCGGTTCGAATGCAAGGTTTTAAACGTTTTACCATTGACATTAAAAGAAGGTCAATTTGTCAAAAGAATTATTGGAAGACAGACCTTGAGCAATTTCTGAGCAACGGCAAGTGAACAACTGATACAATACAAAACCAGCTGTAACTCGGAAACAAGGTCGATAGGACAAACGTTTATATGAACATTTTTCTTATTTTAGTATCCTGAATCCATCAGTGAAGTAATGCCCACATATTCTGTTGCATTCTATATATACTTTATTATCGATGTATAATAAATCAACATTATCATCACATACAGAACACGTTCCTACAGATAAAATGTCATTAATAAGTACGTTAAAGAATCAATTCATTTAATCGATCAGTAGTCCTTGTGTCGTGCAGATTATCTTGTCAAGTTATCAGTAAGCAAAATATTCTCACGTGTATATATAATAACATTCAACTGTGTTGAAACTCGTCAAGATTTCTCAGAAAACATATATATTATCTATTCGTTGGTTAATATTAAAAATATATATATATCTCACATATACTAAAAATTGATAAATATTTTCTGTTATTTGCTGTAGAAGCTGTCAATATATTGTTCGTATTATTTTCAATTTTTATTTGACTTACAATATAACCATTATAATTCGAAAACTGGAATATTACCATGATGTATAGAATCTTATCGTAGTGTATTGTAGCTTATCGTGATTGCTTAATCATACCGGTCGAACATATCTACCGGATTCAACGTTAACCACGAACCACAACTGCACATTTAAGCTGTCCATTTAATCTTAACACTTTGACGGTCACACGAAGACTTGAACGTGTCGCCGGCATCTCCTGCGTCTTATCTTGTCGTCGGCGATTTTCTCACAGTCTAGTTACTAATATAATTAATAATACAGAAGCATTGATACAGAAACATTTATATATCACATTTGATTAATTTAATTTTAATTTAAATATAACTTAATTTTTTTAGAAAAATTACTTAAGGAAGTCACGTCTACGTGATAGCGGCCGATAACCGCTGGATAGTGAAATCACGTATACGTGACAGCGGTCGTCAAAGTGTTAAACTACAGAAAGCTGTGGCGATGTCTGGAAGTTTTACTCGGGCCGCGTGGCTCTTCCTAATTACACTAGTAACAATAACATATCGATCCGCAGGAGAACCGTCGCAGCTGATAGGTAAGTAATACCGCGGTGCAAGTAGACTGGAATAATTCAACGACGTTGTTACCTTAATACCTCTTGCGTAATATCGGAAGGTAAATTCACGGAATTCTTAAACATAAAGCGCGCCGCAAGAAACGCGGTTAAATTCATCGTTAAAGTAACCGCCTCTATTGTCCGGCGAACTTATAAATTTAACTTTCATCGGAAGCGGAACGTCCACAGCTGCATATTACGCGATGAAACGAGGGATCGAACCTGTTTTATCGTTCAAGAACCCGTTGATAGCAAGACAGACCTTTCTCTGTCAATAAATCTCTGTAAACAATAATTGCTTCTTTCAGATCTTTCGCTCTTGGATCGTCCATCGTAATAATAATGCATACGTGATGTTTAATTACAAAAAAGAAATAAAAAGGATGCAGGTTTATTAACGCAAATATTAAAATCTTTTTGCTTGTTTTTATCATCCGCTATACAATCAATGCATTTAATAAGAGAAAATATTTGAAAAATTCGGTTAAATCTAAAGCTGACAATGCGAGAATCGTATTCAATAAAATGCAATAATCTTTCGCTTTTAATCTTTATCAATTTTATGTTCACTGTTTTATATGTGCTTTATCGCGGTAGAGCTTCGAGAATTCTATCAGAAAAGGAAAACCAAAAAAGATCTATAAGTATCGATTTCGCAATATAATAAAAATTAGAAAACATTGATTCTTGATTTTATCGATCGATATCTATTGAATCTACTTGATTTTATGATCTTCACTACATTGCATGATACATGATCAACAACCACCTCCCCGGCGAATCCTCCTAGAGTCGTGCGGTATATGTACGATGAACACACGATGTCGTAATAATATCGCTGTGCAGCACGTTCAACGTGCTATTTGCAGTGCAGTAACCACGATTACGCATTACACTCGGCTGTGCGCACTTCCTCGATCGCATACGGGATCGCTTATGCATCACTACCGGCGCGACGTAAAAGTGCATCGACTTTCGCGCGGTCTACTTATGCCGACCGCCTCACGTGAGCGCGATTTTCCCGCGAGGCTTTTTGTTCCTCGTCTAGGATATAAACGCGAGGGAAATTGCACCGTCACGAGTCGGTTTCCCATAACGTCGGCCACTTTGCCGTGTAATGTTGCACTTTCAGGGGATGAATAGCGGGCGGAGGAGGAATAGCGCGGTTTAGAATTACATTGCGATGTGTGCGATATGCAGATTAATACATTTCTGCAAATCCCCTTCCTCTCTCTCCGAAATTGTGAAACAGCAGAAGAGATCGCTTTAAAAGATTTAATTAAAAGCTGTCACTCCGTATACGCGCTTGATGAGATGCACGCGAGTTGGAAGAATCCATGCTCCTCGAAAATGAGATAAACCAAAAAGCGCTTATGAATTCTTCCTCGAGCACCGGTAGACCTAGGAAAATTGGGGCTATTACCGAATTGCTACGTGCAAAAGGACGCGCTATATCCTGCTATATACATATAATCGTATAACATAAGATTCGATGGTGCGGCAAATCATATATTATCTATGACCCGATTTCAATCTCGCCTTTCACGTAATCATATAAAATTCCTCATAGCGCGCGCACAGCGATGTTACGCAATATATTCTTTCGCAAACGCTTCTTTGTGTCGTAAAAAAAATAGAGCAGCCCACAGTTGCTGTGAGCGAACAGCAAAGTTAAAGATCAATCACGATAAAGGTGGGAACAGCTTGCTCGTCAGCGAAGCATGAAAAGAAACTGTCTAATTCGAGAGATTTGACCGTTGTGCGTATATGCAAGTCCCGTTGCAAATCGAGCAAGGTGATTTGCATGATCCGTTCAGAAATGAAGGTCTGCGTCGCTCCTGGGATAAGAGTTGCGACATTGCAATAATTTTATTTTGATTGCAACGTAAAACGTGCATTTCCATTCGATGTTTCTCAACGCAACAGATAGCTGGAAGGTGATGACCGTTCTAATTACCTGATCGCGCGCGTCAGAAGAATAATTAAAATCGTACATGCTTGCGGAACGACGTCAACATATTCAATATTTTTACGATCGCACAAAGTTTATTTTTTCCCTGACGTTGATTACCATGGGCGTTTCCGCACGAATAGCTTTAAAAATTGGAATTACTGCCTGCGTGTTTGTATCTTAGTATGCAGTCAACCGAATGTTTTCACGGTCCAAATAACCGGCAATGAGCAAGTTGTCTATGGCACCAAATTATTAATCAGACACAGCCCACAAGTCGGAATTTTCTCTTATCCCGAGATAAAGCCAGTAAACGTTGTCTTCAATGAATCCATTATTGAATTCACAGGTAATTACAATTCCGCTGATTCCGTGAGAATCCATTCCTGTCTTTTTACCCAGCTCACTGTAATTACGCAGTCATATTTTTCAGGATATACGTCGTTTCAACGTTCGGCAATCCAGGATCTCTTACCCGAAAGACTCTCCTGGAGTGCCAGTGGTATCATTTTTGGAATCGGCACGCTCCAAGTGAGTTTAATGCCCCGTAATCATTTAAGTAACGACCAGAAGAAAATCGAGCGCGACTCTACTAAAACGCTTTGTACGATAATTATAGTTCACCTGTTCTCGATAATTATTATCCTCGGCTTTCCACCGTTGCAGAAACTAAGCAGCGAGAATTATGCAGTCCAAGAATGTCGCCTATTTCTGCCGTCCAACATCAAAGCTAGGTAAGACGCGGAAACCCACGAGTTCCATTGCTCGAATCGAAATGCTCGGATATCCCCCCTGGAGCAAGATTTATCTAAATTAGGCTCTCAAAGACAATTATATTGCGTAAAATAGTAGCGACTAAAACGAAAACGTGATTTCACGATTTGATTATTATTGATCGACGCAAACTTGTGCGCACGAACGCCACTCTGACTTCAATCGTTCATCTAATGGATCGTAAAGACCAAATGAATTTTGCAATGCGATTCAAGTTTACTGTGAAACGAACCTTCTTTTTAGCTCTAATTTACCAAAGGTAATGGAAGAGGCAATCATTTATTACGCTCAGTCGTGTGCCAAAGAGTATCTTTGCGAGAGGATAGGAACGATGACGGAAAAAGAACTTCAGAACATTAACATGTATGACGAAGACAGACATAATATACAACGTATTATTCATCCTACCAATTCTACTCGAAGGGTTGAGGTAATCTCACGATAAAAACTTTTATGGTTATTATTAAATCATACTTCGTTTTTGTGATAATGTGAATTTTCATGCGCAGTTAATCATGAACGTACCAGTGGACATCGTCCTTAAAAACGTAATACATTATATTAAGGAAAACGGACTATCCATAGTTGAACTTCCAGATGTAAAAGAGGTATACGATATAGGACTTGGAGTGAAATGTGTGTTTGAGATGGTCAATGGAACCTTCGAGTAAGCACTATTAAATTCTAACGCACCGAGAAAATCACTTATGTATTTTTTGTATAACGATGCTTTAATCAATTTGTTTGAGCGAAAGAAACCATTTTCAGAGATCTTTCGAGTTTAAAGAGAACAGAGAATGCATTCATGTCCAATGAGGGAAGGACAAATCTTGTAGATGCTGCCTTTGGACTTTCCACAGCAAATTTTAAGTACGATTACAAGGTAAAGTTCTGGAAGGAGCTAATTTAATAGCAAAAAATCTAATCACATTATGTTAAAAAATTATATTTAATATATATTTCGTATTCTATACTGATATATGTTTTTACAGCTTGAAGCTGCCCTAATTAAGGTTAGCGGCAAGATATTAGCCACTGTTAAAGAATTAGCAATGGCAGCAAAAGTGGCCATACATTATGATAAAACGTGCGAGGTAAAGTTAGAGTACGTGAAAATAACAGAACTTGGCAAAATCGACTTTAAAATTACTGGTTTAGGTCCGTTTAATTATTTAACGTCTACAATATTCACTTGGTTAACTAAAACATGGCAAAATAGAATTGTTAAAATTATCGAAGTTAACGTGAGAAAAATCGCCGAGAAACAATTAAATGACTATATTTGCAACAATTATTACAATGAAATCACAGTTTAAAATCTCTTCTTGGATGTTTCCTATTCTGTTAAACAAGAAACTTGAAAAATTGATGTATAAATAAAATATACTAATCACACAAGCATTTATTCATTAAATAATATATTTAATTATAATATTATTATAAGTAAATTATATATTTTGTTAGCAACATTTACTTTCATATCATACATAATGGGTCATATTCGGAATTCTATTTCGCTTACTAATGATAAGAGTCTTCAATTTCTCAACCAATCAGGTGGTTGTAAGCCACTTTTAGAGTTTTTATCATTGTTAGCGCGTTCTGAATCTGGGCCATTATTTATTATACCAATTGTGCGTCATTTTTTGTTTCGGTAATAACTTCTTCTGGCAGCTGAGTAACAGTACTTTCCGACACAGCAGTCTTTTGTACATCACTTATATTATCTGTGTATTCTTGAATGGAAGAAATATTTTCATCCTGCACCGAACTTTCTTTTGCATTAATATCATTACTAAAATTAACAGTTGCAGAATTATCTTGTATTGTGTCATTATTATCACTATTATTTGGCGTCGTATTATTATTATCATTAGTATTGTTATTAATATTCGCAGTCCCTACACGTTTCAGAGCCAAGTATTCCTCCACTGATCCCGTCGGAATTTTCTCAGATGCAGCACTTGTTCCATCAACTAATGCTGATTGCGAGGGCAAATTCAAATTTGGCGATTTACTCAATTTGGACAATCTCTGACGTTCTCTCAAACGTTTTCGGATCTCGGACTGTATCTTCGATTCTTTTATTACGTTTTGGACATCATCAGTTTGATAATAACGTGATGCCCAAGTTTCCGCTGAATCCGCTTTGGATTCCGTTGAATCCACAGTGGTCTGCAATGCAGGTTGCTTGTTCTCTTCTTGGGGAAGAACAATAAATTTATCTTGGCTTCTCTCATCATCGCCACTGACTATATCCATGACATCGCAGTAATCATCCAAATCAATTATTTCATCCATGTCCGCCAATCTATCCTCCTCGATTCTACTTTCTTTTGCCACTTTTTCGCATGTATTTTCTTCTTCCGCGGCAACTTTATTTTCATCAGAAGGACTTGGCTTTGACTGTTCTTTGATATCTTTATTCTTTACATCACTCGATTGTTCCGAGGCCTCGGCTATATCAATCTCTTTCAATCTTGGCGAGTCTTCAGCTGCAGAAGTTGTAACTTGCACTTTTGCATTTTGTTTTTGCGATCTTTTCTTCGACTTTTTTCGCCTCTCTGCGACATTATCCGCAGAGATTGATATCGACAATGTATTGTTCCTTATTCCTATGTTTCTTTCAGGCATTATCGTTCTTGCTTCGCTCAGATCTATTTTAGTTCCAGTCTTTGAATCGTTACGTTTTCCTGTTGCTTCTGGAGCACCCTTTTTTTCCTTCGAATCCTGTACGACGGTTGCATTCGAATTTGCCGCATTTTCGTCAGAATTGTTTGCAGCTTTTTCAGTTTCAGCCGTTGCACGTAAATTCTCCAACTGTTTATTTATTCGTGCTCCATCCAGATCTTCCTTGTCGCTGTCACTGGACAATAACTCGACAACCGGTGTAGGTTGAACTACTAAAACGACATCTTCGTCATCACCTTTGGTACTTTGCTGAGCACTAATAATTTTTTCTAACTGCTTGCGACAGTTCTCTTTTGCTTTAGCGTCATCTTGAGACGTCGCGATATTATTTTCCACCGTTTGACCATTACTTTGCGATGGATTGCTGGATGGAATTATGTCTTCCTCTTTTCGTATTAGAGCTCTTATTGCTCGAGCTCGCATTTCCAATTCCAGCAAATCCAGCAAACTGTCTCCTTCTTTCCCTTTGTCCTTATCATCCTCCTTCTTTATTTTAATATCTTTATTCTTATCATTAACCTCAGTTTTTATATTGCATTTCGCTTTAATATTAGACTTGTCCGAATTGTTCTTCTTATTAATCTGTGCTTTTCTCTTAGTTTTTGTTTTATCCCTTTTTACCTTCCCCTTTCCATTTTCCTTTTTAGACACATCATCATCCGTCCATTCTTCCGTATCAGAAATAATTTCCAGGGAAGGGCCTGTAATGGAAAATATTATAAATGGAGATAGTATGATTCTTGATAAACCGTAATTCATAAATGTGTTGCGATATGTAACGAATGGTTTACCTGAATCATCTGATTCGCTCGTATCTGAAGACTCCAGCATAGGTTTGCCATTTAATATGGATATTATTCGAGCTTTAGACATACCATTGAGTTCACTCGCACACCATTCTTCCAGCTCATTTAAGTCCATTTGCTGCGTAAACAATAATGCATATTATTTGCACTTAAACTGAATTATTTCTGTGCAAAAATTGTCATCGGCTTCGACTTTTATGTCTCAACTCACTTTTAGAACCTGAGGCAGCATCATACGTATCTTCTCTGGTTTGACTGATTTAAAAAGTTGACAAGCAAGTTCCTTACGATTAGACAAATAATCCTTAATTGGTTTTAAATCTCTCGCGTCAATCTCTTCTTCATCCGATGACAGTGATGAGGATGTACAAGAAGATAGGTTATCATGTTCCTATTGGATGAAATTGTTCATGATATAAAGATTGTATTATATAAGAAAATAAGAATATAATTTCAAAATGTCTCTAGCTTAAAACGATGTACTAAAATATAAATTATTGATAGTTACCTTATTACTGCGTATGCTGTTCTTAGTTTTAGACATATTTATATATGTAGCGATCTTCTTACTCTCTGAGCGGAAAACAACATTAATTCAGAAACAAACTGAATTAATTCTAATGGAAGAAGCTACACAGACAAGTGCAATTAGTCAAAATTGCAAATTTAAGAACATATGATCGCTTGATGATAACCTATGACATATTTAGGTTAGGATGGCCACTGTATTGCAATACAGAACCAAATTTCAATTATTTTCTTTTCCAGAGAGCTATTGTATTCCACTTTCCAAGTGCAACGTGATTATTAATTAATTCATTTCACACACACACAATTCACACGCACAATATTCGTCAATCGCGTCAACTTTGTTTACTGTTATGTTTATTTTTCGCGACTGCGATTCTAGAGATACTACACGTGCCACCACACGGTGCTCTCGGCAGCAACAGCATCGAGTTCCGCAGAGAAATCAATAAAATTTACGTGCATCACGTGCAGATGTCGTTAGGTGAACGTGCCGAGACTCGTGTCACATTATAACCTTTAGTTGACAACTGTTTGTCAACAAGATGACACTAATCGAGTAAAAATCATGCTGGACATTCAATTACAGTGAGTACTATTGTGTATTAGAGAGATAAAATTGTCGCCTAACAGGGGCAGATGTCATCGCACACCTATGAGTGATCGGTGGACGTATTGGAGCTTTAACAGGGATTTTATCTTTTGACAGATAACCAAGTTTTTAATGATAAGTGAAGCAATCTCGATTCTGAAACCTACACATATCGTTGAATCGCGTGAAAAAATGTGTACTTATGGGACATCGGCACTGGATTGAGAACGATGAGGTATAATGCGTGATACCATCTGTCAAACTGAAGTGTCAATTGTAATCTCCTGTATGAGTTAACGGAAGCAAAATGTTGAATCGCTTCAAGTCAGTATTAATGAGTGCTGTAGGCGCAAGTGAGCTTGGCCTACAGTACCCCAATGACGCCGACAATGATGTGATGTCCGATTACATTAACTCTAATTATGTCGTGGAAGTGGAGAACAAACCTTACAGCCGCCCGAGTTTTCTTGGCCTGACATCTGAGGAGACGCAGGTAGGACCTATTGGATTCCTTGAAGTAACCCATTAAATTGTTTCGTTATTAACTTCTCGAGATTTGAATAACAATGGCACATTTTAACTGTAACATTTGTTTAAAAATGTTAATTGTATGTTTGCGTAGGTGAGCGCGGATCACAGAGTAAGACCTATCATAGTTCCGAGGGACCTTAGCCGCTTGCCTTGGTGCGCCGGTTACGCTGAATGCATAAATGCTGGGAAAAGTACGTGGAACGAGGATCAGGCTTCCGCAACGCGCGGGGATTTAAAATTGCCAGACGTCAATGTTACACTGCCCTACGTTCTATTTTCCATGTTCGATGGCCATGCAGGGTACCAGGTTGCTCTCACAGCAAGATTGCATCTACATAGGATAATTCTCGTACGTATTATTACTTTCCGGATAATTATTGCCCGAGGAGTAATTTATTTTTCAAATTATTTGAAAGCAGGAAAGATTGCTGGCCATACCGGGTAATATGCTACTGAACGAAGATGAAAATGAGCTGATAAAGGGAAGAGATCTAGTTACGGGTGCTATAGAACTGGCGTACAGACAAATGGATCAAATGGTGGAGATGCAGGCTCAAAATGGTGGTGGCGGTTGTACAGCTATCACGATTCTGTTTCTTAACGGAAGGCTGTACGCTGCGGGCGCTGGCGATTCCAGGTTTTATTGTAATTTACAACGTGCTTTTAACAAAATTAAGAATTTATCTAATTGTTTCCCCCCTCCCCCCTCAAATGATTAGGGCTGTGCTAGTCTTGGGAGAGGAACAACGTGCTCTTACCAGAGATCACACTCCAGACTCCGAGTCGAATCGCGTCAGAGCTTTAGGCTTCCTACGCAGCAACGAGTTGCTCAAGGGTCACTTCACCCCGTTGGAATTTCGAAAGCGACCGTTGCAGAAGGAACTGGGATCCATGGTTTTGTACCGAGAACCCTTCATGACGGGTTGGGCGTACAAAACCCTGACGCATCCGGACCTGAAGCTACCGCTCATTTCAGGACACGGGAAGAGGGTACGCTGTCATTGTCAACTTGCATGAGCCTTTAAATCTCAGACCACTTGTATTTACAACATTGTGACCGAGAGATCGCTTGTAACACGCAGAGCAGGGTAATGGGAACGATCGGTGTGACGCGCGGCTTCGGAGATCACGGCTTAAAGGCTGCTAATACCGGCGTCAATATCAAACCATTCCTATCGTCTCAACCTGAAGTACAGTCTCTAGACTTGGACAGTTGTAATCTCACCGAGAGAGACTGCATCATCGTCGCTACGGACGGCCTCTGGGACGTGGTATCGGACAGGACAGCGGCGACGATACTTAGAAAAACGCTTGCGCCTGATACACCATCATTAGAATACAGGTATTGTAAGCCATTCGTGCACGAAAAGATGGATGGACTCGAACGATGACGAGGTATGAATGCGTATCCTTCGTTTCGCAGACTGACAATGGGTGCTCAAGAATTGGTGCAAGCGGCGAGGGGACGATTAATCGGTAGGGTGTGGATGGGGAAGTCTGAAAATTCTGATGAGACAGATGAGAAATCCTCACCTATAGCGTCTGTGGATGACATTAGTGTGTTGGTAGTACCTTTGTATCCTTATTTATGCGAACACAAACAGTGGCTGAAAACGACGCAGCAGGAGCGGAAGTACGCTGCGGATTCCCTAACAACGATATCCTTCGATTACGGCGTGACTAACAAATCAGCCGACAATCCTGCATAATGTATCATTGACTGTTCGATTAGATAACTCGGATGTGAAATAGGTTCGTGAATATTATTTCGAGATATCGAGCAGCTAACAAGTTACATTTATCCGCATTATTACGATAATCTACATCATACATTCGTGCTTATTATCATTTAGTCTTAGAATGATTAGTGATATATATTTGAGTGCACACCATCGTCGTAAACGTATATATTTCGTAATTCTTTTTGTCGGAATGATGAATTGTTGCATTGCCATTGTATGTATCTGCATGTATATTAATTATATAAAAAATGGGCTATGTTCTTATTATTTAAACAAACATTCCATTTTAACGTATTTTATGTAATGCGAATATTCACGATATTTCGAAACGTTTGATATGTATAAAAGGGCTCCAACCTCTGAATTGTTACTAATACGTGATTAGTATGAAAATTGTACACATTGTAATATTAAGAGATTAATATTTTTGTATTGCTTTGTGAGGCAAGCACGTGTTACCATTCGATATTGTGAGTGCATTATGATGTTTCGTCACATTTTTATCTTTGTGTTAAAAATATTAATCCTGCGCGGCTGCGAGAATCACAACATAACATATGTATACACTGGATATATGCAAGTATATAAATATAAATATATATATATATATATATATATATATATATCTAACTAGAATATTGAGAACTCTGTAATAAAACTAAAGTAAAATTCCAAATAAATATAATCAATTGATAATAGTTAATTTATCATAATATCGTTAATTGTTTGTCTTTAATTAATCACGATTATTGTGCTTGCGCACGCGTTGGTAGATTTTGTGATCGTTGTGCGCAGTGCAATTGATAATTAATATAATTATTAATATGATTAATATATGTGAAAATTCACTCACCAAAATAATCACTGGAATAACCTCAGAATCGACTATGTTCTATTGTAGTCAGTTCTGAAACAGAAAAATCATTTTGCTGATTAAATTCCGAAAGCAGACTGATTGTGAGCAAATAAGACTGAAAACATAAATATGTTAATCCTTTGCAATCTTGATTTGGTAATTAAGTCAATCTGGCAAGTAATCTGTAAATTTACCTTCGAGTAGATTCTGCTCGGCTCCAGTCGAATTTTGTAGCATTTCTGCCACCAGAATTGCGGTCACTGCTGGTCGACTTCTACTGATCGTGAGTCTGGAAAAGAAATAATTTTTTTCATTAAATTTGCTGTTGTACAGTATCGTTTGCATTTTATTTTATAACTTATTCATAATAATAACATAAAAAATATGGAAATATAATCTTTATCATCCTTTATAAGTTTTATATATTTTATGTTTTAGCGTTCACTTTTTGTATATGATATGTTTTTATAAAATATTAATTTATATAATAAATATTGTTTTACTTTTATCTTTATTATTATATGATGTATTTAATTTAATTTGATTTGAAATAAATTTAATTTGAAATAAATAATACAAGACAAATTTATTTTATGTCTGAAACGGCCATATTTTATTCTCATGCCTGAAATTAATAATTTCATTACTCATAATCTTTTTATTTTTTGCATCATCTTTCCAAATAATATTGTAGAGAAGCTATTAAGCTAGTTAAGTGTAATATAATAAATTCAGGTTTTATGGTTAAATGTAAATCAATGATGTCATTAAGAACCTTCTCAAGTCTACCAAGACCCCATTTCATAGTGAAGCTATAAAAAAATCGCCTGCTACTCATTTTTTTCTTTATAAATCTTTCACAAAAAATAATGTACTTTAGCATGCAAATAAATTAAAAAATGTTTAGAGAGGTGTCGTCTCCAAAAAGAGAATATAATAATAAGAGAATAAAATGAATCCATTACTTTCAAAGCAGACACACGCGCAAAATCTGAGTCCACCAGTTGAGCTTCACCATAAGTGGGTTGGTCTTTTGTACGATGTTAAATTGTGAACTTTTGGGATGCGCGTTGCGGGTACGCACGTAGACACGTTTTATACGTTTACGAGAGCAAGTGCATTTTCTCGTTGCACAGCTGGCACGCATATAGCCTGACTCAACAGCTAACTCTCATAAATTTAATTACAAAGCGTAACCGAAATAGAAAACTAGTCTCTCGTTTTACTGGGTAAAATTATAAATTAATCTTGCCGCTATAATGTTCTCGAAAGTTACATCGTTTATCGGTAAATTCTACGAACTATAAATTATCAGCGAGCACAGTATCATTATCGCTTACGATATCTGAAGATACATCTCTATCAGATATACCTGTAAGTCAACAAACAATTGGATAATATCATTATATAATAATATACTTAATACTCATCGTATTCTAAGATATTTTAGTATACCGAGATAAATATATCATCGATTTTTTATCTCTAAGATTGGATAAAAAGTCATTTCCAAGTATGAATTAAATTTCCGCGAAACTTATAAAAGGCAAACAATTAACTTTTAATTCAGGAATTTTCGAGCTGTTTAATGTCACTCATTTTATCATGATAAAAATAATTAGAAGAGTGTTGTTGGTACATCGCACTTCATTAACGTGAAAGAGCGAGTGAAATATGAGCAGAATACCTGGTGGCGCGATGTTTTGTTCCATTACGGATTAAACGGTCGGAGGAGCTGAAAGACGTTACGCAGCAAATTCCTGTCGACCGACGGCGATGAAGTCGGAGATGAATTGTAATGCGCCATGCATTTCCGCCAACTAAGAGCGACAGCGTAAAAGGGCGCTGAGATAGAGTGTCGCAAATCACCGTACGAAAGTGCTCTCCTACGGAGGTATAGACGAGCGTTGTGAAAACCAAACCCAGCCTGACAGCTCCCCGTTGACCCACCATCGTACAATTTTCTAAAAATTGCCGTGCGCTGAGCCAACGGCTATCGAATCTCAACTTTTTCTCTATATACACACTCTATACTCTATAATATATGTATATGCATCGTTGTTTTAAGCTCCTGATTTGACTCGATAGCGATACGAAATAAAATGTCTACATTTTTGTATTTATGTATAGATATCTGTATCAATTTTTATCTATATAGTTGGATTTAATTTTACTCTTTGATACTTTGCACATGAAATATACAAAACAAATGTCCAAATATTTAAAAAATCATTAAAAACATTTCTCTGGAATCTTTTTATCTTTCTCTTTACTATAATAAAATTTATTTTGCATGGACAGATTTTTCACAATAAACATCATCATAAAAATCACAATAAGAATTCGTTTAGTTACTCTTAATGCAGTATTTGGAAAGATATTAATCCTTTATATTGTGATGGACGGATCGATCATTCTCGATAGCTTTATTATAGAGATCCTACATGTTATCTCAGGAACGTAATGTACGTCGGGCATTTGGTCGAAAAATGGGACGCACTACTTTTTGAATGGTCGCCCGATCGCCGATATGTTTTTCATGGCGCCGGATTATGACGGGTGATCTGTCACGGTCATCGTAACGGTAACTCCAAGGGGTTAGAAAGGGCTTAATGCCTCTCCTAGCAGGGATAGTGCAAGAAAGAGTGTGCGTGTGGAGGATGAGGAAGGAGTACGTTACACCATATCAAAATGGCCACAACTTAGGGGTCCTCTGCTACCCCGATATATCATCGTTAGAGAACTTTGGACGGCTTCCTGGTTCCAGCATTGATGGCTTCCTCCGATACGACATGATGTATCTGTTCCTTATTGCTGCGGCGTGGAAATGAGAATCGGATGCAATTTGAAAGTAAAAGTACCACATAAGCGATAACAAAGCGTTCCTCTATTTATCTATCTGTCTTCTGATTCACATTTCGGCAGGATTTATTTTTAAATTAAGAAGGGATAACTTAATGACTCTGACATGTATGTGTGTGTGTGTGTGAAAGTACTGTCAACCCTCAAGATCTTTAGAAAACCACCCTTAATTTACATCACAGACATATTCCGTAACCCATAAATGCGATTAAATTGCACTTAGAAATTAATTTATACTTAATACAAACGTTACAAAATTTCTAAACTTTAGACCTGGATATATATATCGCTACCCTTACCATTTATAACGCTCAATGACATCTCAATTTCTTTATTTGTCACATGTTGAGGTTTCGATTTTATAGATGGTTTATATTCGGCTAATTTGCATTATAATTGTAATAATCAATGTTTTTATATTGCATATTTTTTGGAATTTATATGTAATTTAAATTATACGATTGTAAGTTATTACTATGTGGCTCTCCGTTGATTTATTAGCTGTCACGTGCTTCTTGTCAACTCTCTTAGCGTGCTTGAAATGTCCGTCGGCTGGAAGCTAACACCCGGCTGCCGAACGTAATGCAACGGATAATGCGGCAAGTTTCCTACCGAGAGATTACGTGACCAGCTCTCAGTTTCGAGCCTAGGTACCGTCTGTATTACGGCGGGGTGACGCACCATACTTCTCAGGTATTCAGGCAACGAGGCTAAGTTTCCAGTTATTGCTTACGCGTTGCTAAGAAATTTCAATTTGGCATTCAAAGCAATTTGCTAGGTAAGCTCACTTGCATACTGCATCACGAGCTTTTCCTTAACGAGATATACGGGTTATTGCAAGAAAGCAAAAAGATCAGGAACGGCTGAATCAGTTCTCATTCAATGAAAATTAAACATATAAACTCCTGCAAAGTTCGTATCATTTAGCATAATGTTTGACATTAAGTCAAACGTTTGAAAGAGCGGCAAATTTTCAGAGAAAGATCAATGATTATCAGACGGTAGAATGAATCGAGCAATCAATCTCGCATTCGGAATTTCAAACTCACTATCGTACATATGTATAGCTCCATCGGACATTCAACGTGATTTAATCATATTCAGAGAAATGTAAAAGCGTCAGATTGGACTCGATCGATTAAAAGTTCGAGACTGCAGAAAATAATAAGGCACGAAGGAAGCATACAAAGCGAAAGCGTTTCTCTTGCCTTCCTCTTCTGCTCGGACTTGTGAGAGCTTTTTGCCATCATTAACTATTTTTTTTCCCCTCTGGAGATAATGGTGACCGGCTATAAAGTATGCAGATTATAAAACGGATGGCCCCAACTGATGGGGATTTCCTGAGAAATCTGTATTAACTGCGAACGGACAGATAGAATGATTATACGTGCACATCGGCGCAGGTACACGTTCGTGCATATTCACGTGCTCAGAAACGACTATACACTGAGCTAAATTAAGTTTTTCTCAACGGGTCCCTTATGCAACGTCATGCAGATAATCGCAGGCTCTTTGAAAAATACATTTCCGGACGACGTTAACGCTGTACGTGAAACGAACGTCCCCAGAAAGGAAAATGAATCAATTACTGGATAATAACTGTAAAATACTTATGAAATTAAGTATCGGCGAGTGTTTTTTCCATATTCCTCTAACGGGTTCTCTCTCTCCTCACGAGTATAATCGCGGTCGCCGAAGCTGCCAACTGAAAATAATAACGGAGATGGTGCGCCGTCACTCCGACTGTAATTATCGTCGTACATTTCAGTCGCTGCCGGCGCGCAGGATATCAACTTTTCCTAAATACATTATCTAGATTTCGCATCGGCGTTAATCTGTCCAGCGGTAAGTAATTAAATTTCCGCGAATGCCATTCCGCGGGGAGTTTATCTAGAGCGGTTATAAAAAAATTCTGACTTTTAGTTGCCAGCTTTTATCGAGGAGAGCGATGACGAGTCGGCAGATAAATCTGGCCGAGCATTTCCCATCCGCGCGCGCGTCCTTTTCGCGGGTTAATGCGCTTTCCACAGGACGAGCGTGCTCGACGTGCAACAAGCCTCGACGTATGCGTGTGCCTTCAGAGGCCCACGTTGGTTTGTGCCGACGACAGGAACGGTTATCCGATATCAAATTACCGTACGTCGAGCCAAGTTCCTCCAAGGTCTGCATGCGTACGCCAATAACTTCATCCCGCGCTGACACGACTTTTAATGGTATAATCTGTCCTGGTCGCCACTGCGACTGACCGTCTCCGATCTCTATGAATCGAGAAAAATCACGCGACTTTATTGCTAAAAACATTTCACGTGCGAAGATACAACGTACCTCGCTCTTGTGAATAAAAGACTTGTGCTAATTTGAGCGTTCGGTTTACGATTAAGCATCTTTGAAAATGATTATATATTTGGTTTTAATTATCTAATCAATTTAAATCAATTTAAAATATGAAATTGCACGAATTGTTTACTCATATAATTGCAAGTACCAGTAATTTAGATAAATCAAGAAGACATTCGATATACAGTAAAACAAAAAGTAATATTCACAATAATCGAGATAAGGCAATCGTTCGCGAGATAAGGTTGAAATTGAAATCAGTTGTACGCGGTAAATAGCGTGATATCACGATGATAAGCTATAAGACGTCATTCTTGTAAATTGGATCATCGTAGCGTTATCTCGATTTCCTTTCTTATTATCAGGTGTTCCGCAGGTTTCTACTGTCTTCATCGTGCGCGGTAAATCCTCCGTAAATTCTCCGCATGACCGATCAGTCGTCGTTGCTCGAGTGACAAATAGTTAGGCGTTACCTAAGCTAGTTACGGATCCTTCGACAAACACAGACGGACAAACGCTTCCTAATTGTACTGGGAATTGTTTACGCTACCTTGTAGTATCTTCCCACCTGGATCCGCTCATGGCTATTCCGTGTTTGCCACTTCCCCTCGTTTCTTGGACGCTTCTGCCATCTCTTCCGGAAGAATGGATAACGAAGATTTCGTAGGAGGATAGACGCCCATGGCGCTTAATTAAGTTGCTGGTGACGAGCTTTCATTAGGAGATCTGGCTTTTTTTTCTGTGCTCATCTCATGTTTCTGAGCTGATTTCTCGATGTTAAACCCATCATCGCAGGGATTACTTTCGCCAACACGGAAAACAATGGATTCGCGTATAGCGGTATGATTCGTGTATACAGTTTCGCGACATATCGGATTAATTCCTATCCGTCCCACGGTGACGTATTTTTCGGCATTTTTCACGATAGAAAATATACAGTTATTCACGCATGCATTTCCATGTTCCATTAGGCGCATAACCAACACGCTACAACGTCAGCTTCTAGTGATTAAATTTACACTCTACCATACATGTGCGTAAAAATTAGAAATGTAAAAAATATCCGTAGACTTAAAGAACACTATTCTGGTCCAGTTGTTTGTATTGTTATTTTATTTTTATGTTATTTTTGTTATGTTATTTTTAGATTGTCGATATTTTTATCACATTTTATTTTTTTGTAGTATTTTAATTGAAAACAATGTTGAATTAATCAAAAGAAATATTGATTTTGAAAACACATATATCATCTTTACAAACGCCGATTCTAAGGAAGGAAGAGTCAGAAAACTGTTGTTTCCGCATTTATGATTCATCTATTTTCTCGAATAATGCTGGATAGGTGCCTGGATTCAGAATGACGTTATTTTTGGGCAATTGGCGGATTGTACAAATAAAAAGAGTATCCGCTAGGATCATTTTGTCAAAGAGCCAAATGCAACCGCAGAGTGTTGTACCAACAATGCAACGTGTCTGAGTAAATACGCGAGCGTCGTTAAATATTTGAACATCCACCATGCGAGTGTGTAAACGCGGCCTTGCGTTATGATATGTATCATTAACTCTACGTTTACATGCGCAAATCTGTCGCACAAACTATACGGCACCATGAAGAGCTCGTCTCTCTACGTTCGCGAATATTTTACAATCAGGATCCCGTGTATAATGTCAAGACCTCGACGAGAGATTCTCAAGTTTTCCCCTGAGCGGCACTCATACACTAGCAAAGACGCTTCGTGAGAAGATAAGCGTCGCGCGAACGTTACATTCGGATGTTGCGACGCGTCCGCTTCTCTAGCTCATCCCCTTGGTATGTCTGGGTACATCGTTGTCGCAACGATACATCGATTTACTGCGGTTTTACTACGGCCGCGCCGTGGTTGTTCGTTTTAACGATGTATAAAAGCAGCGACGTATATACGTTATAAAGCGTATGAAGAAAATATACAGCATCGATCGATACGATGCGTGCGCGAGATAGTACTCTTTGCTATCGAGTTGAATCGTATCGACGCGAATCAGTTTGAGAACGTTACCATTTTAGGAAAATAGTCTATGATACACGGAATGGAAAAGCAACAAGATATAGCAAAACCTCCGAAAGCTTTCCCGGTATGCATAAAAAAGCAATTAAATAAGATCAATGTAAGATGTCACCAAGAATGTTGATGTGATGGTCCTTTATATCACTTATGCGACAATTAATATTGTATCAAATTAATACAACGTTATTAAACTTGCTGACAATCTGCAATAGACGCGTGGAAACTATAATTTCATTGTAAGCGTAGGATTAAATGAGAAACGAAGAGGGAACTTTTAAATTGGCACAGATCTGTCGCTGGATAGATTGTAGAACAGGTGCAGCAGCAGCAGTAGCAGTAGCAATGCGTAAAACCGATGCTGGTATTTTCAGAGAAAAAATATCGCTTGTTTAACACCCCGGACTCAGCCCCACGAGGCCGATACGAGACGAATTATTGTGCAGCGCCAATCTACAAGGATTACTCACGCCCACGAAGAGCCACCGGGACATCGTTCGATAACTTTACGGCGGTGCACGTCGTCCCTTTGAAAAGCGCATCGAAAGCGTCATTGCACCTTGAGCTTGCGGATTAGATGAGTTGCTCCGTTCATGCACCGGATTACTATCAAGAATTTCGATTTCAAAAGCTGCTCACGCCGTAATTTTCGCTTCTGAACACTGGATAAATGAAGAGCTTTTTTATCGGATTGCAGGAAGAACAATTTGAGCATCATAAAATATGAATATTGACATGATACTTGGATCAATTTTTGACGAAGACGATCGTAATATCAACTGCTTTAATTACTTAATTAATAGTCTAATGAGGAAATTATTAATACGTGATATTGTATGCGTTCTAACGCTTACTGAATTTCCCTCTAATAATATAACCGCGACATTTATGTGATATGTAACAAGCTTTCAAAAATTTCAAGTTTTTAATTAATTCAAAAAATCTTACGAGATCTCTTAATGTTTTCAATAGAAAAATTGTATCTTTTTTAGTTAATTGATACGGAATTTTAAAAAATCTCATGCATCTCACGAAAATGTCAATCCTACTTAATAGTCTGATTGTGAGTCACATTGAGGAGCGGCAAAATAATAAAAACTCTTATTAGAGTAACCGAAAAATGATATAAATAATAAAAGAAGAGAATATGTATTCGAAATGTCAATAAACTGTAGACGAAGATAAATTTAATAATGGCGAATAAACGGAAAATTTGATGCAAAAGTTTTTATTTTATCAATAATTTAATCTTATCACCTCGAACGCGCAGATTCTATATATATAGGTAAGCATATATTATGTAACTGTTATATTATGTAGTTGCCATCAAGATTCTATAAACCAAAACTACCATAAGTCAAAATGCCTGATAATATATATATATATATTACAAAGAGAAATTAGGCATTGAAAACTGCAATATTATACATAGCGCAATCTTTTGCGTATCAATAATCAATAACAAGTTGACACCACATGCTTCATTAATTATCTTTCAATAGCGAGATAATGATTCATTACTTGTCTTCTTTTATTCTAAAATCTTTTATCCTAGAATTTGGATTTATTATCAATGAAAATAATACCTTTCTGGAAAAAGACAAAAATAAAATAATAAGTTGTAAGTAAAAATTATTAATAGTACTATTAAGAAATTATTATGGTAGTTGAGACAACGATATTGTCTATGATCTTGTTATCTTGGTATATGTATATATAGATCTTAATAGAAATTTCAAGATTTTATTATATGCAATTTAATATCACTCTCTTTGCGTCATGTCACATTTGTATTGATCACCTCTTCTTCGCAGAACGTAACTTTCCAGAACACGATGACACATCAGCGAAACAATCATGATAAGATGAGAAATGAGAGATAAGCGATTATTGCGTGTATTTAAACACCGGTTGCCCGTTGTGCCGACAGAGCAACTCGAGTAGTCATCCTGCAGTGATATCGGTTTTCGAGTGTGAAATAAGCCAAAATGTCGGCACAGAAATACATGATCGGACTGGCCTTCCTGGTCGCCGCTCTGCTGGCCATCAACGTTGTACCTGCTAGTGGCACTATCAATAATTATG
Source organism: Ooceraea biroi (assembly GCF_003672135.1). NCBI lineage: Eukaryota > Metazoa > Arthropoda > Insecta > Hymenoptera > Formicidae > Ooceraea > Ooceraea biroi. Next base: position 2,838,240 of record NC_039509.1, read on the forward strand.
CCGCCGCTAACAAATCGCACCATCTGATCGTCGGCACCAGGATGGCTGGTGACAGGCTCGTGCTCAGACAGAACGTCCAGAAGAACTCATCTTGGATGAAAGTATCCGTTGTTGAGAAGACCTTCAACACTTCAATGTGGGAACGCATCACTATGGTCAAGGCGCTGGATCAGAAGACTAATGGCAATGGCGCTTATGCCAGTCTCTTACGAGGTGGACCCGGCCACAGCAACGTCACCCTTAAGTTCAAGAGCCAGAGGGGTCACAGCATCAACTTCATCGTTGAACTCTACGCACGTTGATGAATCTTGGTGGTTGCAGCTAATATCAGGATCGGTATGATAATTTTTAGATGCAATCAGAGTGAAAAAATATAATATTTAAACTTGAAGGCTAAATATTATTCTTATATGTTTTAGACTATTTATTTCTACACCGTCACCTTCGTCAAGAAACATTAGGAAAAGAATACGGCACTTAGATACTCTTATCTGCTATATACTTCAGTATTGATATTTTGTATATATTACGAATAAATCAATATTACTGTAATATTCCTTGTGTATTTTTCTTTGAGATTTCGATATGAATATAGATCCATAGTTTTAAATCATGTATCCCAGCAAATTATTTATGCAATTATCAATATGAGGGAATATGAAGTATGGCAAGATACATTAATAACATTCTATGAAGTAAAATTTATCATTCATAAGTGTGAAATGTTTTTGCAATATAATATGGATAAAAAAAGCGTCGAAATTCGTCACTATATCTGCTATTTTTAATTATATAATATTTTAGTATTTTTATCAGATATTATGTAATATCAAGTAGAATATAAGAACATGCAAGTGCAGTAAAAGGAATCTGAAAGAAATATCGATAATAATGCAATTGGCGAAATAAAACGCGACAGTGATCAAAAATAAAAATTGCAGAAAATCCATTCGCGGATTGTGCAATAAATAAGAAATGAACTATTATATTTAAAAACTATGATACAACACAGTGCGATCTTTTACGTATCAATAATCTATGATAGATCGACTTTTTTACTTGCTTCAGTAAATATTCAATAGCAAGATAATGATCTATTATTTGTCTCCTTTTATTCTATAATAAAATTCATTTAGTCTTATCAATGTATAGATTAGCTTTTTGGAGAAGAGACAAATTTACACCTTTCTTATCTGGACTGATTCACAGCACTTTATCAGCGGAATACTTCACTTAAAAATATATACTGATGTAATAGCGCGGCTAAGTAATGATAATAGCTATGTTACGTTTTTTTGGGTGACGAACATAAAATTTAGCCCCTTCAGCGAGAAACGTTACTTGTATGTTAATTAATGAAACAAGCGTTGGATAGAAGGACGTTGAATAATGAAGAAAACTAATTGTCACTCTGAATTTTTAACAATGACCAGTAAGAATAGGAATACGATGGAAGTTCTCTGTTTAGTTAATTATCCTAACATTTCTCTCTCAATTTCCATCGCCTTCATTATGCATCTACATGTTTTTTGACTTGTATTTTTCAGTATTTATCCTTATTAATTTCAAGTGTTTAAAAATAGTCAATGCTTATATTACATTATTCTGAATCTTTAAATATTAAATAACGTGATATAATAAATGCAATATGTTCTCTGAATGTAATAATACTCTTTACACATAGATATACATAAAAGAAAATACATAGAAAGATATGTTTTTTATAATTCATTTAATATTAAATATAATTAAATCAATTTCAACATATAGTACTCTAAACCTAATAACTAATAATAATTTTTGAGAAATAAATTTATCATATATAATAAATTAATTAAATGCTCAACTCTCTGTTCTCTTAGCTCCAACGAGTACATTTGATATCAATTTTATATCTGATTAATATGTTATTCGTATTACAAAATTAAAACAAATTAAATTAATTGATTTGATGGATACAGAATAACAGAATTAACAATTTCTATTTTTAAACGTGAGCAAGATGATATTTGATATGTAATATAGTAAAAAGTAATGTAATATTCTTAAACACATATAATTTATTGTAATTCCCCGACAGTTTCCTTTTAAGAACAGTTCTTAAAATTAATCAAATAATCTAAGGACAATACAGAATTTATCTAATTTGTAATGCCGATTAGAGCTTAGTACCGTGCATTTAGTATCGATTCCCGATCAGCAGAGCGCTCTGCGCCTCGTTAAGACGACTGAAGTCGGCTTTTGCCTAGGATTTCCGCAGTATATACCCGGATAATTAATGGCAAACGCATCGTGTGGCAGTTATAAGCGACCTGTGAGAGCGTATCTTGCGTCTACCACGGTCAAGACAGGTGCCACCGGGAATGGAGGCAGTCTCGCGATTGGGATTTGTGCGTCGAATGAATAATGCGAGCGTACTAACCATCCCAACGTATACTCCTATCTATGTAAGGAGGAAAGTGAAGTCGTTCGAGTCTTTGCCTCAGTTATTCGCTGATACGTTCACATGTGCAGATAAACAGGTATGCAAGATGCGTCGAGTACGCACACAGTGCGCATGTATCGACGACTAAGGGAGGACCAGAGCTGCAGAGATGCGAGAGCGAAAGAGAGAGAGAGAGAGAGCCCTTCGTAGGCACAAACTCCTATATGTTGAAAGAGAGAGCAAGGCAAAGCTCATATCCTATCTGTAATTGTTTCCTATCTTCAATATTAATAGCAAAATGTAATTTTTCGTAAATTAGTACAGTAATAATGTCTTTTCTAATTACATGATTTATGCATACTGTATATATATTATTTATATATACATGCATAAATCATGTAATCAAAAATTCATATTTACATATACATGAAAAATATTATTGAGAGAATACAAGAGGACGCTATGTCACATATGAGTTGAAGATGCTGTTTCCAGACGCATAATCGACGATACAACCTCTCTGCGAGAATTTCACGGCTGTTACGGGCGATATTCTGTCACCGTGTATCCACCAATTGACTTAATGATCCGAGTGAATCTATTCTCGATGCAGGACCTAAGTGCATACACGAGGTAACATATTGGATGCTCACACGGTTAACAAGCATCTGAGCAAACAATCTCCAACAGCCTCGACAAAGCAGTTGTGACCCTTGCAATTGAGGAACCGTACTATTTGGAAAATTTATCGAGAAAGATCAGAATATGTTAATTCCTTCGAACAATCTTTCTTTCACATAAAATGCTTAACGAATCTGTTGAGACTATCTATTGATGTCAGCGCTTTATATTAGCGCTCACATTGCATATAATTATTTTCTATATTCATTTGATCCGTATAATAAATGTAATAATTAATAATTAAATGTAATAATTAAAAAGGAGAAAAAGTGATTGATCTATACTGATATAACTCATAATTTTGGTAAAAGTCGATGTCTCTTCATTACGAAATTTTTCTAAATACATTTTTGTATCCGTATATGTGTGTAATATGTAAAATTGTAATACAATGATACCATTAAGCGCTAAACAGTAGTGAATGTATGAATAGCATCGACAGTTGCCCATAGAAGGTACATTGAATCTGGGATGCGCAGATGTGTATGTATACACGATACACACAATAGCCCATTGCATTACAATGAATATGTTCATGTGTCATAGTTTCTAGTTTCTATTATCTCTATTACGAAATACGTATCAAATATATCGATAATTTGCTATTAACAATAATTATCGTCCAAATATCTGGGAAGGGCTTGCAATAAAAATCTTGTTTTGTGAATTGCACGAAATAAAATGGAATGATATAATTGAGATATTGACATGACATGAATAAAACAAACCTCGAAAGAGGAAAGCAGAAAAATTGTAAAAGAAGCGGGGGTCCTTTTGTACCCCGCAAGGACAAAATAAATATTACTATATTATACTAAAAAACACTCGAAATTCATCACTATATCTGCTGTTTTTAATTATATTTTCGCATTTTTATCAGATATTACGCGATATCAAATGAAATGAATAGAAGCATGACGATGCGAGCGCGGTGGAAGGAATCTGGAAGAAGTGACGATAATAACGCAATTAGCGGGCGAAGCGAAACGCGACAGCGATCCAGAATAAAAACGGATCGCGAAGAATCCACTCGCGGAATGTCTTTCTTGTATGCGCTAATCAAGCATTGGCCGCCTCTCTTCGAGGCTCCCGATAATTCCCTCTTTTTTCCTTGCCGCTTCTTCGGGACTTGAGACGGAATCCCCGCTTGGCTGGAGTTCGAGGAGATCGTCTCCAAAGAACTGTTCGGGACTACTGCGCGGGGGTACGGGAAAGCGGCGAGGAACATCTTCTATTTCCGAGGCTTACGTACAAAGTACGTTTTGCGCATGCATGCATGGCAGCACGGAGTAGGAACAACCGACTGGAAAATTGTTGTCGCTTCGTGGCGCATTCTAGCACGGGGTATCCCGTTGACTAGGAGGAACTTCAAATCGAGTTGAGGACCACTGGAAATTGGTGGCGGTATCTCAAGCTTGCGAACGACCATTTCGTTAACCTACTTATTCTACCTCCCCGTTCCAGTCGCGTTGCTCGCGGAACCACGTTGGAGTACCTAGTTTGTCCGCAGTTTCCGCTCCTGAAAACTACGCGGGGAAGGGAGGAGCGTAATTCGCGGTTCTACATGGTGTCTCTTCATTGATTACGTTTTAATGAATCTCATCGAAGGGAGAATCGACGCGGTGCAGCGGGCGCGTTCTTGATCTTTCATTTTTGATGTATAAGCGAACTTATCGGCTACTTCAGATACTCGACATACAGAGCACTTCGCTGTGTCGAGTACCGTCACGCTGTCCTAGTTCTGTCAGGAACGAAGACAGAAAATGCGCCTTATGCAAAGATATTATATTATATTTGTGGACTAGACAGAAGCATATGCAATTTTTATATGTGAAAATTGAGATCGCGACAAGGATGTACGCGTAACATCAACGTATTTGTGTTTACGACAGGACGCATGATGGAAAAGAATATCTAAAAATTATTTATATATAATTATTTAAATATTAAAAATACTTAAGTATTAAAATATTTTATTATTTAAAAATGTAAGTTATAAAATCTATTTGTTAAATATTTCTTATAAATTTCGATCTTTTTAAATTACACGTACATTTTGTAAATCATGATTTTACTTAAGGTCTCAATATCTTATTTGCCAAGAGCATAAAAGAGGCTGATGTCATTGCAAACAGTAGTCAAGTGTTTAACTATGATATTGTGAAAATACTGATAAGCTGTTTAAACATATACGTTATATGTATTATACACATACGTGTATGTGATGTGTATTGTCAATAACAGGTAAATGGTAATAATTTTTCCTAAAGAGTAACTGACATTTAATCATGATGACCGATAATACGTTTCTAGCGCCAAGAGAATAATTCTTGATGCTATAGTATTTATAGAGAGAGTGACATTATACTATATTTGACATTTGTGTCAAGATTGACACGTTTGTACGTGGAATCCATACAAAGTCTGCGCATACAGCTACTTTAGAAAAAGTTTACAACACTTCGAACTTTTCCCAGTGCGAAACAGATTCCAAACATAGCACACGTGTACATATTAACGTTATGTCGGGAACGTAAATGTAAAAACGAGGTCTAAGATGCTATATCTAGGCGCTTGAGGGCTATAAAATCGGTTTGTTCTGTGAATCGTGACATATGCGACGGTATATAAGAGAAAAAGTGTATTATTTCCGTTGTAAAATAGCATAAAAATAGGAGTGCTTATAAACGAGCGTTATATTTGTTCTTTGACGTTCATGCGAAGTACGCGCGTATTCTGATCGCGATAGACGGCTCTAGAGCTCCACTTGGAGTAGAGTCGCATCTTCCTTTATCGCGACGTCGATCGAGAAACTGAGTCATCATCGCACGTGCAGTACTTCAATACACGTGCAGCCAGATAGCACGCGTATCTCTCGCTCGTCAAATCTTTATAAATTGAAACTAACATCTCTCGCACAAACACGTAAATGCAGCAGCGTTGCGAGACTCGACTTAGGTGAGCGCTGAGATTATATAAAGTTATATAAAAGTAAAGCTCTCTGCATAAGAGTCGTTTTCATTGAAATCGAGTATGGATCCTCTCGTGCAGATTCTTGACTAAAGTTTTATGCGAGAATTCAGAGGATGCGGACCCGCAACGCTTGACCCACACAGGTCGTATATCCGATAAGCGACGAACATCTCTCTAAAAGTCGCACGTACCGTCGTCATGGAATTACGTTTTATTTTTCCATCTGCACGTTGGCCGTGATAAGGAGAGCTCGTGTCTCGTAAAACACGTATGCATAAAAAGCCCTGACTGCACCTGGGCAGCCGGCCGTAATGCAAGGGCGTAAGGACCGCGGCGTGCAAGCCATAAACCTGTCGCGCACGCGTTCGGTTATTGCTTATAAAGTTGCGCGACTGACGAGCACGGGTGTACACGAAAATCCCAGGGTTGGATGGACAACCCGATGACAGGGATCGGGCGAGAACGAATGAAAGCGTGTTTGCATGAGCATAGCGCTACAAAAGAGCCGCCCGTCAATCCGAAACCACAGTGGCCATTATCGGGCAATTTTAAACGGAACGCCGTAGTTACGACTCGCGAGCGCGCGCTTTAGATTCTGTAGTCGTCAAACAACGCAACAACATCCCACACCCCCGTTCGGCACTTGGGGTTCGTTCAAACTGAGCGTTGGTATACACGTAACAACAAAGGGATACGGCAAACGCGTTTTCCAAAAGTGTACTGCACTGCCATGACTCTAGGATTATTAAAAAATAAAAAAAAATACGATGTAAAATGCTAACAATGATCATTGTACATTGTCGTTCGCATTTGTTACTCGATTTCTCGCTTGCTGCGAAGAGAAATGTCTGATTTGCGCTAATGGAATTGCCACATTACGTAGAATGATAGCTTTGATGTCTACTACATAAAGATATAGATTTATATATGTCCTTTTCTCATTCGTATAATGTAACGGAATTGTGTATCTTAAAAGATGGCAAGACACGATGGCAAACGACGGATTTCAGTAATGGGAAGAGAAGGAATGTCATAAGTTGGCGGCATATGCTTCTTGAGGCAGTGCATGTGTAATGCAAGTCAGTCGAATCGCAAGCATTACGCAGCAACTCTCGAACGAAATGGTTCTAATGGATTGACCAACTGACTTGCGTTTTTCGTTTGAAACCTCCTGCGAGTCATTTGAAATCCCATGTAAAAGCTGATGAGTTTAAAGCGCTGTGCGTGTCAGAGTTAAATGCATTCCGCTGACAAGCCATACGCTCCTTCCTTTGTGAAATGCATTGTTACATAGCATACAAAACGTGAATTATTGCGAGTTCGTGTGTACTATGATTATCGCAATTATTCTTTTTATCATAAACTTTCACACGCGATATCCTTTTTTCGTTCACACTGTGTCCAGTTTCTTATTGGAGAAGCGTAACGTCATAACTATTCAGATATACTTCATTATTGCATTTGGGCGCTTATGATGGAAGATATACGGGACATACGTACAAGAAACGAGCAATTTTGATTAAGATGCAAAATAATTATGTTGGAATTCTTGTGAACGTTTAGGTTGCCATTCTACCACTTCAAGGACCTTTGATATCAAAGCTGCTGATTGGCCACAAATGCAAGATCAGAGTCCGAACGTCAGTAGGGTTGGCATGTGGCTCAACCGTGGGTGTCCTGTGCGGTCAGCTCGTTAACCGGTATGAACTACACATCGACTGAGTAATCTCCGTCTGCTTATATAGGAAGCGCGATTGACTAATACCCTTTGATGGTGGATTCCTTAACGGCAACGTCTAATCGCAACATCTCGCTGCAAATTGCTAATTCCGTGCCTCGGTGCGTCAAGGGAATTAATCTCGTTCTTTCTCTGTCCGTAAAAGTAGTACATTAATCAGTCATAAAGACGGAAAATCGATACTGAATACATTTTTTTTCAACGCATTTAGAACGGTGAACTATATTGCTTGTTTCTTACGAAATATTTTATTTATAGATATTTACGATTATAATTAGTGTAACTGCCAACGTTAAAATTTCATCTATAGGGATGTGAGTGGATAATTTGTCGGTATTATGTTTGCCGAATAATTGCTTAAGATGTTATTAAGCACAACGATTTTTCTCTAGACTAGAGATACGTTCGTAGCAGATAAGCGGAAAGGTACTGGGAAGAAGAATTAAAAGAAGATCAGCGTTCCGAGAGTACGCGAATTTTTCAACATCAAACATTCACAAGGGGCGGGACGGGGAACTAGGGCAACCAGTTTAAAAGCCCGGGATACTTTAACACCCGGGAGTACCACTCAGTCTCGTCTCTGAAAAATCTTTTTATTCTAACCGTACATTTGTATGTACTCATACATATGTACGAGCGCGGCAGCAACACAGTCGCACTTTATTGAGCGAATTTCATTTTCGTTTATAGTTACGACTATAACACTAGCTCGCAAAGTGAGAGAGAAGTATATAGTAGTCATAGAAATCTATAGGGCACATATAATTCACCATCCTCGAATATAGGAGCTAAAGTAAATTTCGAGCGATAGAGATCAATTTACAATTTACAAAATTCATGTACTTGTCATATCTTTATCCTCGAGTGATGCATAATGCAAAGATACGAATGGAATCGTCAAATCGTTAAAGCAAGATTTGTCCTTAATAACGCCATTATCATCGATCCAGTTATCTTTGAACGAGTTATACGAGCCGTCCATTTCTTAAAAAGTATCAATCCAATTTTGAAATATAATGAGCTGACATGAGAATCTGAGATATGGCTACGAAAGGATGCGATGTATCTATTTTAACGAGAATCTCAAACTCTGGCTTAAGGCACTTTTAGCATAAGGGCTCATATTTTGTACCCTTAACTTTGCCGTCGCAGTGATTTTCTCTTTTATTATTGCCATTATGCTTAAACGATCGTTCTTCTAGGTAATTTCCAGTTTTTCTTATAGTTCATCCTGCACGTATCAACCCACCGTGTGCGACATGGAGCCCATGAAGATTTTTACTTCCTTCGTGGTAACATGACATTACCGTCAGCGCTGAATTGCAACGTACGTTGCGTTCGAGAAAATGGCGTGACATATCGTATGCGACTAGGAAAGGCAAAACGACGCAAAGTGCTAACGCACATTTGAGACACGTAGGTACGTGAACTATGGGAGAAAATAATCGTCGTCAAGGGGTATGCGAGTTTCACGTCAATGAACACTACTATCCCCTGACATTTGAGTGACTTATGGTATCGATTCGAGGGGAATAGACTAGGAAATAATTATCAATAGAAAGAGTAAATGGCAAAATTACATACGTGCGATAAATGTTCTAATATTTGTATCTTTACCACTTAGCTTGATGAAAATATGAGGAAGAACAACATATTACAATTTCACTATGCCATATTGTAAAAAAATGTTAATCAAAACAGTATAAACGAGATTTGCAAGAATATAGTAAAACATTTAATTTTACTTTATGCAAAACTCTTACTGCATTATTATTTCTTTCTTTCTTTAAATTTTTCGCGCTTACATCCTGGCGAAAAAACGATGTTTTTTGACTCACATAGCTCTTACAAGGTTTTGTATATGTGTGTGTGTATATATATATATATATATATATATATATATATATAAATTACGTATTTTTATTAATATCGTATCAATGCGCAGAGAAAGTTTTGCCTCATCTCCAAAGAGACAGCGAAGCAGATTGGGAATGACATCCGACATACGTGAGTGTGTTTGCGTATGAGGAAGACGAAGGGTCGGCCTGTAATTTCTCGGACTGGTTAGTGGAGAAGCCTCGCATAGAGCAGCCGGATAGCCCGTGTCGCGTAGACTGTAGATATACGGAACGGTATCGATCCACATATTAAATATTTAATCGCAGGAAGAAGTTCAATACACGGACGAGGACGGTTGTCTTTTGAAGACAGGTCGCGAACAAACGAAAGCGAACACGACTGAAACGAGGTAGCACGCAATTCTGCCCTGTCTCCTCGGCGTTCGTCGAGAATGGGTGGACTTTCATTATTTAGAGCGCCCGGCAAAAAGTTGCGATCGTCAACATGTCGTTTCTATCGATCGCAGTTTGCCAACTTACTTGAGTGATTCAAGATTGCCTCGTTGACTTTAGAAGATAAAAAATGCTAAAAATTTCATTGAGTCGAATCATCTTAAAGAAGATATATCAATTATAAATTATTATAAATTAGACGTGTTACGTGTTAAATAAAAATAAAACACTTTGAACGCTTGCATTCGCTATGAGAAAATACATTAGTATTTTTATTAACATTATATCTGTAAAAATCTTAAAAAACATAAGTGAGCTATTGCATACATTTATTGGAAAAGAATAAAATCAATTTTTTTGCAAAATAATACTTTTGACTTTTTTTCCGAACATAATCTTCAGAATTTGTTAACACGAAATTTCTGTAAAATGCATCGACTGTTTCTTTAACAAGACTTTTCGATTTACACGTGTCAAGTTTTAAAAAATCTACAAGTTATTTTCCTATATATTTATATTACACATACCAAAAAAATGCTATAAAACGAATTCAATTTTCTAATATGATACATATAACAATCGTTATCAATTTATTGCGTAAATGTGTTTAATTTATCACGAATTTTATCGCAAATACAGCGGTATTACATATCGCTTTCAAATTAAATCAGCGCATTAATCATGATAAGATGAGAGATAAACGATGATTACATGTATTTAAGCACTGGTTGCCTGTCGTGCCGACAGAGCAACTCGAGTCTTCCTGCAGTGATTGTTTTCGAGTAAAATAAGCCAAAATGTCGGCACAGAAATACGTGATCGGACTGGCCTTCCTGGTCGCCGTTCTACTGACCATCAACGCTGTACCTGCTAGTGGCACTATCGATAATCATGCCGCCGCCGTCAACAAATCGCACCACCTGATCGTCGGCAACAGGAGGTCTGGTGACAGGCTCGTGCTTAGGCAGAACGTCCAGAAGAACCCATCTCACATTATAGTCACTTATACGAAGACATTCAATGTTTCTCGATCGGAAAACATCACTATGGTTAAGGCGCTGGATAAGATGACTAATGGCAATGGCGCTTATGCCAGTATCTTGCGAGGTGGACCTGGCTACAGCAACGTCACTATCAAGTTCAGGAGTAAGAGGAGATACGGCATCAACTTTGTCGTTGAGCTCTACGCACATTAATAACTTGATGGGAGCAACTAATATTATTCATCGAGCCAAATTATTTTAAATGAGATAGATCAATTGTAAATTATTAGAAATTAGACATTCATGTTATGTGCATTAAATGAAAATAAAAAAACCTTGAACACTAGCATTCGCTATAAAGAAATAAATTAGTATTCTAATTAACATTATGCTGTGAGAATTTTAAAGTATATATCTGAATCTGAATCTGTATGTTACATTCATCGAAATAGAATAAAATCAGCGTACAGTATTTTTGACTTTTTTTCTTAACATAATTTAACATAATTTTCTTAACATCTCTGGAATGTGAATATCTGTAAACGCGACATTAAACCGTAAAAATACATTAGTTGTTTTTTCAATTTGCATGTAAAATTTTAAAAAGTCCTATGTGTTATATCATAGTTACATGTTACATATTTATATTACACATAATACCAAAAAATGTTATAAAACAATCAATTATTTAATATGATATGACATTTAGCAATTGTCAATTTAATGTGCAAATATGTTTAATGCGGTATTTTATTGCAAATACGGCAGCATTATATATTGCTTTTAAATATATTGTTCACGCAAATACACAAGGTGAAATTACGCATTTGCTATTAAGTACGTCCGGATGTTTAGTACCAAAATATCCGCATCGCCTGCATTGCACAGTGCTCGGAAATTAAACTATGAAAATGTAGCGATAAAATTACTGTAGTGGTTCGCGCCGTCGCGTTAAAATGTGAGCGTAATTACGTTACCAATGGCTTCATAAACAAATTTCAATAAATGTGCTAACAAATTCACTGTTCTCGCAGGAGAAATGGGCGGTATCGATCGATTATCGCACGAGATGCACCACAAGCACACCGCAACGGGAAACTGCTGCGTAGTTGAGTTGAAAATGAATAAAAAATGGGTTGCAAAATCTTTTTTATACATCGACGAGGCTCTGAACTGTCGGAAAATTGTATCTAAAGAGCACTTAAAGATTCAACAGAGTCGATAAGTAGGAGCAAGATATGATCTTTCCGGGGAACCCAAAGTGAGCCGATTCCTGTAGCCTGCGGCATGGGCTTCTCTTTTTAGCGTTACAGGACTACAGCGCTAGCGTTTAAAGGAGTTTTTAGATAAGAGGACTTTAATAGCTGCAGGCGACCAAGTTACCCGCGCCGAGATCCTTGCCGGTGCGTCTTGCACCTCCCATGCAGATTTTACTATCCAAATCACGTACTCACACGAAAAGTTTTTTGTTCAGTTATCGCGTTTCTTCATTTTTCCTTATTCCGCACGTTGTTTGGCCCACTAATCAACGAGATAAAACCCGCGAGGAATTAAGTGACTTACAGTTACGCTTTAAGATGCCGTTAGCTCGCGATAACGAGAATCTCTGTTGGATTATTGCGACAGAAAGTAATTCTACCTCTAACAAATGTTTCGTTAGGCTATAAATTAGTATGCACAGATCTTTTCAAACATGTATCAGCATTGCATTAAAACAGCATAATTTATTTAGTATAATTTATATAAAAATAGTAGAATTTAAAAAGTTGAGTGTAAAATAGAAATTACAATAACATCCCAATTCATTTTAATTATTTATGCCATTCCATTTATTGCAATTTTATTATTTATTAAATGCTAGTAAGATTAATTATAAACTTTTTCGCATGCTTTTAACGAAAGCATCCCGTCCAAAGTACTCTCCAAAGTGTACTGTTGACAAAAGTACGTTTCACACATCGATCTGTTATATAGTACACTTGTACGAGAAAGTTTTTAAATAAATGACTACAATTCTCAAAAGCGTCGATATCGATCGGAAACTGTTTTCCTCTTCGGATGTTTGTATGTAATGGAATGATACACTTTAACCGGATATACAGAAGAGCAGTAAATTTTAACACTAAATGAGACTTTTCGCTGCAGCCTCGTTGTAGTTGCGGAGGATCTTTCTTTGTTGACTGAGGCATTTTGACAGTCGGTTACGTAAAGGACGTATTTCTTGAATTTACGAGGCACGAAACGAGAAAGACGCGCCTCATAATTGGTAAGACTACCGCAGATTTCCTTACGTACGCGTAGTTTCGCACGAACGGCGAAGACATTCCGGACGGAGCCGCGAAAAGCGCGGCTCTTAGTTGCGTGCCGGGCGTGTACGCGTACATACGCGCGGTAGCACCTCTCGCGAGTTTCCTCAACTTCCTGCCCCCCTGCTCGCATCCGGGTGCACTTTAATGAGATGGCCGGGTGCCGCCGTTAAAAATATTTTTCTCGCATTCATCTGGAGAAGATAGCGCGCCAGACAGAAGGTCTTTCGTGTGCATACGTGTGTTTCACGCGTTAGGCAGTCGAGCACCCCCTGCGCCGAGGGTGCAACGGCGGTGCACCGGCGGAGGAGGTGAAGAGGCCGGTACGCTCGACTCGGCTCGCTCTCGCTCTTCTTCCTTCCCCTCGCGGAAGTCTACGCTCGCGGGGGGTGCTTTTACCGCCTCGCAGATAGCACCGGTAAGTATATACGTTCTTGGCGCTTGCGCACGTAGTACACTTTCTCTCTTTCTCTCTCACCCTTCGTCCCTTTCTCCGTTGCTCTCTCTGCTCGGCGCCACGGCAAGCACTATCGCGCGCCGATTCCTTTCTCCCTCGCGCACACCACCCGATGAGGAGCGAGACGGCACGAGTGCACCGGCGAGCGAGACCGCGCGGGCGCGAGGAAGACGCGACGAGGGGCTCGACGGAGAGCGAACAAGCCGGCGCGATCGAGGGAGAGAACGCGCGAGGCACGAGGGAGAAGGAGTGAGAGAGCCGGAGCGTTGCGTGGGGAGCGATCGCAGCTCGTCATTCGAAGCCCGCCAACGGACGAGCGAGCAGCCACGGAACGGGACCGCGATTGAGGGAACCCACGCGATTCTCGCGGTACGAAAAGGAAGAAACGAAAGAGAGAGAGATAAGGGAGCAACACGCGATCGGTGTAGCGGCTGAGCGAGGAGAGTAAGTTACGCGGGAGAGGAGTTTACGATCGCGCTCGCTCGCTCGCCGAGAGGGAATTCCGCGGGGTTGTAAGTTCGCTCGTCGTGACATTCGCGCGTTCGGTCTTCGGTCGAGTCGAACGAAGCGCTCGGTTCGCGCTTCGGTCAGCTTCGGTCGCGATCGGATCGGCTGCAGTGCCCGCCGCGGTGCAAGTCTCGCGTGTTTTCGATAGCGGAAAGAGGAAAGAGAAAGAGGAAGAAAGTGTGAGAGATAGTGGGGAATGCATTGACAGAACAAGTGAGAAAGAAATCGGTAGGGAAGGATAGCAAGAGAGAAAGAGAAGGAGAGAGAGAGAGAGAGTAAAAGAGGTGCTGACGACGAGGTGGTGGAAGCAAAACGAAATTGTTGACAGTGATAAAAAGTGACTCGTATCCCGCGCCTCAGGATATCGTCGACCCACGCTCGATTCGTCCTGATATATCGTCAAGGTCGGAGCACGAGGATTGACTGGAACAATATATCGGAGAGCCTACGGCGAGACACCGAGGAGGACGAAGGGAAGAACGGGAGAGAAACACGAGGAGTGAAAGAAATTGTCCTGTGAGAATCGCTCTTACGCGTTTTTCGCGCGTGCGGTGATATCTGTGTGTGTGCGCGAAGATTTTCGTGTCGCGAGCACCTGTCGAGGATCCTGCTTCGAGAATCGGTGTACCGCGACGAGAAAGTGGAACGCATCCCCGTTGCACTTTCGGAGTGATCAAGTGTCGCGTCAGCTAGCTGGCTCTACCGCCCAATTCGCAGCGGCCGAATTCTCGCGTGTGTGCGCGCGCGCGCGCGCGTCGTACCTCGACGTATCGCTGAATTCGCCGAAATTCGGAGCGCTATTGTTTCGGGCTCCCGCGAAGCTCGCCGTTAAGTGCGCACAGGTTCGGGCCAACCATCTCATCGCAGCTGCGAGTGTTCCCGCTGCACTTGGTACGCACGTACGTGCACTTGGCGCGACGAGCGTACCGAAAACCGCACCGACTCGCTCGCTCGTCGCCGTTGCTCTCGCGATCGCACGCGATTTACGGAGACGAATTGAGAAACAGGCCTGCTCCATCGCGCGCGAGGAAGCAACCGCCAACTTTGATTTGCTGAAAGCTGATTCGCCAGTCCCACTTGCGGCTAACGTCACGGCTAACGACGAACTGGGACGACGAGGAACCGCGGCTAACTTCCGACTGACCACGGCGGTGTCGGAAGGAAGTCGCTTACTTTGCTCGCGAAGGCGAGAATAATCGCGCATCCCGGTCGAGGTTGCCGCTGGTGTGTTCTCTCTCGGAAAACAATCGGAGCGGCACGGGGATTGACGATCGAGGGACGCACAAGTGAGAACCGCTACCGGAAAGGATACGCGAAGTTGCGATACACTGTGCGCGGGAGGTAAGTGAATTAGTCGCGAGTGTGCCGTCGATCTTACGTGACATTCTCGCATGTCGTGTATTTAACATTCGATCAGTGTTCTTTTCTCGCGAGTGACGGAAGAAGAACGGAGGAACGACAGATCAGTGCGAGCGGAAGGAAGGCATTGCATCGTTGTGTGCATCGTCCTTACGCCTCCATTGTTGTGTCGCGTAAAGTGAGGCTGCCGCGATATATATATATATATATCGATCTCGCATTCCGTAACGACAGCGCCGTGACGATCTCGATTAGACGAGCACTTCAGTCGGCCGGTTTCGCCCTCGCGAACGTGAACCGCTCCAACGGTCATCTCGCATACAGTGATACATACATATATACGCGTTATTGTGTGCCCGCGTGCGCGTTCCCCCGTGCGTTCACAGGCTGACGATCGACGTGCATCCGTCGATCGATCGCGCGCGCGGTCAATTCGGTGAATCGGAGTTCCCGGAGTGCGTTCACACCTGCTCACGAGCGGGACGTGATTCGCGCGCGACAGCACTGACGCATCCGTGATCATCCGCGAGTACCGGCGCGAGTATCGCATCATCGCCGGAAAAACACCGCTGTTTTCCGAGCACGTAAGCGTAAACGCGCGATCGCTCTTTCGCCGGTCCTGCTCACGATTTATTTCGGATCGGACGCGGTCGCGTCGCGCCGGCAGCCTCCGTACGTTCGTTCGCTCGTCTCGGGAAAGTCAAGCCCCGGGCCGGTGCTCACGTGACGAAGGTGCAGACGCTGCCTCCTCGGTCACTCGGAACAAGTAAGTATGCAGCTGTGTACGTTTACCCGAAGCCACGTACAAGGGACCTGCGATCGCCCAATTTCCCTTCAGCTAGAAATTATTTTCCGGATTTCCGGAAATGATGCAGTTCCTTGTTTGAAATTAATCGTCGGGATTTTTTTTATTTTAGTTGACGTTATGTATGCATGGTAGATCGAAGTACGTACCAAATTTGTCAAGAAAAATTCAAGAACAATTGCATTAATTAAATAAGCGAGCTTTCGACACACATTCTTCGCTTCAAAGCGTAATTCGGAATTTGTTAATTTTGTATGCCGTAACGTTTCGTGATCGCTGATGTTTGTGATTGAAATTTGTAGTTTTATCACTTTGTCTGTGCGTTGCTGCGGTTGGAAGTATATTCGGCGAGTCTGAGGACAGCTCGCGCGTACAGAATCCGCGAACCGTTCGCTAAGCCGTGAAACTATTGTTTTATCTTGGATAGTTTTTTCTGTATTTTTCATGCTCCCAAAATTTCTGACTCCATTTTTTAGCGGCTTATCGAGTGTTAACGTTCGCGTGCGCGCACTCGACTTTGGCGATTCTCAAAAGTTACATGCATTTCACAACATCGTACTGCTGTAATTATGTTGTGCAGTTTTAACCGAGTTTGTGTGACACGTTAATGAGAGAATGACGACATAATTAGAGGCACGTTAAAATCGCGGGGAAGTTAACACGCACAAAAATGTGCACGCTATCAAAATTTTGTATCCAATAACTAATTAGCAGCCTCGACAAACTCTCGCAGCACAAGTTCAACATTGGCTTAATGCAATTCACGCGACCGTGACGAGCTGTGCGTTACGCGTTAGCGTACACGTGCACGCAGCCGGCGAGTATGTTTACACTTGGTTTCATTCATAACAAATCGCACGTTGCCATTCATTAAGCTATATTTTCGGCAACACGTCGGGATTGAAACTTTCGAACGAAACAAGCTTCGTAGTTTGCGGGATAATCTCGCGCCTGTTATGAGAGCAATAAATTTGCACAGTTCGCGGTTATTGCCTAACTTGGAGCATTTTGTCGCATTTTGTGGTAAAGTAGCAAAAGTATTAGCTATTGCTATTAAAGGATTTATTTCTTTGATATTATGTGCATATAGATTTACATTACATACAATAATTATCGCTAAATATGTGTGCGCAATAATTAAATAAAATGATATACATATTTATAATTGTGTTGTCAAGTTAAACATATTATCTCATCTTTCTATTAACTTCAATAACGTGATTTGATTTATACATTTTACTTCAATACTGAATTATATCGTAAAAAAATGGGAGAATTAATTTCTTTGCATCAAGATATAATTTTTCAATCGTCTCATGTTTGAACTTTTATATTTATATTTCTTTTATGTTTAAAGTTTTTTAGAGTATTCTCTATCACTTATTCATATAATTTAAAATAATATTTATATTTTATAAGAGTAATACGTTTTCTAATTGGAAAATTATACTAACGTGAGTGACCAAGTAGGGTCTTGATTTTTGCGTCTGCTTATAATTATCATTGAATCAAAAAACTTAGAGATAGGCTTTCCGGCCCAGCGTGTGCAATTACAAGTGTGACTTAATTAAAGCCTGAGACACTTAATTGCGAAATACAGGTTTCCAACGAAAGTATATATAATCTCGCCAAGATCTCCGGTATGTTATCAGTGTGAATCCGGTATGAATGAAATACTCGCATGATCCGCAAGTAATCTCCTACATCAGATTGACTCTCTTCACGAATCTTCATATATTGGTAGTGAGACATAAGAAAGAATGATTACACACCGTGATATTTCTTTTTCTCGAACGGCAATCACGACGATTTGTAATGACGAATTCCGGAAACGTTCCGGGGCGATTTATCACGTTTGGCCATCCTGTCGTTCGCGCTTTAACGGATGACTTTCGGTTTCAATTAAAACACAAATTCGCGTCGCTGCGGGGGATCCACGGTTTTGCCAAGCGACGCAGCAAATTGACGCGAAGTCGAAACTCGCCGAGCGTGCTGCTTCGTGGCGAGTACGGTACGGTCGTCGAAGGGAAAATAGGAAGGGTACGAGTAGAAGCAAAACGGTGAGAACGGAAAGGAGGTTGTGTCGAGAGGGAAGTGCCGGTTAGAAAGAGAGAGAAAGAGAGAAAGGGAAAGGGACGAAACGAGCGAGAATCGAGCAGAAAGGAGATGAGAGGATCAACCTGCTCCGTTGCTGACAGGACAGCGAGCTATCCAACAGCTCGGTGGCCCTTTAATGGCCCTCTTCTTCAGCGGATATACACCGTTTTATGCTTTATTCCGGCTGCCACCACACGGACATACCGTGCGCCGCACGTTTCACTCTCGTTCTCTTCCGCCTCGCCTCGTAAACGCGTCTTTCGCGTGAACACGTTTTGCGTCGCTTCCGAGATCGCACGCCGAGCTACGGCCCTGAAAGCAGGTGACTCTGTATAAAACAAGATTGGCTCCATGGGGGGCTCCTTGCTATGCAGCGAAGGACAAGGCACGTTGCTTCGCGCTGCATAGCCTCTCTCCTTGGAGGAGGTCTAGAACTCATTCCTCAGGTTGCTCGCGCGTACAATAAAGGATAGTTTTGCTGTTTCGTGTGCTTTCCTGCTGAATTATTGTTGCATATTTTGTTATAAACTTTAGTAGGAACTTTATGTAGCACACCGAGAATGCACAACGACTATGGGAAAATGTAAATTTCATATGAATTGTTCGCTTCTGACGGTACATTAATATGATAATAAAATAACCGTTTTATTTTTAAAATACATTAGCATATAAAATATAAATTATATGAATGCAGGAAGTGTAAAAAGATCTGTTAATTTGTTGTCATCCCGATGCTGCGAAACAGTTTATATCTCCCATGAGATTGAGGATCGATATTACATCGATATTCAGTTTTTTCGAATTGCTCATTCGTGGGCGGCGATCTCGCAGTACCGACACTTTTTACCCCGAGGATATGGGGCAGAAAGGACAGGTGGGCGGGGACTAAATTGAGCGCGGTTAATGTAAAAAAGAAGGAAAGGCCGCGCGGTGACAGTTGGCTGTTTTACCGCGAACTGTCGTGGCTAGACCAGACGTGACTGCAATAACTGCATCGCAACACCCGCAACGCCGGGTTCGTTGCTGCCGGCTGCCTTGGCTCAGGCTGGTGATTCCACTTCGTATATATTATACGGTATATCGACAATTGCAGAGTATCGCAGACGGCTTTTACGCACTCCTCCTATGAAACTTGACGGCGCTGTCTCTCCATCCTCTTCATTCTTTTCTCCCGCATCGGCGGTTTCACTTCCGCGTTGTGCAATCGATAAATCCATTAAGATTCTCTTTCCGCAAGACGTCGAAGACGTGACTGCGCTGAACATATCCGATAGCCATGTGATCGTCATCTATCATTCTATCCTACCGCACGCGTGCTTTCTGCAGCTTCTAATTCGAATGACGCTTATGTATTCATTATTCTCTCCGACATCTGTGCATTCCCGTAACAATGCAAAAGGATAAGCCTAGATTATATATAATTACCAGATAGATAATGCATTGTACCGTGCACGTGCAAGGTGGCCTCTCGTTCGTGTACTTTTGAGAGAGAGCCCCTTTATTCTGGACTTATTTTCTATTCATTCTATAATCTAGTCAGTCTCTCGGGTGTATCCTCCTCCCCTTATTGTTGCCTTTTTACGCATGAAAGGTCGTCTTAACGATATTTCTACCGTCTTCTGCTATCGATGAAGGTGCGCTATTCGAACAGCTGGGATATTACGGGATAATGTATGATTTATCAGAGCGCGTGCGATGGAAAATCTAGGAAGCTACAGCTGGCATGGATAAGATCTCGCTTTTGTCCATTTGCTCTATGCAATACGCATTGCTAAGCGGAGGTTAACACTCCCCTAAAAGGGACGAGCGTACGATAGTAGAAATTAAGTCCAGGATTCTTCGTTACGTACAAGTCCACGTAGCTTTTACTCTTCTTTTATTGCCAGCACTAGAATCTCCTACGCTCCTGAATAGTCGAGAAATAATCTTCCTTGAATCGTTAATTAGCTCGAATTCTCGGATTCTAATTACACATACAGCTTACAGCTTTATTTAAGCAAAGTACTTATTTCGTATCTGCATCGAAAGAACGTCGGTTTTCCATGGGAAAAAAAATTTCTACCACAGTGATGCATATATTAAATGCGTCTATCGACTCTGCCAGCCTAAAGTAGTTACATCGTGCTAGGCGTTATAGTTAAATGAGAGAAAATTTACGCAAACCTCGAATATGTGAGTCTCGCGTGCGCGCGTGGCTATAAATAATAATGCGTTATTTCTTACGAACACGTCCGTGGAAGCTATCGTGAATGATCAGTCCATTAATCATAATCCGTCTTGCAACGCAGGTGACCGACAGGACACACGTTTTTCTCGTGGAAGCGGTACGCAAACGGCCTCAAGATTCAGCTCGACGTCATGCCGTGGTTCATCCTATTTCTCCTGCTGCTGGCCGTGATGGAGGCCTTCCCTCGGGAGGCCACCTGTTCCCGCCTGCCGGACATCTACTGGAACTCCACCAATCCAATGTAAGTCAGTACCATACACTTTTGTTCTTTCTCTCTTGCCGCATCTCTTCCGCGTAATTATCTTTTATCACGCTGGACCCTTGGATCACAGGCTTGCGCGCGCCAGCTCCGGTCGGTTTAGAAACGCCGCGCGCGAAGCACGCTACTTTACGAGCGAGCTCGTGTATATCCGAGCCGCTTGACTTCGTAGGCGGATACCTGGCGCGAGTATCTTCTTTGTTCCGTAATCGTAAGAACCGCGGGGAGACAGTAAGGCGCTCTTTAAATATGTACACGAGAATTGCGACGCGGCGTTGCAGCGGAGCATGAGAGGCAAAAGCTACTTGCGCCGTGAGATAATATCGTAATATTACTATAAAGCTCCCCACGATGACCGCTGCGCGTTTGCAATCGGTGCCAGGCATAAACAACGACATAAAAGAGGACTTAATACCCGGAAATCGGCGGCGGTGGTAACTTTTTCGTGCAAGCATTCCCCGAGAGCGCGCGCGGGAGTCTATCGCGCAATATTCCCGCGCCATGCATTTTGGATGCACGCAGATTTGCGGATGCGACAAATCTCGCCGGGTTTTGTCCGGCGGCTTTACCCCGGCGCGGCCGAAAATAATTTTTTGCGCGTTAATCGAGAGTGCTATGTTATCACGGAGATTATGAATATGCATAGGCGTTCCGTGAAAATGACGCTAAAACTCTGGCGCACGATAATTAGAGAGCTTTCGGGTAAACGGGAGTACATATCGCGATTTCACGGTCCGAGTATACGAAAATACCATGCGCAGTTACGTTTATCGCGGGCGTCGCGTTTCGTTAGTAAGGACATATTTTCGTTCTGAAAACGGTATCCTCAAAGAATGCAAGCTCCATTTAATCTCATCCGAGATATTACCGTGAATGTCCTTGTTCCGGATGGGAGACGACCGTGCTTCCATGCTGAAACATTCCGCGGATAGTAACGCCTACTTGTGCATGAAGATCGAGTTTCATTTGCGAGTGCATTGCGCAACCGTTCTTGTAGTTTGCGTTCTTCGGCAATGGTTTTGCTCGGTTTTAATTTGCCGTGTATTAGATTCGGTTAGATACGCGCGGAAAATCACAATTATTCTTAATTCCTGATACTTATTGAATTATCGATTAAACCTTAGAGCCTTCGCATGCTTCAGTGAGATCGCGCGTTTCATTGAAAGTTGGCGTGTTTCATGTCCATTGAACGCAAGTTGCTTCATGCAGGTCGACAACTTCCGATGTACTTTTTTATATCCACGCGGCTATAGTAGTCACTGTATATATATATTAGATCAATATAACCCGTTTACTGTCGCACGATGCTTATTTTTACTCGTGCATGATCTATTCCTAACATGTCTATTTTATGAGATATACAGTTGACGGAGAAGTGAGCGAAATATTTATACTTACATTTTGTCGTGCGTGTGTTAAGATTCTATTAATAGCTCACGATGAAAATTCGTGTGATTAGGAAAAGGATGAAATTAGTCTACTGTGGTATTGACTCTTTATATTCGCTCTGAGGCAATTTTCTCCCGTTTCTTATATTTATCTCCGTAGAAATCTAGTGATCAAATATTGATTTATTTTTACTGAAGTTTTTAAAAAAGTTTTATTGTTAGTTTGATTAATAATGTAAATTTTTAATAGTCAAAATAATTTCTACACTTTATCGTTGTACGATATTAGTTCAAAGAAAATGTATTATATTTCACATTACACATGTGAATCTTAAAAAACAGCTGGAAAATGTAAAATGCATATCTTGTTCTACATTAAAGTTCAAAAATAACTCTGGTTCTAGTGAGGTTATTTAAACCGATTTTATTGAATAACATGATTTTCTAACTACATCAAGTCTCGTTTAAATGATACTCAGGAGATAATTTAAATATATTTTATCTTTGACAGTCGTTCGTGAAATCAGAGCTGTGACCTACTACTAAAATGCATGTACTTGGAAACACAATTTAAAGACAAAATTGGATATTTCATATTTGAACAAAATATCGATATATTTTATCGAATTTATTAGGAAAATTGTTGAGAAATGTAATCAATCAATTTGAAACTAAAATCACTTATATCGCGAATACATGAATATTGAGATAAAATCGGTTTCTGCGTTTGTTCATGACATATTCATCTTGACAAATGCTTCTGCATTTCCTATCCAAAACCATACTGCATACGTGCTCATGTGCGTGCGTATTTTCGTTCCTTCCTGTCCTCTTTTGTTTTTTGTTCTTCGGAGGATGCGCGGAGGAAAGCGAGGCGAAATTGAAAGGCCAATGAGAAACGTCCAGCGCGTTAACGCCCCTGCCGGCTTCGGGGTATACGTGCATTGCTGCGGGCGATTCTGCGAGGTCGAGCATTATAAATGTACACCGGGTGAGCCAAGTCGAAGCACCAAAATCGATTTATCCGGTCGCGTTTTGCGCGCGCGAGGGTCAAGTGCATCGTGCGCTCACTCGTTCTCTCTGTCTCTCTTTCTCGCGCGCGCAATCGTGCGCGCAAACGTCTATCTGTCTATCAATACGGGCAGTAACGCGTCGCAAGTGGCGGAGCGACGGAATTTTACAAGCATTAAATTCGACTCGACGTCGAGGAGCGAAGATCGATCTATTCTCGAGTTTCGCCGGGTGGTTGACTAATGCAGCGGAAGGGCCGATGGTGAAGGGCGCGGGGACGAGGAGCGAGTTCGGTTAACAGGCAAAAACCGAATTCGTCGTCGACGCAGGATCGAATGTCGAGCATTGTCGGATTTTATCGGGTATACCTGTCTACGAGGGTATACCGATGATATCTTCCATGGCCTAGTTGCGCATCTCTGCACTGTTCACGCACGTATCATTGTCGCAAGATAACAATGGTAACTTTTCCCAATCTGATTAGACATTAGATGAACATCTAGCTTTCGCTGACCTCAGAAGAAAACATCGAGCCACTTTACGTCAATGACTTTTCGTTTTCTTCTTTTTTACGTTACTACGAATTATTTGTTATTTCAAAGTGTAGGAAGTATGTATTTGTAATTACGTTAGCAGGTAATTATACGCTTAAATTTGCTTGTAAATTCGCTTACGATAAGAACACAACTGTGTTGCGTGCTTCGTCTTTGATCGCCGCTTTTCCAATAAACTTCAGCTCGCTCGTGCTCGCACACTCGTACGCGAGTGACTCCTATCGTCGCGTTTGCGTCGCATTTTCGCGAATGCCAGTGGCCCGATAAGAATGCGCGTGCATGTCGGAGATCGATAGCGGCGGAATCACGGAATCGAGAACCGAGAACCGTCGAGGGCGGGTACCCGTTTCCGCACGACAAATTCAGATCTTGGCGGTAATCGACCTGGAGAAGGTATATCTCGACAAACCTTTGGGTACGCTTAAGAACTCGGCATAAAGAATTCGGGGAGAAACACTTTAAGAGGGAAAGCGAGAGAGAGGGAGAATAATTGCAACCGGTTGTGAGCTTATAATTCAGTTTGAGATTTTTCGTGAAAACCGTGCTATTCGCGGAGTCGCCGTCGACTTCTTCGGACGCGATCGCGATGGAAGATGTCCTCGGTGAAAACCCGGGGACCTCTTACCGACATCTTCGTTCGAGGAAATTGACTCTCGACGATCGACTCCCACCATCCGTACGCGATATTCGTGTAGACGAAGGCAGCAAACTGTGAAGATACTATTGCGGGTACGCGTATAGGTGTCCGATGTACGTATACACGCGGAAGAGTGTACGTATCCTCATCGAAACACATCGAGTGCAGTTTTATTCGTCGTAAATCGGGGAAAGATCGACTTCATTCTTCAAGGCGCACTCAACACCGGCTCCTGCGACACGTCGTATCTACGGTTTCATCGCAGTCGCCCGAGAATTCGCTGACATGCATGCACCACGTGTCGGTTCGTAACAAAGGTTGATGATTGAAAACTTGCATCTTGGCTGGCGTGATTTCTTGCACTGTATTGCGGTGTGCTATATTTCAAAGTTATTTCAAGAGATACGTGAAACCTGAAATTAAGATTTTTAACCGTTTGCACAAAAGTATCTTTTCTTCTCGATACTTATATTCCTTCCGTTTATTACAATGTTGTTTTTAATTCCGATTGCTCTCTTCTTAAAATTCCATAGATATATTTAACAATTAAACATATGCTATTGACATCTATAATATATCTATTGATATATAATATTTGTCTAATAAACTCGTCTATCAGGATCACTATATCTTATTAAAAGACACCTTATCAATTTTTTGATTCTCACAACTCTTCAACAGTGCATTATTCATCACTCGGTAACTTTATCACAGATGTAATCCTTCACTTCCTCTCTCTCTCTCTCTCTCTCTTCTAACGATCTTTAAACGTAAAAAGTCACCAACCATCGAGTATCCATGATTTATGTATCCACTTGTACCGATATATACCATCTATATACTTGGATCGATTTGAACCATGTTCTCGACGCTTTCGACGCGACCTGTGGTAGCTCGTTAATAGACGACGAGAAGTACTGCCGACGTACCGCAAATAAAAGAAGGGCCAAACGGGGTGCGGGTGCATTCATAGTCGTTAGTAGTCGAGAGAGAAGAAAAATCGGGTATTTGCTTAATCGCTCTCAATGCCTCACCTCGCTTTCATCCGTCCCTTTTGCCCATTTTTCGCATTTTTCACTCGATATCTATCGCACGAACCACCGAGTTTGAGTTCGACCGCTCTCTCAGCGCGACTGATAATTTATTTAAATGTGCCACCGCAGCAAAGTATAACTATCGACTGAATCAAATCGGTCTGGTCGCAGCGGCTGCGACGTTTGCGGCTGGTCAGGACACTGTCCGATTTTTAATTTACACGCGCGGTGAATCGATCTCGCTTCTGCCTATGGGAGCGTGTTCCGCTCGTTGCAACCGTGTCGTCCGATTGAAATAGTTTTCAGTTTCAAGCGTCAGGCTGTGCGACCCTTCGGTGCATTCGGCCGCGATCTCGATGAGGACGTTTGAGACGGAAAAATGTGGTGACGAGTGCTTGACCACGTACGAGCGCGCGTGAGAGCGACGGTTCAACCGTTCGCGATTCAACGGCGCGCGCTTTATGGCTCTTTCCGGACCGGTCCGAGTTCGATGGTATTTTGTCGATGGACCACGGCACTGAACGCGACATGTGTGCTGCAACGATAGTTTAGGCCTGGATACCGCGAAATTGTTTTGTTAAGTATTCACAGCGTCCAAATTGCCATCGCGCGCTTATCGCTTTAATAAAGTGCGGCCTGCGAATTTACGCAGATGAACACGCGAGTATCAAAACGCGTTTCAATGACGGCAGAGGAAGGGGAGAGTGAATGATTATATTCCCGCAACGGATGAAACGGATGAAAATAGGTAAATGGCCGAGCACTCTGTTACGCTTCTTTATAGCTTCATCATCAATTATTAAATCGTTTTATCAAATTCTCTGATTTCTTTATTACACCAAAATGAAAATTATTATTGCTAGAAATAAAATAGATATAAAAGTCGTTAGATGCAAAAGTTTATGCAATTTATTTTACAGCTTCTCTTGCTATTCTCTATTTCCCTTGTACATGGCTATTTGTAATGGTTATTTATATGTGTCACTTTGCGAGGCCGCAACTGGCCTATTTTAGTTTTCTTTTCTGGCCGAAATTCCTTCGCATTGCCTTTCACATTTCTCACTTCGCTTGTCTTCTCATTCTTTTTATTAGTAGTTGTAACGCGGTTGTTCAGTGCATCAGCTATGTCGCGAGCGCATTCCGTGTGCGCGGATACGCGAACGATTTTGATTTAAAAACAGATTAAGCGGATTTCGCGGACGGTCCGTCGAGGCTGTGCTAGAGTGGACACGCGAGATTTACGTACTCGCCAGGTGCGTTTCTACTTTTTTTTTCTGTTCCCGATGTATATAGATGTCGGGAACAAAAAGCCACTGCGCGTGTTTGTCGAATAATTTACAGTCGTGCCACGTTGTTGCATTATTTGAATATATTCTCGCATGTGGCGCATGGCGTGAATTTCTACCGGCTGCTTCGAAATTACTATCTTCATGACATTGCGTCCTAGGTCCGAAGGACTGGTTTGAATGGCCGTCACGCTCCACTATGTCGTTCAGCTAAACGTTCGCACCATTGAAAATTTCATGTTAATCGACGAGAGATAGGTTTTGCGTTCACTCGGTCGGCACAATTTTTCATCGATCGTTGCTGTCTAATTGATTGAATAGCACCGACGGCAGAAGAATAAACAAATAGAACAGTATAGGCGCTATGATAACGAATAAGCTTTATTTCAACATTGATATAGTACCTAGGTACCTAGATATGAAGGAGAGACAGTGCAGACTTGTGCGAAGAATATTTGAGAAGTACCCTGTGGGATATATTTCCGTGCAGCGCTCGCGAGAAATCAACCTTCGAGGCGTTTATTGATATTTATACGCTAACTTTTCCGTAACCGAGCTGCTACACAGTCGCCACGGATACTTCTGAGACGATATTTCTACTCCTATCTCGTCGAAACTTTTGTTCGGGACCTCGCTGTCACATAGAAAAAAAAGAGCTTTATCGCCAATACCAGCGAGAAGTTCGAATGCTCGATAACTAGAGGACTCCATGAGACTCGAGTGAAATCGGCGATCGTTTTTCACGACTATCATCGGTAATAACTCGCACGCTATTTTCCCTTCCTTAATCTTGGAGTTTGCCTACTTACGTGAATGTCTTTTGCTGAAAGTACGATCGCAGTTTAATCGATAACGAATGATGTCGCGGAAAATAATCAAACGGGAGTTTAACAAGTTTTTCTATACAATTGATGTATATGGATTTCTATTGCAGTTCGGATTTAATAATCTTTCTTAATTTTAATACCGTAAGATATTTGATAATGCACTTTAACAATTTTAACATGTTCCCTGTCGTGTGTACCATTTTCGGTACACACCGAAACTCATTTTCAGGCCAAGATATTTTTATTATTGGTAGATAAAGTACAAGAAAATAATTGTTAGTATCACTACTATATACTCTATGATGATGTTTGTTAGTTTATTTGTTAGTTCGTTAGTTGCATTATTTTTACTTTACTAAAAACTAAAGTTTCAACTCACAAAAAGCGAAAAAATAGATAATTTTAATATATTTATCAAGCTGTAGTATAACTTGTACCGGTTTTGGTACACATGGCCTGAAAATGACAATTTCTAAAAACCGGCTTGGTAGGGAATGTATTAAAAACATTTTCGCGCGGTGGCAAACTATTCCCTTAATACAATATTAAGGGAATAGTTATATATAAATTAAAATAATATAAAAATAAAACAATATAAATTAAAAATGTTCAACATTCCGACTCGTAGCGGAAATTTCTTTATCTTCTTAAGATTGACAGTCAAGCGAGACTTTGTCGTTAACATGACTAACTAGATCGACGCCAATCAGTGCATATCTCCTCGATACCGATGCCCGATGTCGATGCGTCGAAATATTATGTATTTCGATTAGACACACCGGCGCGACGAGCACGCCAACGCGCCCAGCAAATCCTCAATGCGTTTATATCATGGGGTTACATAATAATTCCCATTGGATTCCCAGAGATCTCCTCGTAGCCGGGATAACATATCCTGCCCCCGGTCCACGCGGATGATACATTCCGCTGATAGTTATGTACGTGCCTCGTGCATACATCGGGCCGCCTTTATAACGTTCGCGTTCGCACGTACAGCATCTACAGTACCTTTCACACTGTATACGCCTTCGCGTCCCGCGCGTTTCGAGTCCGAAGACCTGGGAGAGAAAGAGAGCGAGAGGAAGAGGAGAGCCCGAGAGAGTCGTGGAGCAGCGCGGGCTACGATGAGATTAAGGTACAAGCTTCCTGCCGGCAATGAATTATGTCCTTGCACGGCACGCGGAGATGTTTCTTCGGCGGTATCGCGCGCCGTGCCATACGTACGTGGAGCCCTTACGTATGTTACCTCGCCGTAATGGTAGCCGCCGTGGTACCATACCTTTCTGGACACTAATTCACGCTCTCCGCGCTCGCGCGAGAGAGCGCTCTCCCGGGAATAAAATTAACGCCGCCGTCGCCGCCGCCGTGAAGAATCGCGCGACGATTTTCAGGCGACTACCCCGAGACGACTAAATTATGAGGGGACGCGGGGATGAGGTTCGAAACAAATTGGAGGTTTTTTCTGGGACACGAGGAATTGATAGCTCTTTTATTGCTTACCGTGCCCGTTCGCCCACCGTTAATTACTTACTTCGCCTGCGATTATTCGCAACAGAGATTGCTTGCCTGCTGCGAGATACCGATTTCGTGCGTACAACGAGCGTGGAATGTTTTTCGACGTGATATCGAATGGTGATACGAATAGCAATCTTTTCTTGCAAAGAATGAATTGAATTTATATGTGTTATGTAATTTTAGCTGCGTACTGAAACATAATACTTAAAAAGCAGGTTAATATATGATAAGCTAAAAACGGACTTGTTCAGAGTGATTTTAATGCTTGAATTGCGAAAAATTTCACTATTCTGTCCGATGTGTAATATCAGATTTAACCACCATGCGAAATACAAAATGGCTTAATAACTGTAGCCATTTTTTCCGTGTATTTTAACAACGAGCTAATACGCCACGTCGGCGAATGTGGAATTAATGGTCGTATAATTAAAGGATTTCGCGTACCGGCTGTGAATGTACATTTTTCATACGCGCGACGCGCGTCAGTCGTCGCTGCTATTGGAAAGCGATATAGACATTTCTGCAGTTTTTGCAATTGGACACGCTTCTATCTTTATCACATCGCGCGCGCAACGAGGGTGCAGTATTTGCAATATCCGTATCTCCAGGGATTAGAGTTTGCTGCCGTAAATTCTTTTTGTGACAATGAAACAATTTAATCGTTATCGGTAATTAATATATCAGCCCTCCAATTTACATATATCCCAATTATTTTATATCTCTCGTTTGCTTATTAGTATTCGTATATCAATTGTCTCTTATTTAGATTCTTTCCTTTGTCTTTCCGACTTTTCTCTTGAAATCACGATAGCCTCATTATAGCGGTAATATGTCGGAACGACGACGTGCCAGTGGTGCTCGCGTAATTCCGCGAGCACGTTGTTACGCGATACAGACTGACGTAATTTAATTCGTTGTCGTGTATACGGCCGGCGGTTGAGGATATACAATCGTACACATGTGCTCTAGTAATCGTAGCACGCCATCATGTCTGCGTTGCGGGTTGCCTCCTCTAGACCGCGTACATGCCGATCTATGAAACGGTCTTTTACCATGCAGGCACGTGTCTGCTTCCGACGACATTGCATGGAAATTTTACGTGCCGTTTATCGTCGCAGCTGTAAATAACGACATAGTTAATTCGAGATTGCACGTCGCTACTGTAGAAATGTAGAAAATTGCGCGATTCGCGTTTCCCTCGTTCAGTTACGCAGTATCAATATTTGCCGCGTGATTGTGACAACACGATATTTCATTCGTGAGTAATATAGCGCCGAGCAATTTGTATTTTTGCATTTTGCATTATCGGATCATGCGTTGGCGGCGTGCTTGATTACAAGTGTTAATTCTAATTTGACGCATCGACAATTTCGAAAAGCGCGAATGATATAAGAGGATCGGTTCCAGTTTATCGATCGTTTGTCCATGTGCAAACATGGCTGAAGCTCTTCAAACAAAGTAGATATCTATCTCTGGGGGCTGATGATAACCATGAACGGAGAGAAGATTTTCGTCGTTCACGGTCGGCGTCCGGCAAGTTCTCAACTTTCCGTAGAGTGACGAGATCCATTAGGGAGTTACTTAAATCGTAAGAGTATGACCTTCGTTTGATGCAACGTCTATTTGACGCCTTCTTGCTTTCACGGTCGGTTCGTTGAACTTTTCGTATTTATCCGCTTAAGACATTGACAACCCACTCACGTAACTAATCTAATTTCCATCAATATCTTTCGGAATAAATGATGAAAAGTGTGAAAAGAGAGTTGACTTATATTCTTGAAAAGAATTTCCAAAGATAGATCTAATCATCCTTCCAATCTTATGGTTTTTATCAGAAAGAACAAGCTAATTCAACAAGAAAGAAACAAAAGTTAAATGGAAAAGAATAAATTAAATTAATACATTACGATATTTTTGATATATGATGATTTGGATACTGAGTTTTATCAAAATAGCGTCACACCGTGATAGAGAGATGAATCAGTCACTTATGTTAGTCTTGAACTCGCGACATCAGCCGAACTCTCTCCAGAGAATAACTGATCAATTTATAAGCAACCAGTTTTCCCGACGTAATGAATTCCCTCTGTCGCTTTGCATTCATGGCCCAATCTCTGTGCGTGTTCCCCGCGCAATTCCGGCCGCCGTTGGAGACGGCATCAACATCTCGCTCACGTACACGCGTATGACTTCATCTTAACGTCGCGCGGCTGCAAGTTCCATGGCTGCGTAATGATCGTCGGCGCAAAAACGGTTTCCCTGTTAAAGCGGGAACAAGGAGGGAACGAGAGGAATCGCGGGTGCGCCGGCCGGGAAAAAGGCGAAGCTGATCGGACGAAACGGACCGAGGGATGGGAGGGAGGGAGGGTACCAGGGGTTGGCAGATGCACTGTGTGTATCGCGGTATAAACCGACTACCCATACCGTGACGTCGGTTTGATGCTGGGTTATAAAGCACAGCTGACGCCACGTATAATATATTCTTCTCTTTCCCGGGGTTGGGCTGCCCTCTCGCTCGCGCCGTCGTAACACGGTCTTTTACTTCGACAGCCTTTCTCTTGCACACACGCTTCCTTTCACGCCCCCGACGAGGTAGACGCGGAAGCAGACCCCACACCCGTCATTTTCTCGTCTGGACCTAACTGTCCGTTTCACTCGTTCGGAGTGGCCGCAACCAATACGTCGGCTACGAAGGTGGTGTCGTCACACTCGACCGAAGACGAATGAGATTGTGAAGTTCGATACCGCAATTAACGGGGCGACAGAGGGGTGGCCTGGACTCGTCCAAGCTAGCTTGAATGTGCGCGAACGTTAAGTAAGATGATAAATCAAAGCAGTATGACAAAGACAGCTCCGCGTTTTTCGGGAGACTTCATGGGAAACTCGGTTTTAGTATGAAAGAATATTTATTTGCTGCAAGTGTGGATCTCTGATGAATATTGTTTGAACGAACGCGAACGCCTCGTTTCTTGTTATTATTAATAGTTATTAGCTGTTAAATGGTCGCGCGCAATGGATAGCGAAGCATATACGTACGTGGCTCGACTGGTTTTCCCACGAGTAAATGTGGTGGGCGGCACGGTAAATAATACATTTTCGAGCACCCGAAGAGAGCCATCTAAGCAGAAATATAGATCCGGATAGCGGACGAGAGCTATTGGCTACTTTATGAGTATCATTTCGAAACTCGAGTGGACGTATCTCGAAACAGAGCGCTGTGTGAGAGACATGGACCGACTGATTGAAATGGGTAGACGGGGCAAATCGATGTGTCTTCTTGTCGAAATATTTCTATGTGAGAAACTGTCGTTTGCTCCACTGCGGGACAATCCATTTTCGTTCGATGTTTTTGGGCATCAAACCTGTCGGAGGGAATCTTAGGTCGAGCGGTCAACTCTGATGCCCATTGTCGACGGATTACACGGAGATTTACCCGCGGAAATTGATACTCTGCTTGTCAGCACGGTCGACATGAGTGCTCGTAGTATTTTCGAGCTTGAATAGCCACTACACGTCCTTTTATTGCGTTACGTCAATCTTCTTGTTATCCGGCTAATAATATTGCAATTGCATAAGCGATTGTCGTATGCGAGAACAGTATATTTTAATTCTTTCTTTATTTTCGATGTTTTACCTTGAAATGAGGTAACAAGTCGCAGTGTAAGAAATGAATATTAGTTAAAGAGAAGATTCCGGTTACGCAATAGCCAATAACTTGCAGAGGAAGCAGAGATGTCTGAGCATAAAGCTGAATAGATTATTGCCGGACTGATGAGGCAAGAATTTTAATTGCAATTCGCATTCCCCGTTTAATGGTTAATTAGTAAATCCTACAAATTAGTAGGTACCCGCGTTATAAAGTTCACGTACAGCTCTAACCGACGGTATACATCGTCGCGTGTAACTCGTCGACAGTGGGTGTATCGCACGCACGGTTCAGTTTATGTTTGCCTACCCGATGAGTAATGTATCTCAATAATTGTACATCTGTCGATTATATGCGGAAGCGCATAAATTATGAAACGAGCAATAACACTATCATCACGCTTGATCCTATCGAGATTTTCATTTACGTAATTATGACTGTTTGCGGACGGGTAGAGTAGAATTCCGATAATAATTTCTTGTTGATGTATACGTGACACGTTGCTTGCGATTTCCAGAGGCAACGGACTGGATTCGTGATTCAGCATTGTGCGTATATACACAAGTGGCGTGGCACAACTACTTTCTTTGCCTTTCTCTCATATTTGGCAAAAAGCGCGTGCTCGTTTCATGTGCCATTACCGTGTCTGGACGATATAAGCTTCTCTTGGTGGGCTAAACGGTGGCGTTACTTCGTAAAATGAAATAAAGGAGACATTCATACTGGTCGTGACTCTTCCCCCTATGCTGAATTCCCGGGGTTGAGTAATGAGTCTAAAGTTTCCATCTCTTTCCTCGTACTTCTCTCGCTGCCCTGCCGTTTTCACTACTGTCGTCTTCTCCGCTGTCTTATCCTCCTCGCTTAGCCGTTTCCTCTCGTTTTCTCTCTTTACTCTACTTCAGTGCCAAGTCTAGAGAAACTTTCCTCGCTAAATCTCAGCGCCGACGAATGCATTTAATAAAATTTTCTGATCCAGTCAGGATTTCTCAAAGCGGGAGGCGTGTACACGCAGTTTAGGTTGTTTAATAAGCTAAGTAGAGATTTAATCAAGAAGTTTACTGCATGTACGATAGTGAGATTGTAATTGTAGTAGAAGCGCTGCAATTGCGAGCGATTGCGAGTATCGTGTTCGAGGTTTCAGGTCTGCTTTCAAACTTTGGGGAACATTATCGTTATTTAGAGTGACTGCGCAGCCAATACGACGTGCATTTTTCTTTGCAAGTTATGAGCCTCGTATGATATCAAAGACATACGTTTTGTCAGACTGGGCTTTACTGCGAAGTGTATTATCGACATTTGGCGCACCTATCCGATCGCCTCGGCAGTTTAGAAGTGGCCATTAGCCTTATTCGGAAGATTAACTATCGTCCTGGTTCTGGTCTGGACTACTTTGGACACTCGTTTGATCCTCAACCCTTACTTCTCAAGTACCGTCGTTGGAGTAGGATCAATCGATTTCGGCTCGTAATTCTACCACATTTCTTGGAGAATTTCATCGATAAAACCTGACGACAAAAATACAATAATGTAAGCCATCGTCATAAGCCACGAAACATTTTCAAGTATCGGTTGCTGTGCCTTTATAGCTTTTTATTGGACATATATATCGATCCTTCGTAACGTTCGCTTAATATTCACGCTTTAACATGATATGCGTTGAATCTTGTATGAAGACCGGTGGACATCGAACGTGCCGTAATCAAAGCTAAACAGATGGGAGTTACATTTAATCGTGTCATCTCTCAGCCGTGCCCTAACCGAATTTCGAGCTCCCCCGACGAAGCCGTATATGTGAATGAATAAGAGTCTGTAAGATCATGTACACACGCGTAAGCGTGTTAACTATCGAGCAGCTATTACTCACAGCTATTACGTGCTGTGACAAAAAGTCATTTTGCATTATGTTAATTAAGTCTTCAAATTGTCAGGGAGTACCCCTACCTATGGTAGTTACCATTTTAGTCCTCTGAAATATTCGTAAAATGAAATGTATTAAAACATTTAATAGATGTTAATATCAATCATACAGACGCATTACCACGAAAATTGTAAAATTATTAAAACTGAATTATGAGTTATTCACCAGACTGAGCACGCTCTTTTTGTTTCGTGGCGAAAGCTAAAATGGAAGAATGCTCAATTAAATTAATATCGCTTCGTAACTAATTATTACAGAGCGGCCAGCATATGATATAAAAACTTTCACGCAGCCGCGGGCTTGCGTAATTATTCATTTTTCTGGAGCGCAACTCATAAGCGTTGTGTTTAATCATCCGCTATTAAGGGTAATCTGCGGAGGGGCGAGATTTTATGAAGGGGTGCAAACAATTTCAAATTTCTAACTCACCCCGACGCGCCGTCGACGTGCGATCCCTTTATGTTCGACATTCCCAGCATACTCTTCGCTTCACGGCGTTTAATTATAAAATATGTGTTTAACACAATGAAAGATATCATCGTTGATAATTCATCGCGGCTTAAATATGTAACGTAATTACGTACTGGAGATACCATGGTATGGTATTCCTGTTCGTCTTCCGGATAGCTTCATTCAGCGTGTTCAGCCGCTTCGATTCATCCACTGACAAAGGGTCGAAATTGCGTACACACATGACCATTGATTCTTCGTGATCGCGTAGCTCACATCGCTTCCAAAAAAGAAATGAAACGGCCTTTACGTCTAGCATGCACTCGTTCCTCTTTTACTCTGCCTGCGTTTTTCCGAAATGTCCTACCAAAAGTGTTTCGAATTTTATTTTATTTTCCGTTTTACGCTCGCAATACGCCGCTGTACTGCAATGCTATATGCTTTGGTTCCTTCTGTCAGCCAGCACTCGCACACAATATCGGCCGCTTTGCTTTTTCATCCAAGAGAATCACGCATTTTGCGTGTATTCCTCGCGATGCTACTCTCTTTCTGTCTCTTTTTTATTTAATTTGCCATTTTTCTGTGTCGAATGCAAATATACAATTCGATTCTGTGCACTAGATAATAAATAATCTAGGCCTATTAGTTTTATTTGTTTTATAAAAAGAAAATAATAAAAACAATCCTACCGCGTTTATGCGTGTTTGTATAGCTAACTGAATGCGAATTGAACTTAACTTGTGATTTTTTAACGACTTTGTATACTTGTATCGCTAAAGAACTGATTGTGAGAGCATTTCTCTCATCATTTGTTGGATATAATATGGGTGCTCGTTACGCTCTGATAAACACTCTGACATTCTAGCTTATTACTCGAATGGTCAATTGTCCGTGACCGTAAAAGAAACTTGAAAAATTTCTTGTAAGTATAAGCCCTTCGAACAACTGCTTGATCGATTAATCGGTCTGTTACATATCTCAAAAATACTATAACTCCCTCACGTGGGAAGGGCGGCGCGTCCGAAGGGCTGCTATTCGACCGTTTAATTATAATTGCAGGAACAATGGCTCTAGTTCGCAAACTGCATGTATATCATAAGCGTATTTCCGCAATTACGTCGCTGAAAAATTGAATACATATTACCACACTTCCGGCGAAATGCATTTGACCGTGCTTAAAAAACTGTACACCGATGAAACTTTTTTCGGGAGTATCATTTTCAGACGAACTTATGCCTAGAGGTTTCGCCAAGCGACCCGAGGGGAGAAGGCGGGCTAATCGTAAAGTTGGTAATCTTGTAAAGATCCACAAAGACCAGGACCGTGAATAGGCGTTTTTCCGGGATAAGCTCTTCGGTAAGAGTTTCGTCGGGAAATTTTCTCGTTTTTCTTCCTTGAAGAGGACTCTGTGCTGCCATTGCTGCCGGTATCCCTATCCGCACTTTTTCCCAGGCGTGCTTTGTCGTTGGTCTGGATGATGGCGATGAACTTTGCGGCGAGCAATTACGCGCGTTTTGCGAGTGGAATCTAGTGGAGATAGGCTATAATAAATAGAGAAGTTAGAAACAGGGATTAATTTAGAGCAAAGAAGAGGCGTCTTTTTCGAGCCGTTTTTCGATCTTCGCGTCGTGGTCTCTTCGCGGTTGTGATTTCCTCGCGCGCAATCACGCCGCCCTCCGCATCGATTTCAGCAATTTAAAGGAGGTGCGAAGAGGAGATGGAGATGCGCGGCTTAAGTGGCTGTCGTGGCGCGACGACAATCGCGCGAACGCACCTTAATTACGCATTAATTCTAGTTTGAGCGCCGCTAAGATCGGGTGCCCTCGAACTACGCCGTCTAGTTCTTCTCTTTCCGTCCCTCCCCTTCCCACGAAATTATACCTTCGGGAGCCTTAACTTTGACGTTGTTCGGAGTTCCTCTTCTTCTTGTTGTTCTTCTTCTTCTTACCTGACTTCTCATCTTCGCGATTGCATTGTTAAGCTAGTTTCTTGCTCGAGCCCTCCTCCCTGGCGTAACCCCGCAGATTACTCAGTACGCTCGTGAATGTGGTTGTACTTCAAGGTCGAAGATCGTGCTCTGCTACGAGTCACGCAACGGAATGAAGGAGAATGAGAAAAGCGCTAATGACAGGACTGACAGAAGAGAAGCAAACGAACGTACAGAACGTCGAAAGAAAGATTCGCGCGCGGACACGATTGCCATAAACTTCGAGTAATCAGGAAAGTTTAATTACTAACATGATCAAGCGCGTCAGAGTATCTCCGCCTCTTCGTTTTCCGCACATTGAAGATAGATAGGGTTTTAATTAAATCC
Organism: Ooceraea biroi; assembly: GCF_003672135.1. Lineage (NCBI taxonomy): Eukaryota > Metazoa > Arthropoda > Insecta > Hymenoptera > Formicidae > Ooceraea > Ooceraea biroi. The sequence goes on from NC_039509.1 coordinate 2,875,928, forward strand.
ATATTTCAAATATTGTCATCCGCGATGTCGATGTCATCGACGAGTCGAATGTTAAAGCGGCGGATCTTTGTATCTAAACATCGTGCCGTTTTATTTCAGAAACAACCATTTATATTTACGTGTACGAGTTTGCAATTAAATGGCCAGTGTTGGTTGAAAAATAATTCTTCGTCTATTTATATTTACATTCAACTCGCGGTTTGGGAAAATCTCTTCACAAAATGTATCTGCAATTTAACTGTCTGAATACGAATCTCTTACTTTTTCAATTATTTATCTTTTTCAAGCGAATCCCTGGCGATTCTAGCGCCGGAAACGTTGCATAAATCGATATTGCCAGAATTACTATGTGCAATATTGACGCCTGAAAGTTTAAAGCGGCGCCTGTGCGGTTCGCCAATTACAGTTCCCACGTTGTTGTGCGTCTATATATACCATCGCTATGCTTTCGAGAGTCGTGTGCATATTTCTATTACACTTCATATCCATAGGAAATTGAATCAACCTATCCATATACCGCCGGTGGTTGTTCATTGGACGAGTCTTCGGTTCGGTGGTGGAATTGCAGCGAGTCTGCGATGATCCGCCATTGATTGCTGTCACATTAGGTTGTAACACGGTGTGCAGCTGTCGTTCGCATGGCAGTGTGTGCGCCATACAAAGGCTTCATTCATATTCACCTGCTGCACTGAAGTTCGTGAATCGTTTAAGTGCCGCGTACGTAAGCCTTGGTCGATCATGGGCGAATTACTTGTACTTCTTACGCGTCTACTACAAGGCGTAATGTATCGTTGCGGAAAACTCAGAATGTTACATAATTCTCTTAAGGATACTTGCTTCTCTAAACGGTTAATTAAAATTAAATTAATTAATTAATTAAAACGACCGCTCGCGAGGCATCGGTGTATTATCAAGCGTTTCTTATCAAGCATTCCCCGATGCGAAGCACGTTGTATGCGAGACAGTTTTCCTTGGAGATACACACATTGGTATTTATTTTCAGCTCCTTACATTTATAAAAATGTTACTATATCTAAATTTCCTATGAAGATTTTTATTACAAAATGGCGTCATAAAATATGCTGTATTAGCGCGATAATGAGCAGTGTCTGTGAGAGTAATGTCTTAATTCACGATTATGGAGTGGCACTATCTCGCATCGCAGTGATCATTTTGATCATTTTTCTCGTCACGAGTTACGAGTTAATTAACGTAGCACATAGTACGTCTGAAAGTCATAGAAAAGAACCACTATCGTAAAATGATTATAGAACCGGATATTGCATCGCGGACAGCACGTATCCTGGCGGCAATAAGAATCGTATCGGAACGGCAAACGGAAGCACGCTCGCGCGTTTTTATCGCGTTTTAAATGTCGGAATTGCGGTGCAAACTTTGAGTTAATTCGCAGCCATGAAAGAGCGTAAAACTTTACCGTATACGATCCGTGCCGAAGGTGTCGGGAGGAACCGTAATAAAATTCTTAAGGCAGGGTCCCCGTGTAACCCAGTTTCGTGCCTATAAATGCGCTCGTAAGTCATGCAAGAACGATCACTCGCTTTACTGCGGCACTCGCGCGCGTCTACTATTTGCCCGCTTTTTTCTGCTTACGCAAATCTTTATGGTCATCCTGTGTTTCGCGCGGAAGTTACGAGGCACTTTATCTCGGGCAGCACGAGTGTCGATGATCGCGGCGATAATGACAGAATTTATTAGCGATCTCTACATGACATGTGTGTCTACTAGTGGCGATGGATTTTTACGACGCAGAGCGCAGATAAATCCGCTGTATCCATCGCGAAGCGTATCAACATCCGCGAGTTCCCTATCCTCGATCCTCGATCGAGCAAGGCCAAGGGTGTAGCCACCGCGGCAACCGTGGTACACGCATTTAAATGTTGCGTTCGATCCGCCTCATGCATTATTTAGTTTAGGTCGGCGACGCGTCCGTTTTGTGCAACGATCGGACTGTCGCGTCGCGTCGACGCCGGAACTATGTACGGGACGCCATTCGGAAATAAACGTACGCGCATATACATGCATGTAGGGACGCGTGCACGTGTACGCGCGCACGTGTGTGCCAACTGGGGTGGCCGCACGAGAATGCATTATAGATACGGGTCTTCCATAGATCAGCCCGAATTCGCACTTCTGCGGCCGGCCGTCCGAATACATCCTGGTATACCTAACGACGACATACGTCGCAGCCTCGGAGCGTGCTGTGCTTTTAATCGAGCGTAATTATGACGAACGACCGAGCACAGCGTGTCGAGAAATTGACTTGGTATTTCCTGATAATTCGATTCAATTCGGATCGATCGTGCGTTTCCGTTTCCAAGCTTCTCGTTCTCGTTTCGATCAAATTGAGCTTGATAGAGGAGATTATTAGAAGATCGTCGCGAAACTCAGCGTGCTCCATTTTGTTTGTCTTATTGGAATACTTCTTTTCGCTTTTTCCAGAATAAAAGAAGAGCTGCATCGTTCGAGCTATCTCGAGCAATCGCGTGGATTTCAACATTGACGAAGTTTGACGAAGTCCCGAAGCGCTCGTGCATTTTCATTTTATGATTGGCGAATCGATACGAGCGGTTGGTACATACGTACATACGTATGTACGTACGTCATCGACGATGACGGAGGTGCACTGCGGTTCCGATTTACAAATTACAGAATCTTACGAGGTACATGACCGAGTAAAGTCGGACAGCAGTCGCTGCTTTTCAGAGCACTGTCGTTGAATTCAATCTAAAGTTCGACGGAGTCGTAAGAATTCCACCGCAACTCATTTCCCGTTCTTCGCATACCTATATCCACGCGGACGGGGACAACGTCAAAATTGCCGCGTAAAACTGATCCCGAGTCAGATTCCATCGAGTGCTCGGAGAGGTGTCGTACAAGAACAACCGACTACCCCCCGGAACACTACCCGCTTTGAACTTTTCAGCGAGTTTGGTTGTAGAATACCGAACGCAGAAAAAAGGGACGAGAGAGAGCTAAGAGCAGTCGGGAAGCGGGAGGGATGAATTGGGAAGGGAAGCAGTAAAGGAGGATGAGGAGCGCAGATAAAAAGTTTTATTCTCTTCTCAAAGTGGCGTCGAGTTAATTGGTAGATTAAACATGGCCGCGTTTACTCGATGGGACCTCGCCGATCGAGTCGATACTGTCAACAGGAATTTAGTTTTTGTTATGCATAAAATTAGGCCAAGCTCTTAAGGTTCTTTCGCACTCTCCGCGTAAAAATAACGCGGTCTTATTTAATCACGCAAAATATTTTTACACTTCTCTCGCTGAATTATGGAAGTAACTTTCCCTCGCATGCCACGATATCGTGTTTCATGACGCGCTATATTTCTCACGTGGGATTTATCAAACTGATAATCTCTTGCGAGAAAAATGTATTGTAGACGGTACACGCTTCTGCGATTAATGTAGCATATATCTCTTTCAATTTTGTTCTGACTATTTCTGACCAACATACAATGTTAGCAATAAATCTCTTCAATATGGAAAGCGATCTTTCTCCTATTTTTGTCATTATTTTTCTTTTAATACTTGTGTACTCGAGGTATGTGATATGATCAATGAAAAAATAGGGAAAGCTGTATAAATGAATATAGGATGTAGGATATGCACACGGCAATCTAAGTTCGACCAAGCAGAGAAACTATTCATCGCACTAGTCGCTGACGATTCGTTACGCCGGAGAGAGGACGGTGAAGGAGCCTCGCGAGGGGCCTTTATTGTTGGGTGTCGTATATGGTGAGAAATAGCTTGAACGAGTTCACGCCGTGCTTTTTTTCGGTCGTGCTCTCCGGGATGAAAAGGGGAGGGAGATGTTCGAGGGCCCTCTCCTCCTGTTTCTCTGCATTGCCGACACGGTTCGAAACCCGGCCCTCTTTCTGGAGTGCTTATTAATTCGGCACACTCTCACCTCCCGTCGAGCAATAAGCGTAAAACGCCAATTCATATTCCCTGCCTTATATACCCGTTGCATGGGACAAAAGTGCGCCTGGCCTGCAAAGGGAAACGTATGGGGCGTAGCCTAACCCTTTGATCCTGATCCCGTTGTGTAAGTGTGCGCGTGTGAGTGCGTATGCACGGTCATTTAAGAGACGTCGCAGTGCGGCGCGAAATCCACATTATTTTCACCTTAGTCGATCGTTCTTTCACGCCGCCAATTCATTCAGCGCGACTTAATAAGGCCACGAGGAGGCGAGAGCTGGCGGACAAGGGAACAAAATTCCGCCGCATCGTAATATTCTTAACGCCGTCCTGGGCGCGAACAATTTTTCGTCCGGATTCCACCGCGTATCCAAGGCCGTCGACTACCCCTCGACAAAATCGAGAAGAAAGGGACGACATTCGGTCGGAGTAGCTTTCTTTCGAGATAACTCTCATCAAACGGTCATTATCAGAAAGCTTCTAGTTCACGAGCTCTCGAAGACCAATCCGATATCGCGGTCGGCCGCGATAACGAGATCGGTCTTGTCGCGCTATTCTCGGAGTGTGAAAGAGAATGAATCATGACAGAGAGAAGCGCGCAGGAAGAGATCGCGAGAGAGAAAGAGAGAGAGAGAGGATTAAAAGAATAAAGAGTGAGAGGAAAAGGATAGGATATAGGGTGGTCGCATGGGGATGACCTGATCGAATCTCGTTAGTTTCGCGTTCTCTCTAATTGGTGCATCGATTATACCAATTATCGTTTCCTACTCGGGAGATTAGCTAATTGCGAGTGTCTCCCTTACCGTCTCACTCTTTGGCTCCTGTTGGCCCGGCCGACAGCATTGTCGATGCGTACCTCGTACGTGCGTGCGCAACTGCACCGGCCATTGAACGTGACGCGGGGCGACGTGTGCAGCGTGGTTGGTACCCTCAGAGAGCGAGAGGTGCGCGAAGAACTTTTTGTGGGCCGAGAAGCCGGAGCAGAGAGTGAGCGCATTGTGGGTATGAGGTATTCATTCATTGGTATCAGGTAACCCGGTTGGGGCCTGCAGATCCCGGAGTCGGCGGAGAGACCCGGCCGATGAAAATGCTTCTCTTTTCGACACGACGTCGAGGACTCTGCAGACGGAACAGAGTGCGTCTAAAAGAAAAAAGCAGAAAAGGAGAATTTAAAGAATCGACCGGTTTACTTGTTCGCGGGCAGAGGATAATCTTATATATCGAACTGGAGTCTTACGTATCGCGTGCTGCTTCCTCTTGTTTCTTTTGCGCACTTCTGCTCGCATTAGCGAACGTTTTCTTGAAATGTCTTTCACACGAAGATTGACGCTTGGCAGAAATTGGAATCGAGATACGAGTTAAATTATTATCGGTGTTACGATATCTTAGTTAGGAAAATTTCTAAAATAACCTGTATTTAATCTCCTTAATGCAGCAAATTGGTTTTCTGCCTTTACTTAATTATAATTAGACATAATTATCGCGTTTTTATAATGCAGTGTCGAGTTTGTTGCGTGTTTACCGTTCTTTTATTTTGATAATAAAACGGAATCCTTCTCGTGCAATTCCTGCATTGAGACTGGAACATTTGTATACATTCGAAGCTATGTTTTGTCTGCTCACGGGGCACAGTGAACCGGTTTAGCCGTCCGTAAATAGTGGTTCGCAACCTACAGGTAGTTAACCGCGCGTAGGGTCCACGTGTTTTTTTCATCTTGCAACTATTCGATGCCACTGGCGATAGCGCAGCTCTCTACATAAGGAGTATAGCTTGTATCGCATTGACTTTTGCACGCGTAGGTGTTCATTATTACAAATACTACCCACCGAGTCTTAAAACTCCTTTTATGACAGCTGCACGGACGGAAACAATGTACGCTCGCGATTTAATAATACCTACGAAGCCGTTCAGTCCGAAAACGTTTGTCTTTACGAGGATGCGTGGGAAAAAGTAATTGCGTCTTTTCTACGAATTCGCATTTGTGCGATTCTGTATAAGCCATGTTCTCTCTCTCTCTCTCTCTCTTTTTCTGAGTTATCACTAATGCGCTATCAGTTTGCTCATTATTTCTTCGCACAGTGACAGCCGGTTTATTGATATCGCGTCATGTTCTCGTAGATACCTAAGAGCAGGAAGATTGATGAGGAACCTTGACCTGCTGATGATTGATTTTTGAGTGAAACATGATACGGAATCTTCGTCAAGGATAAACCTGTATGTACTACCTGTCGGCAAAGGATTCCAAAATAGCTATCCTGTATCACCCGTACCTTAGCACTGCCAGATCGTTAACTCTCGATCGTGCAAACTTCTCGAGCATAATGATCTCACCCAGAGCCGTAAGATCCGGTTACCTTCCTGCCCACATTGTCTTCCAGATCCGTGTGCAGATTCGTGGAAGCTGTGTGGCTCCTTACAATGTTACCCTGACAGTGCTGTTCTTTCGGTAGGCTCGAATTACGTTGTAATATTCTCTCTCTAATATTCGCCATAACGTTCTCGATCCATCTGCGCGCTGCAACGAAGCATGCTCGAATGAGCTTGTTGGATATGCGCGAAGGTTTTCTTTTTGAAAAGGGCCGGTCGATATGCGCCGCGTTTGATTCCACCCGCTATTCCACGTGTTTTGCTCGGAACGTTGTTATTTCTCGTTTGTGCCGGCTCTGAGTTTGTAAAGGCGGGCTCGTATTAATTACCGATTGCCGTTGGCCTTTATTGTTGCCCAATATTTACTCCTCGCTCGATATCGAGCGCGAGCTGTCCAGACCGACCAGTGTGTACTTGCACTTCTGTGTCTGTGGGGCCAACGGGCGAATCCGAGAGTGGGGTTCCGGGGATTGAAGGATTGGCGGCCCGATAACCGTAGAAAGGGGTGGTTACATGCGATTTTACGAGTCGACGGGAGAAGGCTTTGTTCTATTCTCCCGCGGAGCCCGCCCTCGCGCGCCCCGAATTGCCGAAGGCCACTGAAATACGCTCGGAAGCTGCCAGACCGCTCAGAATCTATCCACACTCGCGTGAAAGCCGCCGATTTCCCATGCCAGACACAATTTCCGAATGCTGCTGACATCCGACGCATAACAGATATGTTATTTGTGGAAAAATAGTAAATTATCGGTTAAAAAATCACGATTGTTGCTTTAGTATTGTTTATTGCGGACTTTTTTTCTTCTCTTACGAAAGATAGGAATTGTTGGATGCAAAACTGTGAGAGCGCGCTTAGCAATATAAATATTTCACCAATTCTGTCAATATAGAACTCGTTTGAAAAAATGATAGTGCAGTACCCCGCGAATTGCTTTTACGAGACTAACACATAACTGTTGAATGTTCGTCAACCTGTAACGTATGCCCACCCCCAAGAGGGATAATGAATGTTTGATTATCGCGTTCGTTGCGTCTCTCTCTCTCTCGCTCTCTCTCTTTCTCGCTCTCTCACGAGATCGAAGTCCCGGATAATGAACGCGAGCATTGATCGGCGCCGTTCCAGCATGGCTGTATACCAGCGGCGTCGAGAAACTCGAGTTCCAATTGAATAGTTTCTTTAACCAAAAACCACCGAACTTTCTCATTATGCCGAGTTGTTAGCCCTCAGTTCGGACCGAGTTTGGCTTAGCCAATGAGGCCATTCCGAGCGCAGTTCTCCGCTGTACCGCCACGTACCCCTCGGCTCCTTCAACGCGATCTGCTCGGGGTAACAGAAGCTGCTTACAACTTTTCTCCGTGTGCTACTTTAAAACTGAGTCGTGTGCAGGGCATACAGGTGCACGCGATCAGCCGTGCACACGTGTACACGCGTCTTGTTCGATTCGCGGTTCGGCTCGCGCGCGTTCTAAAATCCGCGCCCACCGAAAAACCGTTCTCTCCTACTATTCCGTTCTTTCTCTCGAGAGACCATGCCCGATGGATTATCAAGAAAGTTCTCGACCGCCGGTCGGCAAAACGGTTTAAACGAATCGTCGATGTCTTTAAGCCCTAATCCGTGGCACAAACGCGCGCGCATTAAAGTTCGCGCGGCTTAAAGCGCCATGCGCTCCGTTAAGCTCCGTCCGCGTGCGTGCTTATCCGCGTTGGCGAAAGTCGCACGGCGGAGAGTTGCTTTCGTGATTGTGCAAGAACGTGGAATACAGACGTTGCGTTAATTGGGTCGCGGGCCCGGCGACGACACAACTATCGTCGACCAAGACATCGATTATCGTGGCTAAAGCGATTGGGTTCTCCCTTGCTCGTTCTACTTCCCTCGCTCGCTTCCCCTTTTTCTCTGGTGCATGCGGTCACTTCGTCAACGTTCGGATCAGATAGATAGATGGGTCAAGTGGGACATCCTACGGGTAGAAGAGGTGGCGATGGAGCGCGTGTGTGGAACGATCAGGTCAGGAAGTCTCGACAAATAATTAGCATATCCAGGCACCAAAGACTCGGAGATTTGGTTGTCTTTGACCTCGCGACGGATCGATTGCGCCGCGGCGCCCAGCACGGGGCTGGACACTCTGGTGCCCCGCTAATATGGTAATTCTCAAGCGTCTTTAAGCGCTTTAAGCTTTGGGATGCTAAATACCCAGGCACTCCACGGATTCACGGTGGTGACCTACAAAGGTTCCGTTCTGGCTTTAATGGTGGAATATTACGCGGGATCGTCGTGAACTGAACATAAAGCTGCCAGCGGTTCATTCCGAATATCCAGGGATATTCGAAGATACTCTCTACGGACCCTGCTTAGGTACACTTAATGAGTATCCAAATGTGACCTAATTCTAATTGTCTTCCAGCAGTCGTTATGATACAATGTGTTATGAGTGGTTAAAGAGAGAGCAGAGAGAACGAGAGAGTGCTTTTTGATATGCTAATGTTAATAATATTCGTTAATAAATACATTGAAGTATGATAAAAAGTATGCGAGTTTCTGTGAAAATAAGTCACTGAGAAAAAGGAAAAGAGAGAAGAACCACACACATTAGCGAATTTTTATTATAATAATGTAGAATTATTATAATATTATAAATAATTGCTTTACTTTCAAAACTGCATGGAACGCGCATGATTATATTAATTAATTGTGTATTAGTAACTGTATTTATATTTGATTAAATGATGTATATTTAATTCAAACCGGCGTTTGCATAAGTTGGTGTAAAATTATGTGTTTAATTAACACGGTCATAATTATACATACGCGTTTACAGAGAATTGATAACGTATACCGGAAATTACATAAAGTTTTTTCGCTATATTTTATTTAATGGATTTGTAGCACTTTGAAATAAAATGTCCTCGATTTTCAAATTCAAAATTTAAATAAAGAGAAATATCTTTGTAAACAACGCAAAGTGCACTTTTTGAAAATAGATTGGTAAAGAGATATTAATTATTACAGTAGTTATTACAGCAGTAATATCAAAATGAATGAGTCACCAAAATGAACGAATCTGACTCTAAAAGTTCATTAACATTTCCAAGAAGTTATTTCTCCTCGAAACGTAACAAGTCCACTGCTGCATATTCATTAGCAACTTTACTCGAGCACCAGTAGTATATAGATTAGACATAAAACTGACAATATCGCGTCATTATTACTGTATCATTAAACGCTGGCTGACAGTTTTGCTCAGCGCATCAGTCGGATCTAGCGGCCGTGTTAAATCGATAACAGCGCATCGGATCGCATATAATCTCAGGTTGTTGCGTGGAAGTACAGTAAAGAGATAATCGCGTTCGAAGAAAAGTTGCCCCGAAAAATGTCTATCATGGCAAGCGTAATACCGGTTAGATGGCAATGCCTAGTTAGATTACAAGCCTGCTCAACCCCCTTCTTTCCATCCCTCGTCATCCTGCTGGCGCATCGGCCTTCCCCTTTCCCTCTCCTCTCTTCTCTCCTTCCGTCGTCTCCTTCCTTTTTATAATTACATCGGCCGTGCTCTTCGGCTTGTCTCTCGCGAACAAGATATCGAATACAGACGGGAGAGGGAGATTAAAACTAGCGACAAACACGGAAACCGAGCAGGGGGAACATTAACATCCTTCTTCCTTTCCGGTCCTCCTTTTCCGGCTCGACCGTGCAAGTTCTCGCTACTCATCTAAAGTAACTTCCGCGCGCGCGCACGCGGTACGCACTCTGGTCTACCGCGCAAAACAGATAAGAAACAGAAGTTTCGCCTGTGATCTCGTGCCATCGTGCGGAGGGAATCGAAGGAGAGATTGCGGACGCGGGGAAGAAAGAGAGATGGAGATAGAAGGATAATGCGAGAGGGAAGCAGGAAAGTCAATTGCGGGACTGTATAAAGCGTCACGCATTTTCACATTGACTTTATCTATCTCCGTCCTTCTCTTTCTCTTTATCTTTCATGCATCTTAATTTGTAAGAGTATCGGGAAAAGTTTGTCGTCATCATGATAACAATCGGTGGAACGCCTGATTATATATTTTTGCTATCTAATTATTAGGAGTGTGATTTAGTTTTGAGGGTTTTGCAACAGATGGCTGTAGTGTCAGTTTGTTCCAATAGCTGTTTCCGATACTGTTGTTTCTTACAGTGTTGACATTATCCGTGACATTTAGTAGCATTATAGCAATAGATGCAATAACAGTCGTGTTTATATCATCGTAAAAATGCAACTTCCGAAAGAGCATTTTCGACATGCGTTGCTTTTGTTTTTTAATCAAAAGAAAACTGCGGCTGAGGGTTATAGAATTCTTGTGGAAACTTATGGTGATTCTGCCCCATCAATTAAGACGTGTGAATACTGGTTTAGACGCTTTAAAAGTGGTCATACTGATGTGAAGGACAAAGAACGCTCGGGACAACCAAGAAAGCTTGAAAATGCAGATTTGCAAGCATTATTGGACGAAAATCCAACACAATCCACTTCAAAACTTGCCAGAACATTAAATGTTGATCGTACAACAGTTACCAAACATTTACATGAAATGGGAAAAATTCAGAAAGAAGGAAAATGGGTTCCACATTAATTATCGGAAAGTGCCATTGCGAACCGGTTGAACATTTGCATTTCGTTGATCGCCAGGCAAAAAAAGAAGAGTCTTTTGTCTCGGATTGTTACTGGGGATGAAAAGTGGATCTATTTTGATAATCCGAAACGCAGAAAATCATGGGTGGATCCAGGCGACCCATCAACATCCACTCCGAGACGCAATATTCACGGTTCAAAAGTAATGCTCTGTATTTGGTGGGATAGTGTACTATGAGCTGTTAAATCCGCATGAGACTGTCACGGCTGATCGTTATCGACACCAATTGTACAAGTTGAAGGAAGCATTAGACCAAAAACGACCACCAATTGCGAGTAAACGACGGAAAGTGATTCTTCTTCGTGACAACGCTCGACCTCACGTTGCGTTATCAGTGAAACAAACACTATTAGAGCTCGAATGGGAAGTCTTACCGCACCCCGCGTATTCTCCGGACATTGCTCCATGCGATTATTATTTGTTCCGGTCGATTCAACACGCTTTAGAGGATACACACTTTGATAATTTCGAAGAAGTGCGAAAATTCGTCGACGAATGGATCAACTGAAAAGAAGAGTCATTTTATCGTGGTGGAATCCATCTCTTGCCAGAAAGATGGGAAAAAGTTATAGAAAACGAAGGAAAATATTTTGATTAAGGTATTCATTCATTATCATATTTAAATACATGCGTTTTTGAGCAAAAAAACCCTCAAAACTAAATCACACCCCTAATACATCACATCATATGACATAATAAAATGTATATTTAGATCAACATCGTCGAAACGTACATAGAAATAATATTGATAATAATCTACATGATTTTCACGGAATATCTTGATTCCTGAATATTCATGTTAGCTGATGTAAAATTTTTAAATGTTAATGCTTATCTCCATCATTGTGATATAGAAAATATCTAAACTCGTTGGCTTAATCTATCCCAGCCATTGTATAAAATTGAGTTGGAGTAACTTAAGTTGGGAAAAGCGGCAATATTTTTATGATCTGATATGATCGAGCGACGATAAAATTAGAATTCTGCAAAAACTTCTATAGCGTAGAGAGGAAAATTTGCTTAACTAAAAAGATAGAGTTTTAACTCCCGACTACTATTTTTTTTGCCATCCTCAGAAAGAGATCTTTTTGCCGTAAATCCCGCAATTTCGATTTATACGAAGGAAGCGGGCTTTACGAGCCGGGGATCGAACTCGTGCGTTCTCATTCGCATCTGCTCGTCTTTACGATGTCACGCTTCACGAGATTGGCGGGCATTTCGTTACTGCACTCCGCTCTGAATGTGCGGTATCAACGGAATGATGCCGCCCTTTTTTTCGAAAATTGCAACGAAATCTCTCGGTGAAAAGCTATACGCGTGGAACCCGATTACACTTTTCGCTCGTCAATCTCGTATCTGACAAAATTCATAAAAACGAATACAAAATCAGCGTTTTAATAATCGTTTTTATTCGGGCATTCGGTGCGATGTGCAGACGTATTGTGAGAAAAGTTGTCATTTGTCAGTCCCGTGAAATATGTTACCGCATTTCCGCGACTGAAAAGGAACAAAGCTCTCGACAGATTGAGGCTTGGCTCTCGATTTCGGTGGCAATCGTCGCCAAGTGTTTTCCATACATCACCAGGCGTGTGCTTTCCTTTATCTGCTTTCGACCAACTACCTTTTCCGTTTTCATATCGTTTGCACGTATTCACCCTCCCTTACACGTGCTTTCCTCGTGCTGATATTTGTTCATGAATGTAATCACACGTAACTCGAGTTCGTCTTCTCGTGCTAAACGCTTAGATGGGGCTTTGCGGTGGTGCGTGTACATCGTCGGTTTCTCGTAATCTGTCTTCCGTGTGTCTCGCTCGATTTACCTTGCCCGACAATTACTGCCGGGACGTAACGTCGCCGAAACTCTGCGTTTTATAGCCGATGCTGGTTCACCTCGTTGCCGCGAAACTATCTGTTCTTGACATTTCAATGACAGCATGGATGTCGGTAATGTTCGCTGGGTAACGTCGGTGGGTTTTTAGGGTGGACTGCACGACTTTGAAGGGTGCACCGCTAATCTCCAATGTCAAGGTAGCGGATCAGATCTGATACTACCGAGTCCCCCTCGCTCAGTCCCTTTCAAATAGACCCCGTTTTATCGCGTGTGCTACTCGCTAAGGTCGTTTTTGGGTTCGACGTGGCATGTCACATATGTTGCGAGGGGTAGAAATGGCCGTTCAGGTTCCCCAGTTACGCGAATCTCTTACTACAATAAATACCACAATTATGTACTTTCTACTCTTATTAACATATAAATATTAATATATAAATAATTTATCATTTTATTATTACGTACGTTATCATGTATTCCATAGTAATGTAACGCAAAATGCGGATGCAATATAAAATCATTTCGATTATTTCGATTAGATTGAATTATACACAAGCTCTTCTAAACATGAAATCAACACTAGAGATCATCCGTTTCTGAAAAAGTTCTCGCTCACCACTGGCGAAATTAATTGTAGCATATTTCTCCGAGAGTCACGAGTGTTGGAATTACTTACATGAAAAGTTTTCAATATTGCTCCCGTGAAATGATCAAAAGCCTCGCCCGTCCAAGAAACTATCCAATGCGCCGCCTAGATTGTACGCGATCGCGCGCGAATGCCGCGGCACTTTGTCAACAGCAGCGTGGGAGAGGATGCTCGTTCCTCTCGAGGATGCTTGTGCAACCAGTCGGTACGTTATTTTCGCGCCGAGTATCGCCGGCACAGGGACGTAAAGGATAACGTACAGCGTCGTAAGAAAGTCGATTTGGCGATGTGTTACACGCGGCCAGGCGCGCCGGCACCCGTTCCTCTCGCATGCTGTTCTAAATTCCGCGCCAGCGCGTCCTCCCGGGAATAACGGACGAGATAATGCGGTGCGTAATGTACGGCGTAATGCAAAGCCGCGATGCTGGGCCTGTTCCGGAGCGAGACGAGGAGAGATAGAATGCGACCGGGCTTAGTCGCTTCGTTCTCTGGCTGAAGGCCCAGCTGGCCGTGATACCGCACGCTCGCTCTCTTTAAAGGAAAAATACCGCACGACCCCTTTAAGGTCCCACCCTCTGTTCGCTGTTTCTCCCCCGATCCTCGCGTACCCCGCGAAAACGTGGTTATCCATCGATTCGACGTCGAGTGCCGATTGCGAATGAAAAATCGTGCTCCGTAGCTTTCAACTCGGTGTGTCGAGCCACTCAAGCGACGATTTCTACGCGCTCGATTAACCGAGTCTCCTACGCGCGGATATCAATTTCCGGCTGCCTGGTGGACGAACACCTTTATTCCTGCTTCTGTTCGTCCTTAAAACTCTTGCGAGGATTTTATCTGCGTTTTTATTTCATGCCGGGCGTGCGTAACCCGCGCCTCCCAAGTGGATTTGCATTTCAACGATCGACTCGGTGCGTGAAGGAAATGAACCTGCCGACGATATATTTCGAATTCACTACCCCGCTCGCGAGTACGAGAATATCTCGCTAAAGCGATTTCGAGTACCTACGCATTAGTACGAAATCACGTACTTCGCGCTGCGAAATTTCCGACATAATTGAATACCGAATTTGTCGGGTGATTGTGCTTAAGCGAATTTATCCGTCGCGATAAGGACAGGTAAAGCGTGTGCTACACCGTATTTGATATCCTTCGGATCGATTATGATAAAACGTTGTTGCAAGGTACCTACCGGCGCGTCGTTGCGGTAAGAAGTTTTACGTGGAACCTTTAAGGGGAACCTTTCGCGGGCTTTTTTCTAAACACGGGGTGTAATTACAGCTTGGGTATAGATTAGAATTTCACGATTCGACGTACGGCCGCCCATAAAGGCACCGATACTCAGAGCGAGATCTCTCTGCTCCGTTCTCGCCGCGAGTCCGCCGCGCGCGGGCACGTGCGTGACTTCTCGTCTCGCGTGATCCTCCCTGGGTGTGCAGCACGCGTTGGCATGAGCGTCGGCACGCAAGCCACTATGGAAAGGTTACGTTTACCTACGTTTAGCCCGCGGTATATTTCATTTTTCCCTCTTACTTACCGTTCCTGCCGCCCTTCCGCGCCGCTCTTCTTCTCGTTCTCTCGCGATATATCGCTGCACCGCGTTGGACGGCCGATCGTTTGAAGCGCGTTGCCGGCGCTACCTTGAAAGCGTGTCACGTCAACCGATCGCCTACATTCAGTAGTCGCTCGCAGTCGACACCGCGCACGACTCGGAGTGTTAATATGGGGATGATAAAAGTAACTCGGCGCTAATATACGGCCGCGTAAAGCTGTAATGGGTGGTGCATACGGCGGCTCTCAGTCGGGAGCAAATCGCGAATTCGTTCTCGTGCTTACGCTGCCTCTTTCGTGCTCGCACTTTATTTCTCTTTCCCTTCTCACTCTGTCTCTCGGACTCCATCCGTTGGCGGAGTGCACGCGATATCCTCGTCGTCTTCGTCACCGTGGTATTTCTGCTACGTATGTATAGCGTAGTACATACGAGAGGATCGCGTCGACGTGTTCCATGCGGCGGCTGCCTAACGATGTTGAGAGGATCGGCATAGTCGATCGTTTAAAGTCGATTATGCTCGGGAACTTATTGAGCGCAGCTCCAACTTTGATTCACTATTCGACCCGATATCTGACTACGAAACCTTCTCGTTATCCACGATTTTCTGGTCATTCGCTCAATATGTACCGGGAGCGATAGTTGAATGTCTCGTCGAGAACTTCATTGATGCTGTATCGAAACGTTCGAGCTACGGATTGAAAAGCTTGTTCGAAACATCCTTTATTATATGCAGTCTTTTGAATTTCCTCTCTATGCCACTATAAGCATGAAAATATCACCTAAAATTTGTCTATATACTTATCTTTCACTGAATATTATAAGAAAATCGAATTGTGTGTCTCAAGCAGATTGCGACGATATAAAATTAATTCGAAGCCTCTTTGATAGAACGAGGTAATCACTTTGGTTAATGGACCAATAGAATTGCTTAAAGCAGTTCAATATTGTTGGATACGGCAATAGAAATCTCAGCCTAATGTATATTTCCGTTGCGCCCAACCACCAAGTCCATTGTTCGGTCAAGAGGATTCTGCTTCCGCGATGTAAAGGTACTGTGAAATCGTAGAAAAAAAGATCTCGAGGAAAAGCGACAAGGGAGCTCCCCTCTATTTACAAGAGAGATCCCCCGCACGTCGGGGACTAGATATTAAATTTCAATCGATACAGCATCCGCTGCTCGCCTTTTCTTTGGGCGCGCACCCTCCCTCGCGAGGAAGATACATGTTTGATAGGAAATTAAGGGTGGCAAGATAAACATCCACTAGAAACGTACGGAATAAATATCGACGCGATTGTAGAAACAAGAACTAAAATGATATCGAATTATAAAATGGAATATATTATTGACGAGGATATTAGAATTATTCGTATTGTTAATAAGTTTGTTTTAATTTCGACAAAAAGTGTGTTAAATGTGCAACACTGAATTTTTGTTAGTTTAGTTGCTTCCTTCAACGGAAAGATGAACATGCATGTGATTTCGATAAATATACATATATATATATATATATATATATATATATATATATATATCTGTCGCGCGTCCCGACATTTTCATGAACATTTCTCGCAAAACGAGCGCCATCCAATTCGTAGCATCGATAAGATGAAGTAAATATGTATGCGCATATATAAATATACATCTACAGAGATATTTATGCGAGCCCCATATGCTACTATCGTGATGTTCAACCAATATTTTCGATCGTTCTACATCATGTTATGCTACATCGTTTATATACATTATATATTTCCTGTTTTGATAACAAGTGATGGAAGTAACTTATTTTTACCATGCTCTCTTACAATTTATAAACGTGTGGCATTATATAGAACATTTATTTATCTATATCATCTGTTTCATTTTTCATAATCTTGCGATGAAGCAATCATCTATCGGATCCATTTGTCAGTATTTATTGTGTCAGTATTCCGATACTCGTGAAATATAAGAAAAATTGTAATGTTATATCGCGATTTTGATACGGCTTATTTCTCGATATTGATTCTTCGATTTAATACCAGTTTTATTCGAGACCTTTACAAAGACTAATAACTCGGAGCTGAAGTCGGTTTCACGGCGCTTTGGTGAGTGGAGTAGTAATATACTCACTGGTCGAAGTAAAGTGAGATTCGGTGGCTTTCGTGGGCGGGATAGCGGTATCTAGTGTACGAAGTAAAATTGCGGCGAAACTTTGTCACTCTTGGCTTTCCGCTAACCGTGTCGCGGTGAGAGGGAACTCGAGAGTACCGATTATTGGATGACTGTGGAAAATCGAGAAATTGATGCAAAGTACGTGCCGTTATGAAGTGCGATACTTTGCATATTTACGTGCATATTTATGCGATACTCGTAACGTATGCAGTGTATATCTCTATCGTACTATTTTTGGGTTTTGACAGTATTACAGTTTCACTAGCTAATGTTATTTTCAGATTTTATCAAACTCAATATCGCGTTGTGGTTTTGCGGCCGTCTATCCGTCCATGCCATGTTCGTTCAATGTAATACGCAAAAATAGTAACGACACGAACGTGTGAGATTGACATTTTCGTGCCGAATTTCAAGAGTTACATACGAAACGGTGAAAAATGTATAAATTTTGAAAAGAGTAAAATGCGTTGAATTTTTTAATCCTGCGAAATCTGTAAGTCTATGTTTAGGTTTTAAATATTTCGCGGTACATTTGGGATGCTGAAAAAGCAATTGCTTTCCGTACTGCGATACCCAGCGACAATAAATTGGCACTTTTTTCCTATAAGAGAGATTAAATGGAAATATATGCAAAATTTATGTTCTCTGTATAAAATCTCAGAACGCCTCATCTAATGACATTAATACTCGTCAGTTGTGAATTTTTCCTTCCCTGCTGCAAGCAGTAAATGGTAATTTTCTACCAAGTATCTCACTTTGTTCTGCCATTTAAGTATAATACTCGTGTCACGCGAGATCTTAATTCGCGGGGTTATAGAATGACGAAACTACTCCGATACAGTTTATGTCGCTTTTACTGACAATGAGAATGAGATGCCTTGCCGCCCGAATTACGATTCGTGAGAAATGTATCGTCGTTCTGTCGAGACGACGTTCGCGCGATTCACGATAACCCCTCGTCTGCGTTCACCCTCGCGCTATCAAGGCCACATGCCACCCTTACCACGAGCATCCTGCGGACACGGTGATGCATGAAAGCGTCGAACGCGATAACTTATGTCACTTTACGAGAGGGAGAGATTCCGGAATGTAAGAAAACCGTCCGCATATCCTTGTTTGGGCACTTTGCGTTATGCGGAACGACGAGAATAATCCATTTTGCATGATTTAGGGCGAAACTAAATGTATTGTTCTCGGCTTTCTTTAATCGTTGTTAAGCGCGACAGAAACGCACTTACGACATCGCTACGCAAGTTGCACAAGTTTCCGGCTTCTTTAATTCGTCTGACGGTGGCGACATTGTTAGCTGCTGGAAGGAATGATGATAACACTTATGTGTCTTTCGTTGGCTGGTTACACGATAGGCTCTCAGACTCCTGGAGAGAACGACGTACGGATGGATAGACACCCTCGGGAACCACTCGAGCTCCCTTTCTGGATGCACCCTTACTTTAACGCAGAAACCCCGAGGCTTAATCAATAACGGATGCATCACACGTGTGAAGTCTTCGTACTTATTATTTAATTTGAAACACTCCCGAAATAAATCTGGCTCGAAAAGGGTTGATTTTTCGGTATCGTGTGGTATGTCGGCATGTTGACGTTATTGTATACGTGTAACAAATTTTATAATAATTTCAGTTCACTTTTAGAGGAATTATATTAGAATAGAAATCAGGAACACTTTGCTGAAAAGGGTTGGCAATCTTTTCTTTGTAATTTGCATATGTAAGCAAACGTGGAACAGAGCAGAGTCACAAAGGCGAAGCGCAATCCACGAAATAAAAAGTCGTAAGGTCGCTTCGTAAATTAATGCCGAGTGGCTTGATGCTATTGTCGCAACACATGCGCGCACTGTTACGGTATTTGTTGATTCCTGATAAGGATCTAGGATAATAAATATTTCCCTTATTAATGCAAATTGGGTCGT
This sequence comes from Ooceraea biroi, assembly GCF_003672135.1. Taxonomy (NCBI): domain Eukaryota; kingdom Metazoa; phylum Arthropoda; class Insecta; order Hymenoptera; family Formicidae; genus Ooceraea; species Ooceraea biroi. The sequence goes on from NC_039509.1 coordinate 2,895,005, forward strand.
GATGCGGTACGTGTAATCTTATGTCCCTGAATCATGTAGATAGATTTCGAGATGTGAGTGAACCATTTGCGAATGGAGGTTCCAGGAAAGGCTCCATTTACATGGGTAAATATTCGTGCCAGTATATAGCGCGGCGTTCTCTGCAGACTGCATTCCGGAGTTGCCCTTTAATTAGTACGTCACGTCCGGGAAGGACTAACTTCCAGATCGGTCCGATCGGTACGTGCGCGGTTTAAATTCGTTGCCTGGCTGTTGGAAAGGACTTATAGCTTGTTAATTAGTTCACGTTCGTTTTGTTAACGCGATAAGATGCTGTCTGTTTGATTCAAGCTTTGGATATCTATCGCGAAATTCGTTGCGCATTGAAATTCGCGGATTGCAATCTAACTGAGAATCATCGAAGTTTCCATAATGGAATATTACAATTATATTATATTAATGCAGACTTGTTATAAACTGGTAGGATTAAATAATATGAATTCATATAAAGATTTCTTTATATCAGATTTTTTCTTGAAGATAAAATATAAGCTTGATGTAATCGCTTGACATAATAATTTCTGATTTTTTAAATGTATATAAATGTAAATGTATGAATATACACACACATGTATATACTATATATATGTTAATACTATGAATAACGCTTAGTTCAGCACATCGTTGGGTTGATGATACACTGAAACTTGTTACAATGACTGAAAAAATAATAGCTGACGCTGGCATAATGTGATTCCGTTTTGTAAAGCTGTATCCGGATAGAAGGATCGATAACGACGTCGTTAGGAGATGCTGCCACGGTGACCGTTATCCGTGCAGACGAGCACGCTTTCAATCGAGCCCTGATGACCGTCGAAGTGAAAACGCGAATTAACTTTCGCCGCGGTGACCCATCTATCTCGCACGCTACATTAGCTATCACCCCTTCGTGTCATGTGGTTTTTCGTCCTTTGAATATTGTGTAATGATGTTTGACATCGGTGCCGAAGATGTTTTCGCAGGCAGTTCTTGTTGTAGCGGGTCGCGAATACCGTTGGCAAAAATATATTTCCCGCTGCGACGAATATGCGCGGCCAGATTACCTCGTCTCTTGCGGCAGTACTTATCAAAGGGCGGCACAAATACGAAATATAATACTTTACGTGAACAGTCGAAGGAAAATAAAATTTATATCACGCGAGCTCGCAACTTCCTTTGTACAAAATAAATTATTCATAACATATCCTTCTAGAAGTACATAAAACATCTTAAAGGCGCGGATCATTACAATCCCATAATTATGCCAATTTTGACTCATTTGCCATAATTCCTTTGTAAGCTTCAGCGACTATGCTTCATTCCTTTCATCATTCTAAATCGTCGCGTCGCGGAAACAACCCTATGATTTTTCTAACAAGCACATCATTCCGTTCATTGACTCAGCCAAGTCTTCGAATCCAATTGCCGACCCCGTTCCGACCGTGGTGCGGGAATCGGGAGCGTAAATGCTGACGTCTAGAATAAAAGCGCGTGGAGCGCGCGCGAGCCTTCTAACGAACGGTGATTTTTATTCTCCGTGTACATGATGTCGGCGCGGCGCGGCAAATTCGCCCTCGCGCGGATTTCGCGCGACAGCTCGAACGAGATAGACATCCATTCCGCGCGTTTCCCCGATTTAGATTCCGTTGCCTTTTACATATGGAACGCGAATTGCAAATACGTGCACAACAATCACGCGCCTCCGCCCTTCCGCCGACGAAGCTTCCCGTTCGTTCGCGACAGACTCCGACAAACCCACGTCTTCACGTTGGTCCCTTTTGCTTCCCGTGCGTGACCCCTTCTCGCCTCCGTCGTTATTGTGAAAGAAAGCTCGCCGTTGACGTTCGCGGTTGCAGCCCCTGCGATGTTACATCTCCCAGTGAGCTCCGCGCGTCTTTCTTTCAGCGAGGGAAGCTGGATGCTGCTAATGGAAAGTATCTTCCAAGCGAGAGTTGCGAAACGCGCCGGAGATGCAGATTATATAAACAGTATGGTAATAAAGACGGCGTTGTTTATAGCATAATTATGGTAATTCATTAATAAAGATTCTCTCGGCAGCTTTTGTTGTCCGTTTATTTTCCTTTATTTTACAAGCACATAACTAAACTTCGAGGGTGACGCGGTCCAGAATGGATCGGCCCGTGCGTTCTAAGGATCTTAAACCGGGATAGGAAGGACAGCATCACGAACAGTAAATGCAGAGGTAAACAGGCAGGAAGTACTACGCGACTGCAGGGTGATTGGACGAGCAGTCGGGATTAAGGACGGTGATACGACCCACTTTTCCCTTATCGGGATAACGTTAAAAACTAGTTAGGCAGTATAAGCCCGGCGCTATATAAATTCTGGCGAGAATCGCCGGATTCTTGGCTGGTTCCGTGCCGTTTACGGAATAATAGGGTAGGCAAGCGGCTGTCGGTTGAGAGAATACACGATTAGCTTTGCCGGAGTCTCTTCAACTCTTCCCTGTTCGACGAAAAGTGGAAGCTTCCGAATGACTTGACCCGGTAATCCCTTTCGTTCGCGCGCTTTTCCACCGAAGATCAACTAATGCGATTTGTCTTGTATTGCCTTAAACGTACGGCAGATAACGGCTGGCAAGCTAGGGACAAGATAGGGGAGCAAACTCGGCAGCGCGGGAAAGCTGAAGGAGAAAACGAAAAGATGCGAGTTCCTCGGGTCACTCCGTGCGAGGCACGCCATTAATTTTTCATCGGTCTTGGGAAAACAGAATCGATAATGTTCCCCACCCGGATGCGGTACGTGACCCGCATGCTGAGGGAATTGAGGCACGCAATTCACATTCGTTTTGCCGTCCATCGGGAACGCGGGACGCACGAAAAACAGAGTAAGACGTTGGAGGGCACGCCATCATGGCGGTTGCCGAGTGGTCCATATATCGCCGCCACGATAACGGTCGAGGAGGCGGTAGCGCGAAGTGGGTGATAAGAGCGAGTTTACGGTTATGCCTTCAATTAGGGTGATACAACGAGCCACTTAACCGGCCGCTGATTTTTACCTTCCCTCGTGCTACCATCCGTGGTTAGGTTTTATCGCCGTGCGCGCCTCTTCCGCCCACCCTCTTCTTCATTTCCAATTAAAACGACGTCCTGACCTCGTTTCTCTGCTGCGACAGACTTTAACTCGGGACTCCGCGCTCGATCCCGGCGTCGAGCTTCTACGATCGATTTAATCGCGTTTTTACGGCGTATCGGAACGAGTCGCGATCTATCCGATTTGCATTGGAGATGTCTCTTATTCACAGTGTAATTTCTAATCTTGTTTCTAATATTGTTTTTTGCGTGATTAAACCGTGAATGTAGAGGTAAAAAGGTCGTTGCGCTTATAATCACGAATAATCACCTCATTATAGCAGTATTCTCTGTTTAAGTATCTTTCTCTTTCATTATTGTAAAAATAAATCTCAGTTTCTTATAATCTCCATAGATCTTCGTCCTCGATAACAAATTGCATCTGCGAGATATCGCGATATCTCCAGCATTTTTTCACGAATCTCACCGGACAGGAAACGGCGAATCGTCATACACCAAAAGTCCCGCTTGCTATCGATATTGCGCGGTCTCTCGATCGGCTGCCCTACATATCGCCTTTTCGTTCTTGTTTTAATCCGAATTCAGCGCCGCGCCCTGCGCCACTTCGATTCTTGCGAATGAATCGGAGCGCACGGCGAGATATTGGACGCGACCGTGAATGGAGGATACGTGGAACTTTCTCTTCCTCTCTCTCTCTCTCTCTCTCTCTCTCTCTCTCTCTCTCTTTTTCTTCCTCTCGCGTAGTACTGGTAGAACGACGGCAGGAGGTAAGGCAGAGAACGCGGAACGGCACTAACAATGCGAAGAAAACGTTATTCAAGTTGGGGACCGCGCCTTGTACGCGAGTAGCTTTCGGCGTGCGCGCCCCGAACTCCGTAGCGGATTTCATTTTATTTCCGGTCCACCGTCCGACCATCCTTTTGTGGAGCGTCATGGACTTTCCGCCTCCTCCCGCGCTACCGCCTGTCTTTGTCGCCGAATGTATACTATACACCAGGGGTTGAACAGTTAGAGGAGTGGATGGAAGGGGAGGGTTTCGCTGTAGAGACTCGACTTAAGATACTTTCGTCGACTATCCTCGTTCTTTTCTCTCTTTCTTTTGCTCTCCACATTTCTCTTTCTCTCATGTTCCTTCTCTTTGCTACGTATCGCATCTGGTCCTTGACCGGTTGGATCCTCGAGCTTCTCGATTGGAGAACCCTAAACGAAAATGTTTCCGGTTCGTTCGAGAGGCCGATATTATCCTTAGCCGCGTCTACCGGCTTCCTTTTATTTCGCGAAATTTCTTTCCGCGCTCCTGCAAATTGTTTCCCATGAAAATTCGTTTCATCCCCCGCGGGGATTTTTGTTTCGCGTGATTGTACCGTGTGAGAATGCTCGTGACCCCCTTATGCTAGTGCTGGGAGTACTGTGATAGTTTCAATCTGAAGTAGAATGCGAGAGTGACAATCTTGGTCAGATAAAAATTTAATTTAAATGGAATCCTTGCAGGCAGGATGTGATCTGAAGGTTCGTGGAAGAACGTTTCGATATACGGATTAGCCAAATCGATTCAGACATAATTGATAGAAGAAAATTGAAACTGGAATTGCAAGATACGGAAAATTGAAGATAAAATCTCAGTTAAAATTTATGAAAAAGTTTGATAACTGTAGACAGTTTATTATAAGATCGAAGATAGAAAAGATTTTGGTAGAAATTATAAATTGCTAGGCAATGCTCTCTCTCCCGTGCAGATCTTTTACTTTTTTCAGTGAACTGATAAAAAGTAGATTGCCTGGAGCAATGCAGCTTGCTAAAATTACCCACGCTTATCGCACATTCTCCCCTCCTTCTATGAAACGAAATTTTCGTATAATAAATTTCATAACATTGCGCGAATTGGAGCGTACTAACTAGCGATACTACTAATTTTTGTGACGAATTTCCATTTTGCGAAAATTAAATAATTAATAAATTGAAAATCCTAATTTATACATCAATTGCAAGCAACCAAATACCGTATAACAAAGGGCGTGATAAATTTATACGAAATTTAATATTATGATTTAATTTAATTGTTTGATCTTTATATTTATATCTATAAATATTTTAAATGTTTATTTACAATGTCGAAAAACATTGTTATTATTGTAGGGGACAGTTGCGATAACGTTGAATTATCTTGATAATGCGGAAAATTTCCGTGTATGTAAAGGAATGCTCGGAAGTTAACATCGGCAATCCTTTTGTATCGGAATTCTGTCTCTCTGCTTTCTCGAGGTTGCCGTTTGGTCTTTGAAAGTTGCGCATAGCCTTGGTTGCATAAGACCTTGAACCCTGAGGGCGCGTGCTCGGCGGCCACGATGTAAATGCGTAATTCGCGATTCGGAAAAAGTGCTTAAACTCCATTCTCAGCGGCGGGACCGGTACCACTGGAGGAGTCACGCGAGGCGACGAAGGACCGAAGGTTGCATTAACATAACATTAACTATGGTACACCGCAACCTATTCGCAGAACTTCGACGAGCCACAATGTTAATGCGGCAATATATATTCATGCGAACTCATACGACTTACGTAGCAAGTGCTTTCGCAATTACATTAACACGGTAGCCAATGGCGCTCGAGTACGTAAGACGATTCAAAAAGACATGGTGCATTTGGTTCGAGGTCGTGTCCTACTGAAAGAATTTTAAAAAAGAATTTTATTTTAGCATACGCTTATTACGCGTATAGCGGTTGTATAAAAAATTATAATGTAAATTGTAACGAACATGCTGATTTCACTTATTCATATAATGACCGTTTCTAGATAAAAGAAATAATTTATTGATTAAGTCGTTCATAGAATGTCATTTTGTTCGGCGTTTTTGGAGAATTATTTCAACATATTATACATATGTACATTATCATTAGTTATGTAATTTCATCACAAGGATACGTTACATGTCACTGACATCTAATATCGTCATAGTTACGCATATATATACTTATGCACTCATCGCGAAATAATAATATATGATTATCAAAATTACATTGTCGTTTTTACAGAAGTGTTGCCATTTTATCCGTTAACAAACGATATATCGTACATGCATCCATTATAAGAATCGGAAATAGCCTTCTTTCCATTATACAAATACATACATTTTGATGATCGCATGCAATAGGAATATCACATCAGAAATTACCATGGAGCCTTTATTGCTCAAATATCGCTACTGAAATGATTATCTTTAGGTATTTTATAATTTTGACTGCAATTGTCGAATCTCTCGGACATTACGCTGGTTACATTACATAATTGTACATTTTGCGAAGAATTAAAACGCAATTTGTCTGACGCATTACTTTTTACAAAGTAACAAAGCGCAAATATAAAACGCATGTAATTGAAAGCCTGAAATTTGATACTGAAATTAAGCGAACGAAATAAATTTTCCTGTCGCACTAATTATTTCCCCGTACCCTGTACCGCGAGGGCCGAATTTCTGTCTGTTCATAACGATCTTCGATTGGTCCCCTTAAGTAGGTTTGATTGTCAGGCGTGAAATACAACGTTCGAGAGCATAAATAGTTTCTCTGGATCAGCTGTTTTGCAGCTCGATGCAGCTTCGTGTTTAAGTGAGTCTCATTTAAATGAATTTCATTGGGCGGTGTTACATATGAGCACGATGCAGATTCAATGAGTCGCACCGGTTACATAACGTAACACAATTACCTATCGAATTTCCGCGGACAAGCTGTGGACGGATTTAACGGGGACTCGCAGCTGATGCGGTTAATAGGCGTCGATCGACAAAACGTGCGCTGCGTCTTTCGCGATGAAAATTCCGGCTGAGTTTTTCGTCACCGCGTTGCACCGCTCGTACATACACAACGGATAAAAAGTGCCGGTAGTCGCAGTATATTTGCATAGGTAATTGCCCGTTGCACGTGGCGCTTCGTTGTTGGCATAATCGGATTCGGTCCATGGTGATTTTATTTCTGATGCGTTGATCGTGATTCGCGCTGTTTGCTCGCGCGAAGCTCACGGCGTGCATCTTCCGTTCTTCGGAAACTAGAAGTAGCTATAGCGTGATTTAATTATAAATAATTGTTCCATTATTGGAGTGCGTATGAGTAACATGAAATTTTGTTCAACTGAAAAATCTGCGTATCTAATTTTATCGTTTGATATTATATTATTATATCAACTTACATAGAAATATAGAAGTTTCGAGTAAAGTGGATCACGAGCTTTTGTTATTAATTAATATAGAGAAAAAGTCACAAAAGATTAATTTTCACAGATTAATTCAAAGATTATTTTAGTACATTTCACGTTACTTATCATAAGCTTATTATCGTGCTTATATACAATATCAGTTCAGTAATGCACGCGAATACGCTTTTTACGCCAGTCATCCCTTCAGTTACGACATTACGCTACTTTTAGGAGGCAATTTTTCAAGTCTGTTTGTTGCGTAACGTTTCTAACTGCCTTTGAAGTAGCAAACGCAGGAAACTGCGATATCGTTTACATTTCGTTTACTGCTTACCGTTTAGAACAGATTTGACTTTCCATGATGCAAAATATATTCGCGAGCGCATGCTTCGATGATCAAAACAGCTTGGTAGAAAAATGTGAAAAGCGTAACAGCACGAGTGGAAGAAATCGGAGATACGGCGAAGCTGGAGACGAGATTTCTTCGCATAGTATGATACGGAGATACGGGAACTTTCTACGATGATTTTTGTACATATGTATCCTTATATGTATCAATGCAAAGTGGAAGTACTTAAAAGCTTTTATGTGATATTTATGCCGTCTATCACAATTCACTAGAACTCTATTTCTGTGCACGCAACATGCAAATGCAGGCATACGCTACATACCTTTGTTGGCAAGGATATTTAGAACGCGTAATTAATGCAAATACGCAGATTTCTTATGAATGCATACTATGAAGAATACTTGATTATTTCTTCTTTAATACTTTCGTGATTTATCGAAATCAATCAAAGCATAAAAATTAATTTAGTGGAGATTCTTGGCGATCGAGCTTTTCCGTACAAAGTCATTTCACACATAGAAAGATCCGTAATTACGCATCGTCGAGCGAGAAGCGTCTCGACGTCAGTAACGCACGTCGAATGCAGATCTCGATCGGCGGGGGTAATAAATAGCGCGTCCGTACGCGACGAAGGTACGATGGCCCGAGAACGATTAAGTACCCGTGCTGAATGCAGTCCACTCCCCCACGAAGCGACGATCGCTTCGCAGTCACGCGATATCCCGTCGTTCGTCCCCGAGCACGCCGCAAATTATCGAAGATATCCAGCGGTCGCAATCGCGATAACCGCACCGAACCGCGCCCGTTGACAGCGACGGGCCCCTTCGGTCCCGGAGCCCGGATCTCCATTGTCGGCGCTCGTCGAAGCAGATCGTCTCGAATTGGCATGGCGTGGCGCGGAGTGGAAACTAACGCGTCTTTTGTCGCATGACTAATTGAGGGCGATAAATAATACGTCGCGCAAAAACGCCGAGAGTCCGCGGCATTCCCGAGGCGGAGGCGGCCGAACCGCGGTTAAAGGTCGAGGCCGAGCGAGAGACCGCGGCAGGAGAAAAACGAAACGGTCCATACCGGCGGGAGGAGGACGAGGACGCGTTCAGGTGCACGACCCGCGGATAAAGGATGGAGGGAACTTCGGTAATGCGGGGCTTTACGCCGCGAATAATCAATGCGTCCTCGTGTGCAGCCTCACGCGGCGGCCGGTTACACCGAGATAAATGTTAAGCGGCGGATCTACTTACCCGTCTCGCATCCACTGGGTGTTCGCGAAGTGACCGTATCCGCCGTATATCGTCTCGTCACGGTAATGGCGATCGAGTTTATTAATGTGCTCCGTAAGTTGCTGATGCGACGGGTTTCAGCGTGTGGCTCGTCAGTGCTGGAGGTGTTTCAAATTAACGACGTATCGCGCTGATCTCGCATTTCTTGTTCGCAAGTTGCTATAACGGTGTTTTAATCACTTTACTGAGATATAGCGATTGTTAATATCATCTTATCTATGATATAAAATCTAAGCGATATTATATACTTAGATTCACGTAAGAGCATTCAGCCGCTTTTATACGAGTTGCTTTGTTGAATTTCTGTTTTCCACAAAAGTGTTTTCACAGCATGACGTTGATAATGTTTGTTCAGCTAGCAAACCGTCGCGGGTATTCAGTGTGTAAAATGAAGGAATTTTGGACGGTACGCAATCTATTTTCCGCTGTCATGCCTGTCAGCGGACTCTGATAAAAGTATCCGCGGCACGGTTCGGAGACACGAGTCACCCAGAGAAAGAGAGAGAGAAAGAGAGTCATGTATACTCCCCCGTACGCGATAGAAAAGTTATACCACGTGCAATCTCGGTGTCCGTTGTTCCGTCCCGCACCGTTGTACGCGCCAACGAAATTCCGTCTCTGCTCCGGGCATAACTGCGAAGTGGAAAGGAAAGAAAAGAGAGCCGGCGATTGTTCGAAACGGACTTAAGGATATACGAGGAGCAGCACAGGTTGCCGGTTACTCTCGGCGCTGAGAGAGATTTAAGGCTCTCGCTCCGAGGAAAGGAAGGAAGGATGCCGGGAACGGTGGTAGGAATTTAGCGCATTATGGCGCGAGTTAATATTGGGCGGACAGCGGGTGGAGTCCACTGCCACTAAATATACTCGCGCTCTCGACGGCCGACACTCTCTCCCGCGAGGGCTGCACTTGAAAAACCCTCAAAGTCGCGACCTCGCGCAACAAGACCGACGTTTTATTATCGCGCAGCGAGAGACGCACCTGTCCCGGCGTTTTCTGCGTCGCGCGTACCGCACGCACGCACGCACGTTCACTGCCCCTTGCAATTTGCCGCGGACCTTCGGCAGATATACGATGCACGTATTGAATATCGATTTCACTCGAGCATGTTGCGGCGGTTAAATCGCAGGTTTGATTGGATAATTTTGGTAATCGCGCGGCCGAGAGCTCGAAACCCGCGGTTTATCTATCCCTTTCCGTAGGTATGAAAGTGTTCTAATCTACAAAAGATCGTTAAGCGCCCTCGTATTTTCGTACTTGAGGAACGCTCGTGTAATAGAGCGATATGTTACGGTATAATTTAAGCGTATTTTATGCAAGCTAGCGGTAATAATGTAGGGCCCGTGTAACGGAAGAACAATTTAATCCTAGCCGAGCAATTTGGCGGACCTGCCAAGTTCGCGAACCTGATGAGAGCACGTGCTTGCCATACGCGAGCGCGGAAAATGATCGGCACCTCTCAAATCCACTTCATCCATTACGAAAGTATTTCGGTGCACAAATCTATGGACTGTCCCTCGGTTGACCCAACGACCTGAAACACGTCGGCACGTTCCGAATTGACCACGTAACTGGCTAAGTGACCTAGGCGACAACTCTCTAGCATCCAACTTAAAGACACTCAACCCACCTTTCTAGATTCGATCGGTTCTAGCTCGCAGTTGCTTTTCTCTCGGCATCCCTCGTTTCTTCTTACGTGAATCGACTTACCGGGACGCGATAATTTTCCGTGGATATTCACACGAAGGCAGGATATTACCTCGAAAAAGATTTTGCATATGATGTTTGCATTTGAGAAGTTTATAACTGTAATTGTCACAAAGTTTCGTGACATTTCAAGGAGCCATTCCGTGGTGCTCAAGAAAAAGTTAAACGAACTGTAAGTAACACAACTACTGTTCAAACTACGAAAACGTACTTTGCATTCCTGCTAAGTTTATGAATCGATACCGCGTGTTCTCTTCACCACGCGAGACATCGTGGTACAAGATCTTTCGTGAGAAGGTGGAAGACCCTGACTGGATCCTCGGGCTTCGTTGTAGTATCGCAGGGTCATCGACGAGGACCCGAACAATATAGCAAAAGTCGCAGCGTCTGCGAGTGAGAAACTTTTCAATGGATTTACTGGTTCCACTTTCTTTCATTTAGTCCCTATTCACTCTATTCACTTAGTCAAGTTTTATTCGTTCGCGAACTTACGACGCCGTGCCGCCACTCGGTCGATTATGCAACTTTGGTATCCCTATCTCATTTTGCTTTCCTTCTCGGCCGTTTTGCCCGATGCAGTAGTTCATCCTTCGTGATAACTGTCGTTAAAATCGAAATTTCCAGTCATTCGCGAGGCAGTTGTCGGCGAAATTATTTTCCGATTTCTCTCATGTCGGGATTTTAGAAAAATTTTATGATACTAAGATATCTTATTGAAACTTGTGTGCTCGCAGTATAAATGACGATGGAATATTTTAATTTTCGAGTAAATTAGATTAGTTTTATAATGATTAAGATTGATTAAGAATGATTAAGCTGAAGGCAATAGTAAATTGTAGATGTTTGTGTAGATTGTAAATGTAGATGTAGATTTGTAGTTGTGCGAAATAAAACTGATTATTGGCAATAACTTAAGTTTCTTCTGTTTTATAAAAAGAAAAATTATAAAATATAAAGCATAATTTTACAAATCAAAATCTACTATTGCCTATTTCACGTTCGGTCTCCTGTGAATTTCCATCTCATCCACGTCTTGGCAAGAGCGAGATGCCGATTTGTAATGTAAAGCGATATTACTTCTTAAACGTCATTAATCGAATATCGGTCTTTTATGAAGCACCGCGATTCCTTCGCCGAGTACGTTCAACGAGGAGGGCGGGCGAGCCATTTCGCGACGCATCTTTCAATAATCCGGAATACCGAGTTCTCCTTTTAAATCGAGGTTTATGCCTCCTAAAAGGAATGAATTCTATCACAATGGCATCGAGTAAAATTTCCGTGCAAATGGGTTCTGGCACGAAATTCCGCCTCGGGGTTATATCAGTGAAGATTACAAGTGCAGCGCGAATGCACCCACTGCCGGCTATCATTTTGCGAACTCTTTCTCCATCGCGCAATCTTCCCGGGTCACGTAACTGTGCGGTTTCGGGCCGCGCCCTTGCAGAATCTTTGAAGGGTCGGTTGATCGGCGAGAACTTATTAAATATGTACGTGGAATGTTCGCTCGGTGGAGTAATATTTATATTGATTAAAAAAACCCTGATGTTCTCATGTGCGCTCCGTGCAATCTTTCGCTGGTATCAGGTGTAACGTATATATGTATTTACATGAACTTGTGTCGTCTCACGCTTGAATCACAAGAAAACGCGATAAAAGGAGAACTCACTGTTTTCGTACGTGTCGCAATACTCTCGAATACATGGAGCGGTCATGGTTATCACCTTTCGTTATAACTAAGTGGCAGTCCTTTATAGTACAATAAATGCATTGCGCTAAGAAGTCGCTGTAAAAAAAATTCGTCCCAGTTGCGCGCGACTACGGTGTACGCCATGCGAGAGAGAGAGATGCCGACCCCCCGCCGAAGGCCACCGAGAGAAAAATGAGATTTACGAGTTACTTTAAGCTGTAAGCGGCCAGAAGTTTCCAAGACGACTGTTCCTTGTTCCGTCCGCGCATTATCATGGACCGGCTTTTTGTTCGCGACTTACGACTTTACCTGGATCAGCCTCGTGTAATGAGAATAACATCAAAGCGCACAGCGCGATTTTACAGACACTTTTATTAACATGTAAATAACGGTCTCGTAGAAACTACGACGGAGAGCTAATTACGAATGCAAATGTTTTATTAGTGCTAGACGGACTGGCGTCTAGTAGACGATTAATAATTTACAAGCGGTTTATATCGGGAGAGTAAATATAAAGCCTTTCTCAAACTTCTTACGAATGCATCATAAAGAGGAAAAGAAAGTGGGAGAGTTAGTACTTCTTCCATTGCGATACGTATGTCGAAGTATCTTTTCCTACCTAGTATTCCAGTTAGATCGATGCCGTGCATCCTATCTTGTAATACTGCTTGTAGGCACATAGTTATCATACGGAAACTTTGTTCCCCCTCGAAATCGTTAAATCGTCCTCCTCGAAGTCATGCTTGTATCACAATGGTAGCGCAGGTCGACGACCCTTTTGAATCATACGTTTGAAAGAAATGCAGATAAGAGTGAGGGCGGTCTTGCAACCCGTTTTTACAAACAAGCTTGGAAAGTATCGTATGCATTATGCGTAGTGCACTCACTTCGTGCTACTGCATATTGTATTTGTACAGGCTAACGATAAATACGATAATATAACTGAAACGACTGCTACGGATATCTTAAAAATTGTTTTTAACACAGCACTATGTAATGTATTAATATGAAACAAAGCTTCGAATATCACGTACTTTACACAATTTTATTTGTACTCCTATTTGTCCAGTTGTAACAGACTCTCACAAGAAACCATAAATAATTTATAATCTTTTAAACAATGCCATATTTTAATAAAATATAAGCTTCGAGGTTATCGCATTTCTAATTAGTATAACGGACGTGGTAGTTTGCAATTGCTCAACAGAATTATGTCGAGCAAAATGATATGTACTTACGAGTTAACATTTATTAGTTACTGCATAATACATCTGTTATGCGTACTTGCCAGCATACTAGTCCGCGCGGTCGATGACCCTTTGGCATCGCGCGATTGTGCAAAGCTAAAGTAAAGGGAGACCGCTTTTCTTCCCGCTTCTTACGTTCGCACACGTGGATGATAAGTATACGCACACGTACATTTGTACATGATAGTAGACGCGCATCCAGGTATACGAGGCGTCACGGTGTCGAGGACTCGCGCTGCCATTTGTAATAATAGATGAAAGTAAAGCGAGGAGCTTTCAGAGTGGGGGCATCATTTTCCGATCGCTTTACAGGCTAATTTCCTTCGTCGAGAGAAGTTTAATTGCGGCGGTGCAGGTTGCATTCTCCTGTCATGGTAGTAGCTGTTCTCATACATGATCATCGTGATAAATGCATCGCAATAAACACACATCGTTTAATTGTCCCTGTTGCTGATTATGCTGAATACTCTCGGCCGACAGCAGCGAGGATCGACTTTAAATTCTGCCCCTTCGTTTCGGTCTCTCTTGATGCTGAGAGTCTGAATCGCGCCGGTCTAAGAAAATTCCTTAACGCATTTCCGTCTACGGTATAAAGAACTAATATAAAGACATAATAAAAAGGAGCTTACGAGAGGCGTGTGCGCTATTACGCTTTAAGCACGTAACATCTCGTAGGAATAGAGCGAATATGCTCCGACGCGAAGCGCTGCGTTGCTGTAGTACAGTCTGGGCACGACTCGATAACATGTCACGCGTTATTAATTCGCGCCATGCAGCAGGTGCAACTTTTCGTCAGTTCTCGTCATGTCGTAACATATCACCACCTTGAAAATGTGGGGCATCTCCGCCACGTTTCATGAGTCTGCGTCACGTTTAGGGCGCACTTACGTCACGCTCGTAGATCTTGCGAAATCGTTCCTTCACGAGTATCAGGTGCCTCGTGCGAAATTCGTCGCCCCGGATAGTTTGCTGCGAGATCGTTTCCCGCGTCGGCATGTCGGCGTTGCGTATTTTCGAAATATTGGAGTGCATCGAAGGGAATGGATGCGAGAAATTTGCTGTTACAGTATGCAGCAGGCGAGCGTTCCCAAGATAGTTCGATGTAAAAATCTCAATAATTCGCCGGAGTACGATGTATACAGCTCGTACATTATACTGCGCGCGAGACAAGTTGGAATAGTATAGGAAATTAATTGCAACGAAAAAAATTCCACGCCGGAAAGCAGTTTCTTCGCAGAATCATTGTCAAGAAACATACCTCGCGCATTTTACACCATGTATGCGTACGACATTCTTTCTTCGCGCTCCCCACGACGATTTCAATACTTAACACTTGAGCACGCATTTTTTATTCGAGTGAACCTTATGAGGCGCACGTTCGATAGCAAGACTTGTGAGGCACACGGGAGTCGCATTACTCGGGATAGTAGCTTTTATTGTGACTCCCTTCTCGCTTATCTCGCTCCTCGAGAGAGGAGAACTATATGAGAATACCTTCGATTATAATGCAACCCCCGTTGCCGTCGTCATGCTTATCCATGCCCTGGTTGACGATTATATCCGTACACGTATTTTAACTCGGCAGACTTTCTGGGCCGTCTGTAAGGCGAGCATTGTGGCACGATGACAAATTACCCGGCGTAAGACGTAAATAAAAAATGCGGACCCTCCTCGCGCGGAACCCACCACCGTGTCAGGTCGGTTGATGTAATGTCCTACCCGCGAGCACAACGACGCACGATCAATCATTGGACAATATTTATTTATATGAAACGCGGTGAGAAGAGAAGCGAGAAGATAGGGACCTGTTTGCTTCTCCCGTCTTCCCGGTATCCCCGCGATCCTGCAGTAGGGTAAGTGGAGGTTCGGCTCATTGTCGTGTTGGCGAGTGCAATTTGATCAGACGGCAAGATAGATCCGGATTCAGGAGAAGGGAAATGGCAAGGAGTTGCCACGTCAGGATTATCCCGGGGATGCGTTCGGATCTCTCCGTCGACGACGGAAACGCCGTTTTTCGGAGCGCGGTTATAATTTTTTTTATCAACACGGACGCTCGATATTTGTGCCTCACGACCCCGCGCTCGTGGGGGCAAGATTGATTGACGGAAAAAGAAGTGACGCTTTTTGCCGATTAACGGACTACCCCGCGCTGAGTCCGCTCGGCTTTGAACGATAGCACGAGCGCGGTTAGGTGCGCGCGTTTTTCGTGCGTGTAATGGAATTTTAATAAAGCGATCGCCGCGCGGCATATTGAATACGATCGTTTCGGACGTTTCTGATGATTGAAAAATCGAAGCTCGCAACGTACTAAAGACGTACTTGGAACCGCGGGGAAGCTAGGAGGAATCAATCATATTTAATGAAGATACCCGAGAGTCGGTGCGCGAAGCTCGCAATTTCCTTCTCGTCCGCGCGCGCGATTTTCGCTGCACGCGGCGCGGCTGTGAACGGTGAGCACTCAAGACAGGTGTCATTAAGATTTCGTTTTCAGCTCGGACAACTGCAGGGCGGCTGTAACCGAGCGTCAAAGAGATGGGATACAGTAATGCGAGTGAAGAAAAAGAACAGCGCGGTCAGGAAGCAGGGTCGTAACGAGGTGGCTCGAGTTCCCGTATAGCATCAATCATCCTCCTCTAAATACCATTTTTGTGTACGCTATCTTCATTCTCGGCCGTGTGCGAGCCACGCCAGATATACGTGTATACATGTATGCACCGCTGAACACGTTTTTGATGCGCGCTGTCTGCAATCTGACCGTTCCGAGATGCACCAACTAACAAGTATAGTTTTAGGTAGTTTTTTTTATACAGCGTTCTCGATAACTACAGATAAATTGATTTAAAGCTAAGTTACAGTACACAATGACAGACACAAAGCGATTCGCCGTGAGGATCTATTTTCTGATGACTAGGAAAGCTAATAGTGTACTTGAAATGTATGCAAACGACGCAGCGAAGAAGTTTTCAATTTTCCAAGCGCGAAATAATTTTATAAATTGCGTATTATTTCGACATTGGTTGTTGAATTTCGTTTAAGCATCATTACGACCAAGCGTGTGCTCAAGGAGGCGCGCATACGCGCGTGCGAGATCCGACATTGGTTCACCCGCCTATTATTTTGCGTTGAGAGGTCACGAGACTTTTATCACGGTCGGGGAGAGTCGTTAGGGGAGATCTAGGTTGACGCTAATTAAGTCGGATTAAGGTTCCGGGGAGTTTAGGTCGTGCCTGGAAACGATCTTCTAAACGGTATGCGATTCCGCGATTGTACGGATCGTCGCGTATCGCCGAAACGGCGATCCGCTCGCTTGTCTCGGTCGGAGCAATGCACGCAATTCTAACGTAAACAGATAGAGCTCTGGCATTCTCGTTCTACGTGATTCCCGATTGAACGCGAAATAGGATTGGATGGCTCTTTGCCGCACGAAAATCGCAGTTTCGCCCCATGGAGTATCGTAACGATTACCGGGAAATTCTGCTGACTGTTGAACATGGTAGGATTAGTGCTATAGTCAGCCAGTTGTACGTAACATTCGTCGATTGTCGTAGTTTGGTACGTAAAAACACCTCGACGTGTGTCTGGTTTGTGGAAAAAACTTCGAAGAATTTTCTCCAATAAAAGTTGAAATTGTTGGGAGAAAAATTGTTATAAATTATTATATTTTAAAATCTAGATTTGGAAGCAAGTTACATGTTGGCAAATAATCATGATTTTGATTGATTTTTTTCTGTTTGCTTCCTGAAATTTATTTTGTATATTTATGACTCTTGATCATCTCGCAAATTTCAGTTGACTTTTTAATCGATTGGACCGCGCTCTTTGAATCGATTTTTTTCGAGTTATCGTTCACAATGCCAAACAAAGTGGTTGTGTGCGTGAAAACCGTGGAAAATTGTATACAAGAGCGCCAGGGGCGGACAAACCTTCATTGAACACCCCTCCACGGACCATTAGTCATCGCCTAGGCCAACGGACAAAAACTAGCTTATGTTCGAATGAATACGAATACGCACGGTTTTTGTATACACTGACCGTAGCGACCGAAAAAGATTACGGTAAATCTAATTTTCGTTTGAATAGTGTATGCCGAACTGGCTAAACCGGCAAATATTTTTACTCGCTCGCTGTGACATGTGGTCACAGAGCGATTCGCGTCTTATTAAGCGACCAGAATAATATTAGGATAAAACAATAAGCAATTTGTAGCTTTTGTTGAATGAACAAACTCTCGTGTATGCAGGTAGAAACTACAGCGATGACCAAACTCCGCGAAAGTCTAACTTCATCTCGGTACAGCGAGAGGACGAGAGGGAGATTCGGAAAGCGCTATAATTCCGTAATGGAACTTTGTTCGGCCGATGAGCTTGGGACGCGTAGTTGAAAGGAAAACATTTTGATAGGATAAGTTGGTTTTTGGAGCTCGTCGATTTTCTGCACACTGACTCGTTTTTCCATCGCGGTCTCGTCTCGATAATGGCGATATTCGACTGACCAATCGTCTCCTCGTAACAAGAACACAACTGAATGTGTGTGTGTGTGTGGTGCGCGCGCGCGTGTGTGCAGAGAGAGAGAGAACCCGAGTTCCGTGCCGATAGTTTGCCAACTGGTTGACAAGTTCCAAACTGAAGTAGGTGACCAAGTTCGCGATATAGCGCACTGAGATTAAATGAGAAGATTGACCTATAGATCATCCAACTCATGGTACGTGTTTCGTAATGGCGCTCGCGCGAGGAAAATCGATTGGGCCGAGCCGCACGACGTTTATTTCTGAAAAATAAGCGATCGTCGGGACGAAGAGTCGTGGCGTCGGCAGGAAGCAAAAAATCATACCGTTACTTCGTTACCGCTCGATCCTTCTAATTCCGGCAATCATAAAGCACACGGGTTGAAAGTTTAATTCGAAATCGGCCGGCGAACCAGCGGTTGTGTTTGACGGATCGTTATTAAAGCCGGGACCAATCGAGACGGGCTCGAGGGTGACGCGCACAATGAAATTTCAATCACGAAAGTATTCGGTTTCGCGGTCGGTACGTACCGACCGCTATCCGAGCTTAAGCGGCGGCTAGGGAGCGAAAAGGACGGTTGTATTCGCGATTACGGATAATAAATGGAATGACGTCGGTCTCTCTGTGTGCCGTCGGTCGGCCGACCTGCGATGCAGCCTCTGATCGATATAATCGGTCTAAAATTCGAGCGTATCCCCGTTCCTAGGGTAGTTTGCCTAGCACAACGCGATTCAAGATCTAACTCGAGGGAGAGGGAGAATGAGAGAAAGATAATGAGCGAAAGAGGAAGAGGAGTCGAGTCCCACTTGCACGACTTGCGGAATCAATGGTGAAATTTCGGCTGGTTCTCAGACACCCCAACTGGACGGTTTTACGCGCGGGAACGGTTTACACTAAGCCACGAGGATCATGCCCGTTTAATAACGCGATAACACATCAATTTCACGCAAATGCCGTCCCCGGGAGGTGACTCTCCCCTGCCCCTGACGAGGTGGCCGCGCTTTGAGGCTCGAAACGGACGCCAGGAAACCGTCCTGCCGCCGCCGTCGCCACCGTACGACCGAGGAAAATGGCTTCGGATAATTAATGTCGGGCTACGATCGTCGGGGATGATTAATGGCGACGCTGCTACTCCGCGTATAATAACGCTTTCCTCGCAAATTAGTGCCCTCGCGCATTCAGTTCCTGCTCCGACCGCTTCCTTCTGCGATCGATTTCTTTTTTCCCCGTGAGGGTTCTAAGTGCGAGGATGATATGAAGCACAGAAAGAGCGTGGATTTCCCTTTGTACAAAGTCTCTCTCTCTCTCCGCACCCGAAGGGGTGAATACGTTAGTTAGAAATTCTCACTTAACATTCGGAAAAGCGCAAATCAGGGCGCACCTCATTTCTCGAGTATATTTTTCCTACGAGAAAGCGTGGCCGCGATAAAGGTTTTACCTTCATTTTCAAGAGAAAGAATGCATAAGGAGGGTTTTAACTTTGTCGATTTGAAGTTGTTAATTGTGCTTTCGACATGCTTTCCAACATCGTGAATAAATTAACGTTTCTCCACTGACGAATAAAGTTTTCCGATAATTACGCCGTGACATAACAAAGTTATGTACGAGGCTTTCCGTCCGCAATGTAGCCGCAGCTAAGAACAATCGATCCGGTTGCACGTGATCCGCTTTTCAGCTTTGAACTCCGGCTAGTCGGATATGCTCAACGTCTTCCATACCGTCAGTTATGCATTGCTTAGTCCGATCGAGATTACTTTGGTCGTCTCACGTGAGAGTATTGTGTAATTGTAGCATTTCATCAGATTGTAGTATTTCAGATGAGTGAAATTGGCAATTTTTCCTACTTTTTTCAGGTGTTCTGAATTTTTATCGGATTAATATCGTTTATTTGATCGGTTTGTCAGAAATGTTTATGTCAAACATAAATGTCGACTAAGCTATATACTATATGATATATATTTAGAAACACTTTGTGATCTATTACTTTGAATTAATATCGAAATTCTCTATCAATCTTTGCTTTTTTATATAAACTTTTTAATATAATTTTATAACAACTCATGTCTCTGTGAAGAACTTTTATTATTCATGTTAGGCTCGCACGGACGAAGCATCGTAGTGATACGCATACCGTGAGTTTCCCGAGCTTTGGGACGAACTTGCACGTGATGCCTAGTACATAGCTTGACAGCGACTTGATCCTCCTCACTAGCTGAACACGATATGGCTGACTGCTATTCCTATCCCATCTCGGCAATATTAATAATGCTAGGAATTTCATTACGAGTTTCACCGTCTATCTAAGCTCCCACACCGTTTCAGCTAGCGTTCTGCATGTACAGGTGATGCGGCTCGGTATTGGTTAAGAAGTCAAATATAATCGCACACAGTTTCCAATGCGCGCAATTGCGACTGTAGGCGATGTTCAGCCTTCATTATAACATCTAGGATACATCCCCGAGGATAAGTGAGTTGGCAAATTTGAAATCACGTAATGCGAGTGAAAATCCATCGGGATCACGTGACTTTCGAAAGACAATCTAGTCTAGTTTTTAAGTCGATTAAAGTTCATCGCCGTATTTGCTGTTTACTTTTATCTTTAGAGTGCAAATGTTTAACGAGAATCTGTCGGCTGCACAAAGTTGAAGTTTTTGATTTAATGTACTTTCTTAGTAAAAAGGAAGTCTTCTAAGGAAGTAATTCAGTTTGAACTAATTTCGCTTTCCTCTCTGAACTTAAATATTATTTAATATCTGTCATCGCTCAGTTTGTAAAACTAATGTAACAATACATCATTATATGAGCTTATCTCATAAGTGCACGATGATAGCTCTATGTATTCCTCTAGGACGCATTCTAGCATGCATGTTCCTCGCGAGTACGCGGCATCTTTACGAGACTTTCAAAGCTTTGTGATTTTACAACTCGTTGAGCCCATTTCCTTACCGCCGTCGCGTAACTCTGATACTCGATTTTCAGCACTTGCCAAAACTTCTCGCGGACATGCACAAAGTTATCGTATATGAAACTTGTTGTCTCACACATCAACTTTATTCTCTTTCATTACTTTCTCTTTCATTAGCTTGATCTAATAATGCTTGTTTCAAGGTTGCATTCTTCGCAGTTGTAAAGTTAACATAGTTGGCAGGCATTACATCCTTTGGTAACTTCTCATCGTTACAGCTACTTCCATATGCACTATGTCAGGTGACAATTTTAACTTGATGCTTTTACAGTGGTCAATTAATAATTGGTTATTTCAATTCCGTTGAAACGTGTTGAAAACGTCGGACTCTCACACGGCAGTGCCGGATGCTAACGCGGTGCTAGAATTGGGGCAATCTCACAATGATTAATTAGAGCGTAATCAACGTTAGATTGCCTCTTCGAGTGCCAGTAAGCGCCCCAGGTAATTCGTGGTAACCAATTGCGATGTATGCGCGTACTTGAAATTCGGAAGTGGCACGGTTACGCGATGATCGATGACGAGAGGCCGTGCTTCGGTCCCGCTTCGCCGGGCGTAGACACGTAGCGGATAGCGGTCTCTCCCGGAAACAATCTCCGTGACGTGCGATTGATCGCGGAATGATCGATGAAAGACTCCGGCGGAGACTTCTCGCCTGACTGATGAAATAAAAATATAAGGAAGCCGCCGTTGTCGCGCACATCGAATGCAGGATCGCGCACACGGCCTGAACTAAAAAGATAAGGTTTCGTTATATCGAGGGTTGCGCGCTCAAGATTACCTCGTGCGATCGATCACTCCCGCAAATAGAGGAATTTCTCTGTTTGTTTAGGTGAAATTAGGTTTTTCCTCCACGTCGTACGTCGTCTCCGGCGGAGTATGCTGCGCTTCGGCAAACAGCATCCTCCTCTAGACAAGTACATGTAACCGTGCGCGTGTGTGCGTGCGTGCCTGTTTTCTTATCTATTGGGTTGGCCAAAAAGTAATTGCGTTTTTTTTTATATAAATAAAAGGCGAATTTTTCATGGGAAACAAAAACTTTATTAAACAATATATTGTCCATTTTGTTTGATTATCTTTTGCCATTTTTCAGGCAACTTCATGATTCCGCGCTCAAAAAAGTTCTTATCTTTTTCAGCAAAAAACAATTCCAAGAACGATTTGATATCCTCATCAGCAGTAAAGGTTTTACCATTCAAGGCGTTTTGCAAAGAACGAAACAAATGGTAATCTGATGGTGCCAGGTCTGGCGAATATGGTGGATGTGGTAACACATCCCATCCACGCTGCAACAATTTTTGACGAGTGACCAAACTTGTATGTGGTCTAGCGTTATCATGGTGAAACACAACACCTTTGCGATTCACCACTTCTGGACGTTTCTGTTTGATGGCATCATTTAATTTATCCAGTTGACGACAGTATACGTCTGAATTAATGGTTTGATTCCTTGCAAGCAGCTCAAAATACACAATACCTTTAAAGTCTCACCAGACTGACAGCATAATCTTTGTTTGGTGAATATCTGCTTTTCAAGTGCTTTGAGCAGGTTCATCACGCTTGCTCCACGATCTTTTTCGTTTGACGTTGTTGTAGACGATCCATTTTTCGTCGCCTGTTATCATACGTTTCAAAAATGGATCATTTTCGTCACGTTTCAAAAGAGAATCGCAGATGTCAATACGCTTAGTGAGATGAATTTCTTTGAGCTCATATGGTACCCAAATATCGAGCTTACTAATGTATCCAAGTCGTTTTAAATGGTTTTCAACACTAGATTTCGATGTGTTAAGATTCTCAGCAATCTCTTGTGTCGTTAAACGCCGATTGGAATCGATCAGTGCCTTTATTTTGTCATCATCAATTTCGATTGGCCTTCCTGAGCGTGGTGCATCTTTCACATTAAAATCTCCAGATCGAAATTTAGTATACCAATTTTGACACTGCCGCAGTTTTAAAGCATCTTCGCCATATATATCACATAACTTTTTATGAGCTTGCACAGCGTTTTTCCCTTTTCGGAAGTAATAAAACAAAATATGACGAAAATGTTCTTTTTGATTTTCCATTTTGAAATCGATGGCAAACAAACAATTGTTAACGAAATCGTGTACTTTCTTTTTCTAAAACAAGCTTGAACTGTGAGTTGTTAACCTACATAATGAATTTGCGGTTTAGAATGAAGTTAGTTACATTTCAAGACATGTATGTCCATCTATTGGAAAAAAACGCAATTACTTTTTGGCCAACCCAATAGTATATATTTAATTCAAAGTACGACGTGGTTGATCCGTTGAATATTTTCGGAAGCTTTTTCGGGGTGACAGTTTGTGCTTCGCGCACATTGCTCGAAGAACAATACTCGTATCGCGATTATGTAATCACTTTTGTTAATCTAACATAGTATATTTAACATACTCATTGCTACATGTCATCGTTTTTGTTAATCCTGCCAATAGTCGCGAACGACAAAAACTCGCCATGTGCCGATGCATATCGCGAAAGTTTTCGAGAAATAATATCGTGTTCGATAGCATGCCATGCGATAGATCGAATCGATATCGGTACGGTTGCATACTTATAAAGCGCATACTGGAGGGTACATTCGAGCGATGCAGGCGGTTGCCGTAGCGGCAATAGCGCTACCGTTGTGCCACCATTATAACGCGCGGCTTACACAGCTCCAATACTGCGAGGCAGCTACAAGCAGCAGCGGGCGCCCTATCCCTGGTGAGCAGAAGTTTTCACGCTTGAATCGAGCACCGTGGGGTGAGCAGCGAGGTGAGGGAAGGCATATTTCGTCTCAAGGAAGCTTACGTCATGTACTGACGCTTTTGCAACCGTGAAGTTCTAACCGCGTGATCTCGCCAAGAGAGTTGAGGCACACGTTGATAAGCAGAAATTCCCGTTCTTCTCCCCTCTTGCATATCGCCGGTCTAGTTGTCGATGAGACGGTTACACATTGAAAAGGAAAAGATTGGAGTTACGTGACACTTTGAGTTAGCATGCATCCCAAAAAGCTGCACATGCAGCTACAATTAAAACGCCAAGAGAGATTCAGGGTATCCCGAGTATTCGTGATATGTTTACACAAAAAGTCAGTTGTTGTGGAAGAAAATATATTACTATCACGTAATAATTGTCCGCGGCAACATCTCAGTTGGGTATTTACGTCATTTCCATCCGCAAACAATCGTTCATCATAGAGCACGCGCACGTTATATGATTACCAGCGTGATACATAATACATGGATCTTCTGTGCATGAATGTACAAATAGTGATCAATTGACGCATGAGTAATCATAATGTTTGGCTGCGACCGAAATTCGCTCTATGATGTCCCAGCGACTATTCCACCAGATAAATAGTGGCCGCGTGATGCGCGCGAGTACAGTTTCGAGTAATATTTCCCGGGCCGGGAAAAAGGTTCCCTCTTTTCTGACATCCCAGCAACGGCCTGTAGTTACATGGCTCTGTCTACGTGAACACGACGTTATTGTACTTACTTCGGCACTATCTCTCACGAGTCATAGAATAATAGAAAAATACGGGACGCGAGTCCCACGGTGGGCAAGATATTACCTCGTGCTCGACACAGGTAGCAAATGCGCGAGAAAAAGCGAAAGACAGCCGGAGAACGACGAAAAGGCAGACACAGACAAGACAGGGAGCGCGAGGAGAGGACAAGAATGTTGATTGGCCTCAAATTGAATCCCGTCCATTTATCACTCTCGACCTCCGCGCCCTCGGCTCACCCCGCTTGGCCCTCCTCGCAATTCCTCCGGTTCGGTACTACTGCGAACAAAAATCGGGTCCACTGGTCGATCTGCTCATCGCGGATGGCTCTCTTCACCCTTTTCCACTCTCATCCCCGTCTTTGTCGCCACCTTCGTATCCGCGAATCCGATTCGCGGAACTGCTGGACCGAGTTTCTTGCAGAAAAGGCCATTCGTAGCAGCTCGCTGATGCACATAGGTACGAGTTATATGTGCCAAGGTATATATGCCTCGCCGGATAGAAGAGCTTTTTAGCGGCGCGAGATCACTCTTGCCGTTTTACGGGGATGTAAAATTAATTAGCGATTCCATGAGAAAGGAAGCTGGCAGAACGGGATGAGGAGGAGATGTAGAACGGGACGACGAGATGTTCGAGCATTATACGATCGGCCGACGCGATGTCGAGTCGGCTAAAATCTATTGGTTTCTTTTTCTCGCCCGCGCGAGTGGAGAAGCGGAATTGCTCAGGGCGTATAAGACGAGGCAATTACTGCCCCCGGAGAAAAGAAAAGTGATCCCCGTCGTCACGCATTCCCCGGCATCGTTAACGATTACGATTTTATGAATGTTGCATTCGAATCGGTGGCCAAGTGCGAGAGAAACAGAGAAGGGGAGAGAGAGTAACAGTACGCGCAAACATCCTCTTTCTAAATACAAAAATTATGCTAATCCAGTTTAATCGCATATCGCACAATGACGACGGAATTGCTTGAGACGGCTAAGGGCAATTACGGTTCGTAACAGCGGAAGCCAAGCGACCCGCATGCTGCTGCGTATCGTTAAAAATTATTCTTAATTTCACGAATATTGCCGTCGGACATGCACGCGAGCGTTTTCATTTTAATAAAATATTATGCAAATTTGTGCTAATTTTATTAAGCCATACATATACGGGCTGTATTAAAAAAGTTTCGCACTTGCCCTTAGTCACAGATTTCCTGGTGAATTTTGACTTAATCTTCCTTCAGCAAAAATTAATTAGCCGCTTTTTTCGCAACTTTCTTCAACGTAAAATATCTTGATTAATAAGCTTGATTAATAAGTTTGAAATGAAACAAATTTGAAAGTAAACTTCAAAAGGATTGAGAAGTCAATATGCTTTATAATATATTATGTAGCTATACATTTAAACATGCAAAAACTTATTTTTTAACCGCTTAAATAAAATTACATTTTTAGTAGTTTGATCTATTGTATTCATAATCGAGGAAAAATTACGCAACTTTTCACGCTGTTATAATATATATGCATGTGCACTATATACCTCGGTATGCATATATAATATATCGTACATACATATAGAAAAGAAAGAGAAAAATTATCATATCTAGGTAGGTGGTAATTACCCTGTGAAAGAAGGAAAAAAACGAAGAATGACCTAATTTCCTCGTACATCGTGATTGCTTGTGCGCGTTAACGTATGCTGAAGTAAAATAGAAAGTACAAAGTAGAAATGAAGTAAAATAGAAACTTCACGTTAATCGCGCAGTTGGGCGAGATGAAAAAGAATACCGTATCAGGAGCTTGCGTATAAGGCTTTTAATGTGATTAGCGCCCGTTTTTGCCGACATGAAAATTGAAGGTGCATATTCTGCTTATTGAAGAATTATGCGAGTATTATAAAATTAAATTTTACACTCGTTCTCCTAAACGCAAACGAAATACCCGCGTAAGAAAAACATGTAATTGCATCGGCTATTATCTTTTACACACCCCACACAGATCTCGTCCGATTATTATCTTTCACACAAACTTTCCATCTGAAATTAATATAAATCTTCATTTATCTATCTGTTTCCTGTTACGAGTGATATATTTTATTCATTCGCATTCCCTTTGTGTGTAGCGCATATTGGAACATGCATATTTATGTCTCGCGGATTTACGCGCGCGCGTGTATGAAAATCCACTGGCGGGCGGGTGGCGACTCCATTTGCGTTCCAACTTCTAGTCTAACAATTATATTTGTTCTTTTGTTTCAGGTGAGTCCACTTCATGCATATTTTAGCCCATGATGATCCCACGTACGTAGCTCGGCACCAATAATCACGGCGCGCCGCGGGTTTGTGTGATGAGTGAGTTCAAAAGAAGGAAACAAAAAAAGATTCATGATCATTAATTTCAGGCGTTCTTTTCTCCTGACCGCTACGAAAAATTACGGAAGTAGCGGTCGACGCTTTCACGAAGTTTTATCGAGCCATTATGTGCATGCCCAATTAAACGTTCTTTATCAACGCGTTCGCAATTTGCATGATTGAATGATTTTAAATTGCGGCAGAGTGCTGCGATGGTTGCGGTGCTCTCATATAAAATTATTAGTAATAACAGTATAATTAATTTACGGTGGGCTTATATACGCCGTTTCATAATATAATCCAATCGCATTGCGCACTGATCGCGCGGATTTTGACATTGATTTCAGCCCACCGGTGGGCGCCTTACGCGCGCGCTCTTTGCCAAATTAATAAGGTAATTCCATATTAGGCGGCATTGTGTGTGTCGAGGCCGTAAATAATTTATTCCCGCCTGTAGTACAATTGTAGTAAAATGGTCCATTATATAGTCGAAGACGATGGCGTCAGGATAACGCACTGAATGATGCATCTCCGCGTCAACCGATTCATTTGTGTGTTGCATCCATAAGCGCATTTAGCGACGCATCGGTAAGTCTCGTGTTTTTTGCGCCGCCGGGCAATGTGCTTCATCTTTCGCTTAATCGACGGTATTTGGCCAGGCAACGTGCGGCGTCGCGTCCTTGTCGAATAATTAACAGGGCAATCAGTAGTCCTAAAAATGTTATGTTTAATGATAGACTCTCCTTAGAAGTCCGCGCTCGAAACTATAGATTACATTGAGACAAGATAATTGGTCGAACCGGTACAGACCACTGGAAGCAGCTGCGCCATTATAATTGCAGGCTACCATCGTTCGGTGGAGAAAGAATGTTGGTGTAATTCGCTCTCATCGACGTAATCTCTTATTTTTGCTGGCGACGGTCTTCACTCTTCTATAGCGACCCGATATTCGACGAGAGAGAATTTCGTCCGTGAATTATGAAGAACCGCAGCCTATCAAAAATCGCGAGAATTCACGCGCCATAATTCGCGATCTCGTACAACACGAATTTTTTACAGCGCGCGTGACGACAGAAGACAATTAATTTTCGCGCAAGGGCGCAGAAAAAAGGAACTGATTACGATTTGTATCTGCTGAAATGAAGTTCCGCACGAGAAAAACCATGCGAAGACGTCGAGCCTGAGCTCCGGGCAATCGATCTTCGCTAATGTTTCCCGGGCCGGAAACGTTCACCTTCGCCCGCTGCGTCCTTATCAGGCATCTTCGTCCTGTGTCGTTGATAGTTAAGACTTGGATTGATCTACACTTTGCGTTTCGTCGCGTAGTGATTTGTGACAAAATAATGGGCAAACCGGCGAAAATGATTGATAACACGTGTGAACATATCTGGCCTTGTAGAAGCATCATACGAGCTTTTCCCTGTGCGCGCAAATCGTAAATTGCGAATAACAATGAATGCGCGGCACGTGCATGCATATTGATACAATCGATCGTCGAAATTAATCGACTGGCACGAAAAGTGTACGCGTCATATTTGAGTATTTGGAGGCTCAGGAAAAATAACAAAACGTAGTTGCTGGGTACCGTGAACGAAAAAGCGCGCGATTGAAAATGAGATGGTTAACGCGCGGCATCGACATTCCCATTCCAACTTTTATTCCCGATTTTTACGGTCGGAACGACGTTTCTTGCACATTTGCGCACGCGAATCCTCTGACTGAGCTCCGTGCTTGTGTTACTTTTAATTTTTGACATAATTTTTTACCTCTTCTTCTTCTTCTTTCGTTTTTTTCCTTTAACGACATGGGTTCGGCATACCGCTTGCGTTCGTTCGAGAGAGGCACGCATTTGTAATTGACTCGGTGGCTTCGAACGAAGGTGTCGTAGCGGGAGAGCGGACAGGACAATTATTACTCGGCAATTATTTTAAATTAGTTTATTATTGCTTCCAACGCTTTCACTCGGACCATAACTTTGAATTGGCTGTGTCGGGCTGATGGGATATGATGTTGGTTAAAAAGCACTTCTGCATGCGATTTCGTACACCGAATGATGTACAAAGGTGAGAGAAGGCAATGGTTTTCAGAATGATGTCGGACAAGCAAGCAACGACGGAGCCTTGGCGATATATAAAACATGTCACCTAACTCATCCCTCTCTAATTGGATTGTCCAAATCAATATTTCGCCCCATCTTTTGTTACACCTACGTAGGTAGAGGGATGTTCA
Organism: Ooceraea biroi; assembly: GCF_003672135.1. Taxonomy (NCBI): domain Eukaryota; kingdom Metazoa; phylum Arthropoda; class Insecta; order Hymenoptera; family Formicidae; genus Ooceraea; species Ooceraea biroi. The sequence goes on from NC_039509.1 coordinate 2,924,084, forward strand.
TAAACCATTGCTCGCTATCTCACAGTTTGTAGGAAAATTTCTGCATAATGCAGCGATTCAGCTTTTACGAAGCTACTATAAACTTTCGGCGCTCATTTACCTCGTTACGATTGCGAGATGGATTTGCACATTCTGATTGTTTATTCTCTTTGACTCGCCAAATTGATTAATTTAGACCGGTAAAAGCTTTCAAGTAAGTTGCATTTGCTATTGATACTTGATCTTTGCTTTAAATATTCATGTGAAATATACACATGCGTCATAAACTTTCCGTTACAATCCCATATTTCGCTGAATAGAAATGCCCAATAGACGGAATAAAGATATTTTTTATATTTAAATTTACCGGTAGTTCGGGATCAATATTGTCACATTTTGCGATATGCACAGATCGGTGCATATAGAAAATTTCGGTCATTCGTGATATCGCGGGGACGTAAATCGAATCGATGTCTCGTTCGAACGTACTTGGCTTGTCGTCTACATTTTTCACGCATGCATGACGCTGCGACCATATCTCACGATACGATGGAAAACAGGATCGTAACGTCCGATGGTAAAATCTGTGTCCCGCTGGTAGTACCAATCATAGAGTATACGCTTGACTGAGCTCGCGTCGTTCTTCAGCTAAGAGTCGAGAAATATGACAAGCTGCTGAAAAGAAGAGACCTAAAAGCCAGTGGATAGATCGATTGAAATTTGCGAGATTAACCTGATTTAGTGCTAAACTTTTCAGGAATTATTAAAACTCTTATTTACGTCGTTTTTCATCTCTTTACTTGATGCAATTTTTGAAAGATAAGGAATCATATTTTATTTGTTTAGGAAAAAGACTTATATCATTATGTAGTTTTTGTTATTATACCTCGGGATTCTCGAAATAGAAATTCATTGCCATTCTCGAATATTTATGTGTTTTCGGTAAAAGTGACACACACGCGGATAAAGATAAATCACTTAAAAATTCCTCGGAATTCACGTGCGAAAGTTGCGATTTTATCTATGCGGCTTGACTCTCAGGAGCTTCCGCTTGATCTGCGGAAAGCTCGGGATGTAATGCATTAAATGGGGCGCGAGAGTTTAGTACGATTTAATCTGGTTAGTTTCGTAGTTCGCAGGAAAGAAGTCCTCGGTTCTTGGGTTAAGTGGTTTAGTTTTACGAATGGATGAGATCCGTAAGAGGCAACACTTAATTGGAACGTGCTTGTCCTCTCGAGGAAGGAAACTGCAACCCACGCGGAGAACGACCCTCGTAGATCTCGCGGAAGCACACTTGAAAGGGCGACATTTCGCTCCCGCGCGCCATTCGAACTCCCAAACTGGATTTCGACTATCGAGTAACGGGGTAAGAGGTGCTTTTATATAAGTTCGGCCCGTGACACATACAATGGGCCAGGCGAGTGCGAGTTAGCTTAGAATACGAAAGATTACACGTACAAAGCTTACGTATGCATGCTCGCAAGGATTTCATTCTGTGCTATTCAAGTCGCGTATCAAATCCGAAACACATAGGCTGGAATACCCATTTTCCATATATCAATCGTACGCGTGGTGCAAAATATAAGTTTATTCGGATCGATCTGCGCGATAATATCTACATTTCCGTTTCAAACCGATATTACGTTTTGATAATATAATGCTTGAGCTTTCGTTTATTCAAAGCTTTTTGCATTGATTATATCTGCGCATATCGCTGGCGTAAAATTCCTGTGGCAATTTCTCGCGTTTATTGCATTATCGATTGCCGGATTTAAATGTGTGAAATATGATTTCAAGCGGAGGCGGTTGAAGCACTAAATGTGATTATCGAGCATGTTTTTGTTTCGTGCATTGTGCAAATGTGTTGCGATAAGATAATACGTGTGTATGTTCATAATATTAACGGTATCGATTTGTACAAAAGATTCATGATAATTCCGATATTGTTTTATGTTCCAAACTCATCTGCTGCCCATATGATAAATGTTGCACTATTTTGCATCTAAATCGGTTTATTTTACATGTCCGATATAAAATTTGGTGCACATTCGCGACACATTAACCGAAACTCGAACTAGAACAAATAGAAGAAAAATGACAAGACAAAACATTTACGTGGTCTTTTTTTCATCGCAAGAGCAAAAACAGATTTTACAGATATCGGAAAATGTCAAAGTCGCACAAAAGAATACTTTGGATTCAACACGTAGACATGCGTATTATTAAATACAACTTGAAACAATAATTGTTAACGGTACAGAGTTCTGCCTCCACATAATGATCATACGCAGAACATAGATCATATCGCGAAGTTCTAAGTCCGCTCAAGAATCGAAAGGAATGAAAAGAGCGAATCGAGAGCAGTCGGCAGAAGTGCCGCAAATTATCGTGGTATATCTCATCCGTGGAAGAGAAGAGACCGCAGAATATTCTCGCGCGCGGCAAGGCATCTGCATATGCCCTAGAACAGAGCGACCACCGTCGACGGTATCAATTTACCCATTCGAGTGCACACTGGTCTCCGGGCTCGTCTACGACGCGTATCTCAAAAAGCGGACTGCAACGTAAAACGGAAAGAAAGCCGGGAACGAGTCGTGGCAAGGAGGCAAGGAAAAAAGGATAGAGTGAAGCGGGATATCATTTTCCTCGTTTCCCGACACACAGGAAAATAGGCCAGACACAAAGTGCATGCAACGACGGGTTACTTCGATGCATCTCTCGTAAGCTGAAAAAGCGAAGCGCAAGGAATAGCGAAAATAAACGAGACGTGCTGATGAGCAACAAAAAGGGATCGGAGCGAGCGAAAAAGAATGGCACCATTCTGGCGCAACTACGTTAGTAAAAAAATATATATGATGGGTATTAAATTATTTGTTCTTGTTTTTCTCAAGCCCGAGAAGAATTTTATGTTTAGAGACAGAAAGTGTGTCACTAACAATTCTTACAGTTGCTCATAATTGACTAAAATCGTAATATCGAGTAAAAAAGATTTTGAGTTTAGTAGATTTAATATTAGTACGACAATAAAATATTATATACACTAATATAATTTTAGAATGTGCTGTTGCATTATCCAGTTTACATCTCATAGATCGTAAAATATAATTTCACTGTAATCTCGTGAGAACAGCGTTAGTTTCTCCTGTGTTTCTCTCGTCTCGCGAAAAGACCGTGCGTAACGCAGACACCGAGATGCTGAAACGAGAAAAAGTTAACTTCGTATCGGCTGAATCTTTTGCGAGCGAAAAGAGGAACGCAAGAAGTTATGAAAATAAGAAGACTGACCCACTTCTGATATCGAGAGTTTTTCTCTTGGCATGGATTCGCTTGATGCACGAGTAGTCAAAGGATCTATAAACTTCGGTTGCTTCTCGGAAGGCGATTTTCTGTGTATTTGCGTGGAACAGGTTAACCCCCACCTCTGAAAGCCCACGTTTCTCTTTTCCTCCGGGGTGCTTGTCGGTTTAATTTCTCCACGTACTTAGTTCCGAACAAACGATAATGGTGCATGCAATACAGCCATCTGCAAATTTGGAAACATTTAATTTCAGATACATGGCGCACAAAGTGAAGAGCAGCGTTAATCTCAACAATTATAATCTAAAGTATAATATTTTCGTGGCGCCCTTTTTGCCTTCTCGGATACGCCTCCCGCGGGATTTCCTCCCGGAGTCCATAATGGTAGATGCACTGCCAGTCAATCGATGCATGCAGCCCGGCAGCTTCGCGCGGAGCCGACTTTACTCGAATTTGCATGCGGATCCTCCTTCTCCCAGGATACCCGGCGTTCTCTGGCTGCCCGCAGGTTGCCGCATTGACTGGTCAACCTATACTTACGTCATAAAATGTTCCGCTATAAAGGAGAACGGCGAGACCTATGATACACGCGCGCGCAACGTCTTCTCGATCGATGCGCGCCCGCGGTCGGTATCAATTTGCATTTTGTAATACTAACTTTTAAAATCTTTCACGGCGCGCAAGTTTACGCTATGAAAAGGAAGTAACGCTTTACGGACCAGCGGGCTGTAAGCGATGTGCGCTCCGACACACGCGGGAGATCAAGTAAAACTTTACAACACGTCGTACTTGAACCCGTTGTACTTTTACTGCGCACGACGACGCGGCTTCATGAGATACTATTTGGCTATAAGGTAGAGATTCCTTCCCTTTTTCTCTCTCTCTCTCTCTCTTCCTTTCTCTGTACACGATCGAACGCGTTATAACGCAAGTGTGCATAATGCATCCCAACGCTTTCGTCAGCACCGATCGTAAACTCAGCCCCGAGATCGAACGCATTGATCTGTAGGTATATCGTGCAATGGTTATTTTGTCTGAATTTGCGTGCAAACGAGGCTAACCAACGAGTCTCTTCGAACAGCAGAACCCCTCTCAACTCCTGAGGAAAGGAGCGAGATGACCGTTTTCTCCGTTGACCGGATACTCGCCGGGTCTCATACTTACTTACCTACGCCGTAAAGTGCACGGTATAAACGAGGAAAGGGCGCGCGATGCACACCCACGATATACGGGACCGCTCGCGCAGACCAAGAAGCCATCCCGAAGGTGCGGTCGCCGGCGAACGGGCTCGTCTGGCTCCCTGTTCGCCGGGGCCATTCCTTACCAGGACATTTTTATGACCGACATTTTCGCCGCTGCCGCCGACCTCGTCGCCACCGCCTCGACCGTACAAGCCTCGACGAAAAAATCTCGCCCGGGGTGGATACCGTGCCGTGCGCGGCGTAAACAGGAGCCGGCAGGAAGCGATTATTTATAACGGGCGATCCTTTAACTCGCAGGAACCACGCGCACGAGCCGCCGCGTCTTTTTGTTGCACGCCGGCGCCGTGGAAGGCTCGTAATATCGCCGAGATATCGTCCACGGCGAGACGTATTGAATGCATCGCGGGCGAATCTTGGAAAGAACGGTAATCGATCTGTGCGTATGTGTGTGTGTGGCGTCCGGTGAGAAGTGTAAGTCTCATCTACTGGCGTTATACACTGTCGCGCAATGTTGCTCGCGTGATAAAGCGTCAGTAAGAAATGTGGCGTGTACGCTTCTCGTACGAGTGTATTATTTTCGAGCAAGTGGATGCATGTGACAGTAAAACGAAAGACCGGTTTCGAGAGTTTACCTGATCGCTTACAGGTAATCAAGCACTGTGGGGAATCAATAAAGAAACGTTACGTTGCTGCGGTTTTCTTGTGTTATTGGCAAAACGATTGTTGCAGCTCAGAAATAAAATGATATTTAACGAGTATTGACATATACTCCCGAAGGCTATCATCTCGCGCAAATGATCGCGTCCTGCAAATCAATTCTCAATAAAACCTTTCGGCGAACGGGTAGGTAGGTCTTTTTTCGATTCGTGAGTCTGATGTGCGATCAAGAAATCGATCTTGACTCATTATACGCCGGTCCTCTTATTACCGTGCGCACATTTGTTGTGAGAAATGAAACGACAGGGTCTCTGCTCACGAGCCTGCACGCGGCGACTGCACGTCCTAAGGACCCGAGTCACGCGACGTTTTATCGAATGCAATAACGAGTTATTTATCCCCTTTCTGCGTCCGCCGCCAATTTCGGAATTAAATCGTGCCCATTAGGTCGACATTATCTACTTACGTTGCAACAACGCAAAGCGATATCCTACGATTAATCTATCGATAGACTTCAAAGCCCGTGTCCATCGAGAAAAGTAACGAAGCGTTGAAAATGCGAATGATGAGTGAAAGTGATAAACGCTGAGCGGAGGCGATTGCGGATCGGATGCCAAAGAAAAAAAGAAAGATCAAACAAACCATATTGGCCAGGAGTAATGTAAGAGCATTTCCATCTAATGAGTCTTGGCACGAAGAGAGCTTCTCTCGTATCTTAACGTGCATAACAAGCGACAGGCGGCGAGCGCAGGGAAGGGCGGCGGCCCTTAACGAGGCTACTGCGGAATTTCGCTGAGCGCGAAAAACGCGTTGCGCCGTAGTCGGCGCGATGCACGGTGCGAGCAAAAAATTCTTGGCGCGGATGAAGCGCGGATGGCGAGGCCGATCGCTGCAGCAGCAGCAGCGTCGAACGCGAATGCACGGGCTGCGCGCGGGGAAAGAGTGCTAATACCTAAATAATTGCCGGCTGAACCTGATATGATTTAATAGCGTTCCCTGTAAAGGGGCTCTTCGGCGTGGTGGTATGGCGGAAGTGGAATACGAGGTGGAACGAATACAGAGGACCGCGCTGTATACCGCGTGCATCCCTTTCGCACTCGCACGACTCGCTCGTAAGCAAAAAAGAAAGCCATTCGTGGGCGATAAACGCAGCCGCGACCACAAGCGACGCCGAAAATCCTCCTGGAGCGAGTCGGACGACGCTGACTATTTCCACGAGTGCGCCACGTGCTCGCCTGCGGTCACTTGGAATCACCAGTGCAATTTGTTTTATCACTCTCAAGTTGGCACTGTACGCGATCGCGCGAAAATTGCTGATGTCGCTAGTAGTAATGCCCGTTTCACGGGTTTTTCGATGCGCCGCGGGATCGCATCGCGGGCGCTTAAAAACGGTAATGGTCATTTGCATGGCTATCGAAATGCTCGATTTTTTCGGACGGCTTTTCAGGATAACTGTAGTCTCAAAATCATGAAAAACGTGCATCATACTCTTCTCTTCTTTCAGAAAAAAATGAGAAAATTAAGAAGTGGTACGAGTGCAGGAAATTTTTTGCCTCTATTTGCTGCACGAGCCATTTCGCGCGACTTTCCTATTGTTGTATTGCATTAGTTTATCAGATGACGCCGTCGGTCATGATGTCGTTAGGGTAATCAAGTTGAAGACGCCTCGGCTTACGTTAGATACACCTCGCCGATGTCTGACAGCTACGACGTACTAACCATGATGCATGCATGCGTGAATATGATATACCTTATATGCGGTGGGGCTCACGGGGAGATGGAACGCGGAGATATATATCTCCCAGCAGTCACGCTTTATTTGAAATATTCACCATTTTCGTGAATAACGTGCAGCTATGTATACTACGGTAACGTAAGACATATCGTATGGCGACTTGTAAGTGATGTTACTGCATTATGCGATACTCCGATTAGACATAACGCGCGGATAAGACTATCTTTGATTAAATGAGTTATATGATCCGAACGCGAAGAGTAAGTAAAGTCACGCCCGTCATCGTAAAAATCATCTTCACGCGTCTCTCAAGTACGGATTCTTTGACGAATTGAGAATCGATTTCTGCTCTCGATGAAAGAATAAACATGCTAAAGTGCGTGCCGAGGGTATGCTTTTAAACATTGCCAGTTTCGCGTTGTTTTTCTTAAGGGCGCCTATATAAAGTCGCAATTTCTCCCGCGGTTAAGTAGCGAAGTTTCCCGGAGTTCATTTCGTTTGCAGGGAAAGGATGGCTTTCCGCTTGCCCGATCCAAAGTAGCTTTTGTGCTCGAGAGCTCCTATAGTGTAGTCGCGAATGTTTACCGAGGTATCCGGGCGGTTCAGGCAATACCGAACCGACCGCGGCGACGTTTGTAGAGCGATGTTAATTCGATCGTTCCCAACAACAAGAGCATCGTTACATCGTCCGTGACGGCAGGACTGCACGTACGTGCTGATCTAATCGAACGAGCGGAACGTATATCGCAGACGAGATGCGTTTAGCGATACGGAACACGTAGAACTCGCATTTCTAATCGTTAAGAAGATAGAGACGGGAATAGACGTACAGGAAGCGAGAGGAAGCGAGGGAGGGGAGGATCCAGGATTCTGGAGGCATCAAACCGTAGGAAAGGGACAGAGCGAATCCGATTTGCCGGATCTAGGGTTACTAAATACTCTCCACGGCACGGCAGTCGAACCTGGGGTATTAGCAGGTAATAATATCAGATAACGAGAGTACCTGTACGGTAGCTCCTGCCGCACGGCAGAAAGGGAGAGCACACTTAGCGTACACGAAGCAGCTCATCTATCCCGCGAGAACGAGGCGAGACGGTTTGCGTACGGCGCCTCCAAGTCTCGCGTTACCCACCTCGTGTCCCGCCGTTTCCTATAGCGTAAATTACTACGCGGGCGTTCGACTTGCAAGCCTCTCGCCGAGACTTCGACCTAGACTTCAAGCCCCCTGTGCCTGTTCTCGCTGATGTTGCCGCTAGAGGCTGTAATGTGCGCGATTTTACGCGTTTCACCGTGTCAGCCATTAAGCTGGTTTGTCACCTTCTTTTTTCGTGGACGTTCCTCGCGGTCGTGTGAGGATTGCGCGACTCGCGCATCGACGACTCGATTTTGAATGGCAAGTCAGTTTATAGCGCACGAAATTGGTCGATTAAATTTGACTCGCGTGTATCTTCCAGTTCATAGCGCGATCTACCACGCGCCCGACATTTTCTTCGCATTACGCGACCATCTTAAGCGGATTTTAATGGCTCAGTGACACGGAACTTTGTAACGTGCGATCGCGATTAACGGCGTGGACCAAGCAAATCGGTCAACTGTGTACATACAGTAACTTCTCATTGTGAACAGATCGTTTGCGATCTTCTTGATAATTCCATGTAAATCGTTTGGCCACGGTGAGAAGATGCTCGGTGAACCGTGACGTTAACGGATAAAACGCTCGCGTAAATTATACGCTGACGAAGGAGATAGCCCACTAATGGCAGCAATGAAAAGCGCGCGGCTCCCTGTGAATCTCGTAAGTCGATGATTTCGTTTCTGCCGAGGCATGCATATGCAGAGTGCGAGATGCAAAATTTACCGCGCGCAGAAGCGGGCCTTTGGCAGACCCTTTTAACAGTCGCAGCGTACATAACGCTGTAACGGTGGTAACGATACGCAAATGATATCCTCCCGACTCGATTTCAGGATACTGCTGTATAAACTGCTGTATATCACATTAGATCTTATTGCCTTGAGTATGCCTACATGGCGTAAACGTTGCGGCATGATGTTACGACATTAAATGCCACCCGCCGTCTTCATCTACGCTAAGCGCCGTTGAATATCTGGCAATCAAGACCAACAACGAACTAGCGTAATATATCTTTGCCTAGTTACTATAATATCTGTCTTTCTTCTTTCGTTTCTGCATATTTCTATTTTGTCTATGCCACATGGGATGATGCTGTCGACAGGCGAAATGTATTCCCAGTTCATTCCACTTCTACATGATATGTAAAATGATGCTGCGCTTGAGAGCCAACTTCTAGAAGATATGAGTGATTTCTACCGAAAATTGTATTTTTAAACATTTATTGTTTACGTATATAATTATCCAAAAATTCATATCACAAAATATGGAAAAAATGTATTTTACATTTTGCATTTTCGAGTAGAAGTTTTCTAATCTTTTAGTTCTTTTGAATCGTGTATTATAGGAAATACACAAATTGATACGATTTTGAAAATACCACGAATAGCACTTTTCTCTTAATACAGACACACAAAGTGAATAGTTCTATAGCATCGGGAATTTCCAGTTCACTACCGGAAAAACTCGTTTTTCCAGAGTAGGATGACCTTCAAAGTCGAACGCGATCGATACTCGAGAAACGTCAAAGGGCACTGCACCACGATTGAGGTGAAAGAGTCGTACGCGGAAGTCGCACGAGAGACGGCGATCGTTTGGCGAGGATTGGCGATGACAGACGACGACACACAAAGACGCGGGGCCCTTGTTTCCCGCGAAAGTCCCAGGAAATAGCTATTGCCAGATAAGTATCGTCGATCCACCTGCGCCACGTGGTAAGAAGGCGACCGAGCCGAGTAAGGAGATCGAACCGATCGGTTCTACCTTTTATTTCCTCCGCGTCCTGTCTCCGCCTCTGTCGCTTCGCCCTGTGCTCTTATACATTCTATTAACGTCCATTTATCCTGCCGTTGAAGTTTACAACTCGGAATTGCGCGACGACGCCGGCGGTCAGGGTCCATCTACTCGCAGCGCGCGGAGAGATAGAAGCTGGAGCACCGGGCAAACGCGGAGTGCTCGAGTGCTCTCGTATTTCACTGACACCCATCAAGCGTTAGGATTCCGATCTTTGTCTCATCCCGACTCTATCGGTTCTCGAGTTCTATAAACGACACGCACACTGTACTCATTACAATTCGTTATGCTCTCTCTAATTACGTGGTTACGTAATGGACGTATGATTCAATTCTCTCGGTCAGTTTCGGAAGACAGGAAGCAACCGCGGTGCTAATCTCAGATCGCTAATTCCGGATGGCTAATTCAATTAGAGGAACGGTGCCGCGCGGCGTCTGAAAGGTGGTTTGGAAATTACGGGACGGCGGTGGAGCGTTGTTGAAGGGATACCGTAGGCCTTTTCTTAGTCGTGCACGTTTAGCTATAATGGTAATCTAACTGACTACTTGTCGGCGCGTAACGCGAAGACTAGTTCGGGCGAGGCCTGGCCAGAAGCAAAACCGACCGGTGGTTCCTGCGGTAACTACTGACCAGAGGCGCGAGCTCGCCTCGGTGCTTGCATGTCCGAACCATCGACGCTTGATAGGAACCAACAGCGGAACGAGAGAATGATGGGCTATGCAGCTCAGGCAGGATGTGCACCGAGATGCAAAGTAGAACGATCGCGAAGAGGAACGACGGGACGGCAGCACAGCGGCGCTGGCCGGCTCGCCAAAGGAGAGCTGCCAAATTCGCTCGTCGTTTGTTTGCTCGTCGAATCGTCCATGTTAGAAACCCGGAACTGTGCAAATTCGCAGATGCCCGGTCAGATCGACGAAGATTGCAGTGTCTGCGGTATTACTGCGATTTTCATATCAACGATAAATTGCGGAATCGAATGTATCTTTTATCCGGATCTCTGTGATTATGTTACGAGGGAAATATTATTAGATGATTCGCGTCGAGGTTTAGACGTTTAGTAAACCTATATCGTAAATTTATAGCGATAGACAAACATGTTGGCGTATAATTTTGTAAGTTGTATATAAATTCTGTTTGAATAGTTTGAATAATAGGAGGATTAAAAGCGCATATCTTATCGATAATGATGTTGCTTGTTAATTATACCAATCTTTGTAATTACATTATGATGATGGGAAGCAGATGTTTATTGTATTTTTAATCACACTTTTATTCCAAATCTCTTGAGCAAGAACAAGGTAGATACAATGGAATCAATGCTCGAAGAACGGAATTCTCCGACTTGACTCACATCTGAGCGAGTGCCGACGTTAGAGAGTTATCAGCGGAGTCAGTGTTAATGACATTAAAATACCGAACAACCGATTCTCATTAAAAAGTTTCGATTAAAATGAATCCTTTTAACACGAAAGTTGCATCTTCGCTTACTCGGGTCCTAACCTTCTCTCTTCAAAATGGTCTTGGCCGTTCGCTCTTACGTCGAGCTTGACAAAAAATCTAATTAGAAGTGGATTAAAATTTAATCACTCGCTAAAGGAACTTATCCTGGGCGCTATCGGTGGGTGGTGTCCTCTTCATTTAATTGTAGCCCAGCTGCTCCACCCCCGCTCTTTCCGGTTTCGCCGTATCTCTCGATTATACCAGACTTCGTTTTTTCCTCTTCTCCTCCTACTTCTTCTCCTCGCGAACCCTCTCGGCTCTTTTTCGAGCCACGATCGGGCTTCGTCGAGCAACAATTTACTTTGCATAGACATTAAACCCTGTTACTTAATCGAGCTACCGTCGTCGTCCCGCCTTAAACGCCATGGATGGTAACACCTTCTTGCGTGGGCGAAATCTAAAGGCTCCCGACTGAACCATCCGCTGGAGTAATCCTCTTTTGACCAACCGCGTTGATGCGTGTATGAAAAAAAAGACAAAATTCGCTTCACAAATTCACTGTGCGTGATTCGGAATGGACGCATTTGAATACGAGCGTATCGCGTTTCATTGCCATTTAGCACGTTCGACGAGTGGCTCGTTTTGATTTTCTATGAATAGAGAGAAAAGGTATTGAATGACAAAGTTGGTTATCAACAATGTATCATGCTTCGCTAATTTACGTTCACGTCGGACCATCGTAATTTCTAATTTTTGCATTTGCGTGATATACTCGCTGATAGTCAACAATTGGTGCCAGTAGTAGTATCGATGTTTTCATATTCAAGTGTACTCGCGAATATACGCATTCGATTAACGATTATAAAATTTCATGAGCAAATTGCTACGTGCGTCACTAATTGCGAGAATAACGGGACTTTTAATCCATAGAATTTTGGAATATTATCTGCTAGTTTTATCTGTAATATTATCCTTATGCGTTACATTTAATCTACTAGTAATTTCCTTTTTAGAAAATTAGATTGTGTTCTTTTCGTATATTGTAAAAGTTACACAATTCCGTTATATCACAATAACGTAATTACGATTTCTTGTCCGCTAAGAGAGAGATTCTCTTTTTCCTTTTATCTTTATATAATTGAATCTTTGTAATTGAGAAAACACACGTACATGCGCCAACTCCGCTCACGTGTATCCACTTACCCATACTTCCGTAGATGACACTCGCGATCGTGCTTAAAGTTGATGGACCAGGCAAACGCGGTGTACACGTGCAGCTAAATTGTACGTAAAACTGTATAAGCTTTTGATCGTTGATCCGCATGTTTCCACTTCGCTTCATCCAGTTTCACTACGCATGTTATAATAAAATCACGCGACACAAATGCTACATTGCGCATGCAATACGTGCCATAAAATCGATACAACTAATTCCGGCGCGGTTCCGTAGTTCGATTAAGTTGTCTCAATCGTCTCTCTCATCGAGCAATCAACCGATCGTGCAAATCACTCATGCGTCACTTGTTTCTGCGCACACGTGAAATTTCTCAACCAGGTCACCCTTCAGGCGCGTCAGCGCCGTTGTTTCCACACGAGAATCTCATCTCGCCGGCGCTCTTACTTCCACCGGATAACGAGAGAGTAATTGAGCAGGAGATTAGATTCCGCTACGGGGATCGCGGGGATTTTGAGAGGGAGGAGTGCATTCGACTCGGAGACTTACGCGACGTTCGTGCTACCTTTCGAGTAAAAAGATGACCTCGTTACTGTCGCTCCGCCGAGTAGATATGGTCCGCAGTAAAGGGTTACAGCCGCGTGTAAGCGAACTTCCCTCGACGTAGCTGGTCGCTGTTAACCGTCGCCGGCGATCACGGATATTCCTCGTGGGGAGATTCTCCCCGGTACGTAGGAAAGGGTAGTTTGACTCGACCTCCGGCATCAAAGATTCAGTTGCTCTCGCACGCACCTCTGCGGCTCGCCCGCGACCTCACGCCGACCCCAAATCCTGACCCCTTCGTTCGTGTCTCATACTAAGCTCGGCGTAACCGCCGTACTGCTATTATACCGCTGTCGCCATATCGACCTAGACGCTTCCTGATCCGATTTCCCTCGCACCTATTAATTTCGTAGCCGTGATAATGCTCACGCGATACCAAATACATTGCGTAACGTCGCCCTAGTTTTTAGCTCGTTCTGATCTTGCAACGATAATTTCAATCTTGTGTAACGTTACCTGAGAAATGTGACCTGCTTGCGTCGGCTTTATTAAATGTAGATTAGTGCACATTGGTGCATATTGATGTGTTTGCCGTATAATTGTGCGAGTTTCGGAGTTGAGGATTATAAAATTCCTAAGTGTTCAGTTTCTTGACGTGTAGTTTAGGATGTAGTTAGGACAATCGTTATTCCCGATGTTCTCAGAAAATTTCTGAGAACATCGGGAATAACGATTCATAGTATGAATAAACTATGCTTATTTGTATATAGGTGGGACATGATGATGGAGATTCACGCGTGTCAACGCAAAATGATATTGTCTTTAAAATGAAACGTTCAGACAGATCCTAAACCGAGCATAAGCGGAGCTTGTCGTGTCATGATAATCCCATGAAACGATAGAGGGTGCGAACTCCCCGAACTTGAATATACAAGGAAGGGTAATTAATTGACAAGCCTTATCCGTCAACCGCATGTTCGCTAATCCACCTGCTGTCAACGCGGAAAAGCTTCTTAAGATGATTTTTCAAACCTTATTTAGCACTAAAATTAGTTCGCCATATTAAGAATTCTAAATTTATGATAGTGTTTTGTACAATAAGTAAAGATGTTCTAAATAATTCTGTGATGAATATACAGAAAGAATATATAATATTCTTATATAATATATCTTATATAAGTGAATATAAATAATAAAACTTTAACCCGCACGCGTGATGACGATAATTTCTTTTTCATTTCGGCATTTGATAAGACTAGTAGTGAGCATGAATCTTACAATTATGTGAATTTTCAATATATTCGTCCCAATGCCATATATGTCCAGCAAGAGAATGAAAACGATCGAGTTCGAGGCGTGGGTGGTCGGCAAGGAAGCCGCGAATTCGAGGCGCGAATACATCACTGAGACCCTGTGCGTGTAAACAGCCTGCAGCCTGCAGCGGACCACGAATTAACTCTCTCTCTTTCTCTCTCTCTCTCTCCTGAAGACACCCGAAGCCACCGTTGACTTATTCTCCCAGAGGGAATTCTCCAGTAGAAAAACAAGATTATCCCCCCTGCGGGATATAAAAAAGAAGCTGCCGCCATCGTTCTTTTGGGACGGCGCCACTACCCTGAGATATCTGTCCGTTGCAGAAAGTGATAGTTTCATTTCGTGATATTCGTTGAATGAGATATAATAATGACGCATTTCGATCCGGCCGATTGGTCATAATTCTAGACATCGATAATGCTTTAACGCATGACGATGTCACTATCTTGCTTCGATAAATATATTTAAAGTAACCGAATCCTTTTCGATATTTCACGAAAAAAAGCTTCACGAAAAAAACGGGATTTTGTGATGAATTGAAAAAAACGCACGAATTGTCGATCGACGAGACTGAACAACGTGCGGCCTCTAAATAGAATACAAAGCTCGGTGTGTGAAACGAACACCGCTTGCAATGCGTTCCCATGCGGCGTAAAAAATAATACTCATAAAACATTGCGCACTTCGTTAAAAGCGCACCAGAACCATTTGGAAATTTCAAGTGTGCATCCGTGCCGGAGCTCGAATAATTGGCAATGAAAAAGAAGTTTTGCCGCATCGAAAAAAATGGTATCTGCTGCCAATTAGATTTTTAATTATGACTCACCGTGCACGTACGATCCGCGATGCGGCTTGTCGAGTCACGCGAGAGCAACATTTTGAGGCTGCTGTGTTCTGCAAATCAATTTCAGTGCTCAATTTTTCGTGGTGATCGTAAACCGTAAAACGTTGAAACGTGGTCGCTACATTTTACAGCGTTACAGCCATTAAGACTTCCAGCTTAATTGCGAATTAAGCCTCCGCAAACTTCGCGTTGAATTTCACGCGCGCGACGCTATCGAAATTAAAAATCTTTAAAGCGCGTAGAAGAAGTTGTGAAAGTGGAAGAGAAAGCTCCTTATGACAAGAGTAGTTATACCCGAAGTAGTCGAAGGCGTATGGCGCTCAAGTTTCAAGGAGTCAACATCGTACTTGCCGTCACCTCCTCCTGACGTGCTTATTTAAAAATCTCACCGCAGCGATTCGGTCCGGCAGAGTTCCTGCGAGATTCCGCTCGCAAGTTAATGCAATGCGCAGACGAGAACGGAAGGTACACGAAGATGGCAAGGGAGGCGGGAAGTAGTTCCGGGAGTGTCTTTTCTAACTACCTGCGACGAATTAAGGGAGGCCAGGAGCGAAATTAAAAGAGTACCCGAGAACTCGAGGGGTTCAGCACGTTCCAATTATTTGCACGAGGCACGAGGACCGACTGTGGAGTCGACATTTTTTCTTCGTCTTTTCTTTATTTCCCGGCCCGACCAGCTCTCGTCGTCTCATTTTCTTCGTCGCGTTTGCCGTGCGATACGGACGCGCGACGGTCTAAAGGGAGGTGAGCAAAGGGAATTATTTTTGGATTACTTTTTGCGCCCAGCTTCAGTTTGCGAGCGCTGGCGGGGGAAAGGAACGGGGGAGAAAAGAGGACAACGAGACGTGGAACTCGCGGAACTCAATACGACGCATAAACTTTCTGGAGGACCCTCGCGGAGTGAGACGAACGGCCGGCAGGAATTTAATTTCATTAGCCAATGAATTTCTTAGTAAATCGCGTGTGAGCCGTCTGATGTAGGATCCAGACTTCGGTGATATAGAAACGCGGTATTACCGATGGCGGAGGTCGGAAAAGAAATTAAACGAAGGGAACGGGAGAGGAGAGACGCGGAAGAGCTCGAGCAGGAGGCAGATGCCAGCGAGAGAAAAAGGGACAGGCATCAAGCGCATTGAGATGAAGAAAGAGAAAGGCAAATGGGGAAACGTTCCGGGAAGAGGATACGCAGAGGCGGCAGGAACTCTCGCAGCGGAGAACCAGTTCGACGTCGGCGTCGATCCGTATTCACGCAATGTGAAATACCCGCTTGGTTGGAGCCCGTCCGAGGAGCAGGCGATTAGGGTAATGGCTGTGCTGCTAGTTATTTTTATTTTCCTGCCGCGCGCCGACTTGGCTTTATTCTCGCGCGATCCGGTGAAATTATACGGGAACGTGTCACGGCAGGCGTACGAAGAGCCTCATCTCGGGAGCGCGGAGGCTTTGCGGCGCGCCGTAAAAAAGTAGGATGTAAAGGAGGGTAGGACCCATACGTTTTCCGGCAAACCGGAGCGCAGCCACTTTTGCCCTCTCATAGCCGGCTTCCCCGTTCCGATCGTTAAAAGTCGATATCTCGGGAGAAAGAAGCGCCGGAACGTAAACCACGATAAGTGCAACGTTATTCGAGCATAGGAAACCGGGCGGCAGTTATACGAGTTATATAGCACCGGCGAAACTGAGAAAACCCCTTCCTGATCGTTTTCGGTCCTCTTACGCGTATCCAGAAAATTAGACTTTGATGGTGGCGCAATTCGAAAGCGATTGTGACATAAGTCACGTCAATCTAGGATGTCTCTGTGCGCCAATTTTTCTAAACGGAAAAATGCGAGCACAATACGATCGTTTTTTCTCGTTCTGCAACAGTATCGATCCGTTGAAGTGAAAAATTTGGAAAAAAATTGCAATATGCCGCGATCTGGCAAATCGAATGAAACCTTCTTTTACCTTCTAGCCTAGTGAGTGATCTTGGCATTTCCTCGAACTAATATCCGCGGGACAGACATCGGTTCCTTGCCGATAAATGAGAGCGTGTTAGTCAGCAAAGGACCGAAGACCGAAGAGGGTGGTCCTCGGGGGTAAATGAGTGCGAGCTGGCCACAAGGGTCAGAGGGGGTTACAAACGATCGAGCGAATCGCCCGCATTAGTCTTAGTCAGAATCAGAGATAAGCCAAATGAGGGATAGCCGCATGAAAAACATTGGCCCGTCACCGCGCAACCGGATTATTCACCAGCGCCGCAAATTCATCTGAATAATTTACGTGCCGCTACGAAGGCCTATTGCGGGTCAAAAAGTCCGATAACCGGATCGTTCAAGAATTACGGTTTGCCGTTCCTTGTTCCGCACGTGTGATTTTTATTACGATATATTTTTATAAACTATAAAATGTATTTTATAGTCGATACATATACTTATGTTATTCATAAGCTTTAAGAGAAAGCTCTAAGAGTAATACATTTCTCTGTAGTACCACGAATTTTGTTGTAAAATGTTAATGTTAAATATCAGAATTAATATCAAGTGTATGTGCGTGTTACATACTGATCTGCATCGTTAAATTTTTTTTAATATCAATATTTTTACACTCATCTTTTGTACATAACATGTCGATAGAACAAATCTCACTGTCGCGATGCTCCGTGAATCTTACTTTTTCTTGAGAGAATATATGCGAGGGTATAAAAAATCCATCCAATACCATTATCTAGCGTCACCAGACGAATGTCGCCGTTAGAACCGGCGATATTTACGATCTCGGTGGCAGATGAAATCGAAGGTTTCGCGAAAAAGAAATCCCCGCTGCCGTGCTGTGGAATCCACTTCTCCTTCGTCCCGCTTACGTGATATCGATTGGATGTTTCGTGTAATCTAGGAAAAAAGGCTTCTCATAATTTCTTGGTCGAAGTTTGTCGATCGCGTCTTCTCCTCCTCTCCAGTGTCGTTCGACGGATCGACAGTCGACGACTCATCCATTCGGACCACTTCGCAAATAACGTCATAAGATAGACCATCGGAAACGTTCTTCTACGCGTTATATACCGGGTGTATAAAATATGGTGGGAGGATTGAGAACGATCGACGTTCTCATACAATAACATCCGTGGATCTCTTACGGAGTTATCCTCGGCGATCCAGCCGAACATGGGGGGAGAAAATGGCGTAGGTGAGCTATCGGCGATTCCCGGACATAAATCGACATGTACTTACCGAATTGCTTCCGAATCGTTCCTTTATATCCCTTGTTCCCCGCAAGTCTGCCCTCGAGCTTCTATCCACATGCTGTTCGTGGAATCCTGTTAACTCGTTATGGACACGAACTCCTACACGTGCGGAGCGCTTTGCATGAGTGTGGTGTCAAATTTCAGGAGTGTATTTTTTCGTGAATTAAAAATTAGCTTTGTCCTTTAGCGATAAAAATCGAAAGCTTTTTCTTTTCAAAGTTATTCTCATTATTCGGGAACACCAAATAACAGTCAAAATATGCGACTATGTGAAAAGATGCGAATTAAAATACGTATATATGTATAGATATAAACTATATATAAGACGTTTCAATTTTTTGTATTAAAATTTCAGAATGACAAACGGTCTTCATTGTCGTAGGGAATTTTATGATCGTCTGTGGTATTGATTTAAACTATGTTTCATAGAGACAGGGAGAGCAGAATTCCGTTTTGAATTATTGCAGCCGACCTTTGAAGGTTTATACACTCCCCAACTCTTTACTCAGCTGCTCCTCCAAAACCATGATCTTCGAACGGTCCGCAAATATTAGACTTTGGACAAATATGGAGCTCAAATAAATGTACGGCCATTGGTGCCTCACGTGGGTGTTATCGAAAAATATCGTCGACCCTGTACTCGAGCTTTCTCATAATGTCATATTTATGTGATCAACAATCTCATCTTTTCTCGATTACCTTCATACAGATACAATTCCCGCTGAAATTAACTGTTTCTTCTGATCTACATCAAATATATCACTTTTTTTATTTACACGAAATTTGCATAAGCTTTTAACTCGAAATTATTCAAGTACTCCCTCAGAATTTAAATGACCTTAATATCTTTGTTCTGTCGATTGATCGTGAATCAATCTCGGGATTGGCCGAGGCGCAACGCTGCGCAGCAGATTACTTTCTCGACGTCATCAAATAATTGAATTCGCGCAGCTCGAGAACGCTTAGGTTGCCGCGGCAGTCAAAGGACTTTTTCGACAGCATCGAAACTATCTACCGGTTGTTGAGCATCGAATACCAGCATTCGCGATCGCTTTGCGAGGCGCAGTGATTGATTCGTCTCTCGGCTGCGAAACGCAGCCGTTAAACGTACGTGTATGTACACATACCAACCCCGATGCGGCACGGTCGCACGCTCGGGATTCCAGCCTCGTTGAAATGAAACTTCGCCGCGGCGCCGACATTCCCTCGGTGCCTTTATTAAATTGGAATTTAATTGCTCGACCCCGCCGCTCTATTACACCGTATGTATCATGCGACGATGCAAATCATACGCACGTGTGTCACGTAGGCTGACGCGCATTCCGCGCCGCGCACTGATTTTTCGCAGTTAATTCCACGCACTTGCATGAGAAAGTGTGAATTTGCACGCGAGTAGGTTTACGGAAGCTATAATAGTTTCATCACTGGGC
Organism: Ooceraea biroi; assembly: GCF_003672135.1. Lineage (NCBI taxonomy): Eukaryota > Metazoa > Arthropoda > Insecta > Hymenoptera > Formicidae > Ooceraea > Ooceraea biroi. Next base: position 2,943,839 of record NC_039509.1, read on the forward strand.
TTCTGAATTGTCGGACAGGTACAGTCTTGAACCCGTTCAATATTATATGCCAACCGGTTAACGCTGCGTAAAAGAAACTGATAAGCTCTGCCAAGAGTCAAGTAATAGCTGAACAAGAAGCTCCATGGTGAAGCGAGTGCACGAGTCGATGACTCCGCAAGGCGATAGCGCGTGACTCTCCCTTATCGGGAGACAGGGGTAGGAGAACCGGCAAGATCCCAATGTTTTGCTCGTTCCACATCATTTGTGCAGGTAACCATCGAAATTAGGAGTGCTAGCAGAAAGAACCAGGCAATCTCGGCCCGCGTGACAGGCGACTCTCGGATCTTTCGTCCATCCGATCCCTCAGCCCTCTTTCATCACATCCCCCGAGAAAGAGCAGTATTTCCGTTCGGTCCTCTGTAGATCCTTTTCAAGAAGTGCCATGATGAAAAACACCGTGGCGTCGGCGGAGAGAGAACTTCTCTCATCGGCCAGGAGGGAATTTCATTAACGACCTTATCCTACCTACTTAAAAAAACATAGAAGGTCCCGCTGACGAGACCATGAGCGAGTCAGGAGACTGGCTGAGTCCATGAAGGAGGGACGGCGCGCACTTAGCTTTATAGACTTCGAAAGAGGCACGGCGAAAGAACGGAATTATAGGTGAACGCTCCGTTGTCGAGAGGTTGAAAATCGGGGATTAGGCGAGAACGAAGAGAGGGAAGTCATAGGTAGCACATAGACGACTGGGAAGGGACGAGAGAGACACGGGTGTCCTCGATTCCGGATGGCAGGATGCCTGGAGAATCCTCGGCGGGGGAGTATCACTCTTGGTGTCTTCGAGCGTAATCAACGCAGTTGGCTGAACAGTTCGCCGCTGTAACTGCGCGATCCCGGCAATGGCCGAGAGCGTTGGAAACCGTAATGCGCGCGGCAGGTTCCTCCTATCGTCGGTACGCTCGCAGTCAATCTCAGGCGCCATCCGTCCGCCTGCGAGCCGTCGTGTGCGAGTCAAAGTGGCGAAACCCATCCGTGATTACCGTACGCGACCACTGATGCGACTGCTCGACGTTCTCGGCGAACTATTTCGAACTGGCGCGTACGTATACAGCTCCCGGCGACTTCATCGACCTGGATGTCTGTCAGCGCACGAAGGCACGGGGCACGAGGAAAATGCACCTCTGTTGTACGCTGCGCGCCGCGTACAATGGCGAGTTTATTGACTCCGCGACATCTTATCGGTGAAATGACTGATCAAAATTTCGAGCAACACGTTCGTTCGTGGATTTGCACGCCATGGGTTGTTACGGGACCGAAGAAGACATCGCGAATCGAGTTCCGATAGCTCACATACGCCGCAGACGGCGGAACGGTCACGAATGGAAATTAAACAGAATGTGATATACGAGCGTCTTACATCCTGTCGAGATGGGTCGTAAATAGGGGATTCTCTCCGCGCGGAACGGATGCGGGATGATCTGCAACGGCCGGCACTTCGGATGCTCGCGGGGCGTGTTTCGGAAGGGAGCGCAAAGCGACGGCCATCGCCGGTGTCCCACGCGGAAACGATGATTCATCCGGGAAAAATTCAGCCTTGCACATTTTTGACGTCGTTTGCATCGAGTCACGATTGATGACCGCACATCTGCCGGTAGATCGCGCACGACTGTGCATGATCGACGGTCGGCTGCAGCTGAAGAGAAAAGCGGGATTTGATAAAGGGCGAGCTTTTTATTGAGCATCCTATCCGGCGTTGTGATATTTCTCGTAGATGCCTGTTTTCGTCATTACTGTCACGGCGGACCCCCGCCAGTTATTTGTGTTGAATGAAAGTGGCCAATCTTCATCTTTTACCCTGTTATCGATTTTGGAACAATCTTCACGTGAATATATATGTAGGGAAAACGGGTGGGATACTCGACAAACTTATTATATACTTCGAATATATATTAGTATATATTTTAATACGGATACAAAACTCTTACGACTCGCAACACGATGTGCTCGGTATCGTGGTCTCGCAGGATCTCTCCTTTTTTCGTCCTCGTGCTCCTTATAAATCCTCGGAAAACGTTTGCGTGAAACGCCGTATGCTTTAACCTCGAGCCGACATCATAACATGCCGAGCCGGATTGACAATAGTCGAGCCGACGTGATAACAATCCGAGTCGATCGCTCGTAAATCTTACATCTATTAATTGCCGATTCTTTTAATGCGGCCGCTTTCAAACAACATAAAATAATAATACGCCGCTTATGTTCATACCGCAACCCTACAACTCGGCCATTCTGCAAATGCATCGGACCCCGATGCGGTCTTTATCATCAACGGTTTCATCATCGGATGATGAGTGTTCGCTAAGGTTACTCATCTCTGTCTCGCCCGATAACCATCGCTTCATATGATCGACAGAAGTTGTTGTAGAACGCGGACCTTCATGCTCTCCAACCTTAATTACAACGTAACGATTTCCACGCAAAACATGAGAAATTTCATATGGCCCCAAATATTTCGAATAAAGTTTACTTCCCGGCGATACTTGAGTACGCTTGATTGCTACTAAATCTCCTTTGTCATAAACGTTAGGTTTCTTTCTTTTCCTGTTATAAATACGTTGATTTTCCTCCTGAACTTTTTGTATTGACTGCTTAGCCTGCTCGCGCAATGCTTCTCGCTTCTCCTGCAAAGCCTGAGCGTGTTCTCGTTCAACGAGTTCCCTTAACTCTAAGTCATCTTTCAACCGCATGGTTTTTCCGATTAAAATCTCGAAAGGTGATAATCCTGTGCTACGAGATGCCGATGAATTAACATATTGTTGTACTCGATCAACAAACTTATACCAATTCTCAGGGTTTAAAGAAGACAACTTAGACAATATCGGAATTATTATCCGATTAACTCTTTCCACTTGTCCGTTACCGCGAGGTACTCCGGTAGCAATCAAACCATGCTCTATTTTCTCGGAAACACAATATTCTTTAAATGCAGCCGAAGTGAATGCTGTTCCCCAATCGGAGATAATACGCCGTGGATTACCGAATACGCTCGCTTGCTTTGATAATCGGTTAATCGCTTCTTCCGCAGTCGTCGACTTTGTAGGGTATAGCCATGTAAATTTCGAAAATGCATCGATTACAACAAAAAGATGCGCATAGCTTTTTCTTGTACTAGGAATCGGTCCTAAGTAATCTACGTGATAGGTTTCTAACGGTACATTCTCTTTCGGAATATTCTGAAGGAAACCCTCCTGCTTTCCGTGCTTACGCTCACAAAGAATGCATTCAATGCAATTTCTTATAACTTTCTCGATTTTATCTTTCATATTCACAAACCAAAATTCTTTCTTTAACAATTGTTCTACCTTTCGTACCGCGAAATGGCCTCTATTATGCGTCTGCCTTATAATATCCTGCTGCATCAACCTCGGAACAACCATTAACATATCATCATCGTAGTTCTTATACAAAATACCATTCTGTAATACAAAATTATCATAGTTTTCCGTTTTAACTAACGCGAAAATAGGTCTTAATTCTTTATCTTCTCGCTGCGCCTGCGCCAAACGCGCAATAAGACTACTATTACTTTCTTGTGTAAATAAAACTTGTGGTAAGTTTCGGCTAAGGGCGTCTACATGTCGCATAGCCCTTCCTGATCTGTGCTCTACTACGTAATCAAATTCGCTAAGCAACAAAATCCATCTCGCAACACGCACGCACAAATCTTTTTTATTTATTGTCAAAGAAAACGCGCGACAATCGGTTATTATCTTAAACGATATTCCTAACAAATAAACTCTAAACTTATTTAAGGCTTTAATAACCGCTAACACCTCGAGCTCATAGCTTGTATATTTAGATTCCGCTTGCGACGTTTTCCAGCTCGCATAATACACGGGGTGAAATAATTGATCTCGGTCATCTTTTTGACATAAAATCGCTCCAAAACCGTGGCTGGACGCATCAGTGTGTAGCTGTGTCTCTGCGCTGGCCCGATAAATTTTAAGTACCGGTTCGCGACTCAATAAATCTTTTAATTGTTGCATAGCCTGTTCTTGCTCTGACCCAAAATGAAACTTTACTTCGTTCTTAAGCAGATCCGACAACGGACGCGCAATTGACGAATAACCGGGAATAAATTTTCTAAAATATCCCGTCAAACCAAGAAAACTTTGAACTTGCCTCACGCACGTTGGCCTCGGAAAATGCAACACTGCTTGTGTTTTTCGTTCTGAAGGTCTTACGCTACCAGCCTCGATTATATGACCCAGATATTCAATCTTTTCTTTAAGAAAGCTACATTTTGACCAATTAATACGCAAACCATATTCGCTTGCAACTGCTAACACAGCTCGCAATCTCGCCATTCCTTCGTCTCTGGTACTGGATGGAATTATTAAATCGTCTATATATATTCGCACTATTTTTTGTTTCTTTAATTCGCGAAATATCGCGTTTATATATTTTTGAAAAACGGCCGAAGAATTGCAAAGACCAAACGGTGTCATAAGAAACTCATAATGTCCGTCCGGCACAATAAAAGCAGTATATTTACAGCTATTTTCGTGCACCGGAACATGAAAAAAACCGTTCTTTAAATCCAATGTACTAAATAACGTTGCGTCCTGCAATTCGTCCAGCTGATCTTCAATCAGAGGTGTCGGATAGCGGTCTTTCACAATTTTCTGATTTAATTTACGATAATCTACACATAATCTTAAACCACCATCTTTTTTCTTTACCAACACCACCGGACTCGCGTATTCTGACACACTCGGTCTAATAATTCCGTTCCGTAACCATTCTTCGATTTGACGGTTAACTTGTTCTCTCTCTACAGACGCAAGCCTTCGGGGAGGCTGATATACGGGAATGTCGTCTTTTACTACAATTTGTAATTTTATGCCTACTTCTTTAACTGCATGCGGTTTATACGTCTCAATCAATTTCTCGATAGCCGGTCTCAACTCGATCTCATCGGTATCTAATTGTCGTTGGACACCATCATCAAAAATTTCATGAGCGTTGATACAAAACACCTCAGGAACATCATCAGTTTCGCACGGAACCACTAACTTATCTTCACGTCTGGAAATTATCGCATTATTCTCGATTAATCGAATGTTCGCGTCTTTTAACAAATCGGAACCAAGCAACATATCATGATTCATCATCATATCCGGTACTACATGTAAAATTAACGTAAAATCATCATTATCTATCGTCACAATAATCTTAAAACTGCCCAAAGTTGACATGCGATTCTCACCAAGACCTAAACACACAATTTTTGCTCCTGTGAGCGGAGGCGCCCCTAACTTAATATAACGTTCTGCTCTAATTAGATGCAAATCGCTTCCCGTATCTAGCAACGCAACCATATGCTGACTACTTATCTTTACGGCCTTGTAGATTTTCTGATCGGACTTTACCGCAACCCCGCACTTGTTGACTTGTTGACCCACGCTGGTTGACTCGGTGATGCGCTTCGGGCACTGCGCTGCGATGTGGCCGAATTCCTTGCATTGGAAACACTTGCTGCCCTTCTCCTTTTGCGGGCAATCCGCGCTCACGTGATTCCGCTGTCCACAGTTGAAACATCGAAGATTGCTCTGCACTCGTGACGCTTCCTTTCCTTTGCTCTCCTTCTCCTTACTGTCTTTTTCTCGCTTTTCCCACGTTTTCCCCGTCTTTGACTGGTTCACCTTCTGACTACTCTTCATTGCCTCGTACTGAGACAGTTTCTTACGCAACTCCTTAACACTCGCCGCACCGTAAAGGATAGTTTTATTCACTGGATCGTCATGGATTCCGTCGATGACGTACTGGATAGTAGCCTCAAGCTCGACGTCAGCGTGACTGGCGATCTCCATCATGCGATAAACGTACTCCATATATGATTCACTATTCTGCTTCTTCGTCTGCGCTAGCTCCTTGTGAATTGATCGACTGTTCACCGTTTTCGAAAATTCCCCGATCAATGCTCGCTTCATCTGCTTCCATGATTTCGCACACTTCTCGTAAGACACAAATAACTTTGCCGATCCTCGCAACAGTTTCTTTGCATAAATTATCTTCTGCGCCTCAGACCACAAACAAACCTTGCTGGTCTCCTCGAAATCCTCGATCCAGCGACGAACATTTTGCTTGCCGTCGCCAGAAAACGTCTGAATCGAATCCTCAACATCCCTAAATGGCAGTGGCTGTGATCTCTTCGGCAGCTCTCTCTCTTCGACCTCTTCATCGTCTTCACTCTCGGAATCGTCTTCATCGTCTGGATCGTCGCTTCGCGGCTTCGTCTTGCAGCTTCTCTTGGACGATCTCAAACGCTCACGAAGAACTGCTTTGCTTCCACTCAGCGGCAGCTCTAATTTTCGCAACTCTTCTTTTAATTCGTCTACGGTAAGGACATTGACGTCGAGTTGTCCACCGGATGCTTGTGAGTCCGTCATATTGCTCGATAAGCCTCTATCTCACCAAGCCTCTCACTATGCTTCCTCACAATGCTTTACTCACTGTCTTGACTCGGTACACGATCCGAATCTCGACTTGACACACGAATCTCGGCTCACTTCTCTTGGTCAATCCCGGACGAGCCCCCAATTTGTAGGGAAAACGGGTGGGATACTTGACAAACTTATTATATACTTCGAATATATATTAGTATATATTTTAATACGGATACAAAACTCTTACGACTCGCAACACGATGTGCTCGGTATCGTGGTCTCGCAGGATCTCTCCTTTTTTCGTCCTCGTGCTCCTTATAAATCCTCGGAAAACGTTTGCGTGAAACGCCGTATGCTTTAACCTCGAGCCGACATCATAACATGCCGAGCCGGATTGACAATAGTCGAGCCGACGTGATAACAATCCGAGTCGGTCGCTCGTAAATCTTACATCTATTAATTGCCGATTCTTTTAATGCGGCCGCTTTCAAACAACATAAAATAATAATACGCCGCTTATGTTCATACCGCAACCCTACATATATTATATGTATATTATATATATGACGGATTAAAAATATCTTTTTTATTAGAAATCAGAATAATTAATGCATCTACAATTGACAGCATCTGACCGATAAATGAGACGAGTAAAATATTTGCTATCTTACTCACTCAACTAATGCTACTCTGTAGCATAAGCTTTCCAAAAATACGCGAATGCGCTTAAATGTTCGTGCTTAAATCCGCTTGCGTAAAGTAGCGAATACCGCTTTGTTACTGTTACGTAAGTTTAATCAGCGTTATTACTTACTTGAGGTATAAGCTTCTTGTCATAATGGCTGCGGTCTTAGATATCTTAATGACTCTCTATTCTCATGAATTGTTTTCACGTCACCGTGGCTGCATTCGGAAGTAAGTCTCCGGCAAGCTGCGAGCGACTTGTCGCAGCGCCAACATAACTTCTAAACTTGGCCGCGACTTGCCGGAATTCTGGAACTCGCTTCCGAGGTTTTGTATTCGCTCTGCGGATAAGACCACGCTTTGTAACTATATTACTGTGGGCGCATCAACGTCACGTTATGCGTTTATCGTGTACAGAGAAGTCGTTAAACATCATTCGAATAATCCGATCCAGTCGCAGTTATAGCTTTCCGTGTACAACAGATAACCAATTATCGCATTGATCCCTGGGATTCTTTGAAGTTGTTACGTATTCAAGCACCTTTCAGCTGTTCGCAGAGGGGTGGAAGGTATTAAACGAGATTAGATTGCGCCCTGTATAATAAAACGAGCGCGGTTCGCGGCTCTCTACTTATCAGACGTTTATCTATTTTCAATCTGACCGCGCGCCCACCATAATTCATTCTCGCGCTGATACGCGTAATCAGTACGTACAAAAGCCGAGGATCCGCCGCAGTGACGAACTCGGCGTAACAAGGTTCGGGCGTTTCATTTAGTAGATGAATTGCGCACCGGCGACTGCCCGCCATCATTATAAATCACGACATAATTACACGACCGCGGCGGCAGGGTGCAAGGGATATCCCCACTGCGTGGTCGCCCCTACTTGCACCCCCGATTTCACTTCGACCGGCTCGCGCGCGCGGTGTGTGCGTGTGCACGCGCGCGCGTAAACGTTGTGCGGGTAGCGCACGACTTTCTTCCTTTTTCTTTTTTCTTGCTTTTTACGGCACGTGTGTTCAATATGTCTGACCTGTGCCGGGACTGGAATTCTCTGTCGTGCCGAGTTAAGCGTCGGGATCGCGACCCCACGCCGTTTTTCTTCCCGCCCGTAATTAGTACCTTGCACAATATTGCATCCTATCGCCCGCGTCCGCATACGTCTGTATGCAGGTTGTACTCGTGCGATACGCGGCATCCCCCTCGCCCTTCACGTTCATGTGAGTGCATACGCGTGTGTGTGTACGATCGCGGCCTTTCACGCGTCTCACTTTTCTGCGCCGAGCTGTGCGGCGCGGCGCAGGGTTAATTGCATGCGGATTTTTCCGCGCGAGATCATTGACTCGAGACGTTGGAACACGCGCATTTCCACGAATGCGGGATTATCGGCAGAATGTTCGACGTGTTCGCGTTGCGATCGCATCGCGATGCAGCTCTCTAGCTCTTATTAATTTAAGAGTAGGTATACCTGCAGGATCTCATTTGCCGAGGTCTCGTGTATGCGAAGGAGGGCGTTTCTCAACGACAAGTAAAACAGTGATGAGGAAAAATTGAGGAATAAACGAGTCGGTATCATGCGTAACCCGTCGCGCCACGAGGGTTCAAGCCATCTCTTCTTCTCCCTTTTTCTTGTAATCAGTTGTAACATGAATTCTTTACACCTCGATCTATCTTTACAGCCACGAGAGATGCTGTTTGCGGTGGCACATGGCAAGAGTATTATGGATTAAAAAAATACTTCCGCGAGCAAGCTTCGTTTTTATCGCGTGCTCCCCGCGACGCGCGGTACTCGTTACATCGTCGCAGCGACGCTGTTATCGTAGTAACGTCGTTTTATATCCTGTTTTACGAAGATCGGTGTTGCGCCCCTACGGCACAGGGTGCCGTCTTCACGAGAATACCAGTTTTTCACGACCGTTCGTTTGCCTCCCTAGCCTCCGACGACCTGGACGTTCGATAAAGCGCGAACCGCGCCGCACATTCCGAGATCCTCCAAGTTATCCATTAGCCTTAAAAGCCGCGCGCCATTTGATCGCGGTCATTTTTCATCGCGCTCCGGGAAGGATATAAAATCCAGAGTCATCCTCTCTGCCATCGATTTCCGATCCAACGACGCGCCGGCCGTAACAATGTGATCGGCGGCATCGAGATATCTCGCGAGACAAGATCGTGATGTTTGCACAACAGAGACGCCAGTTCGGCTATTTATATGCACATCTCCTCGATGCCTGTCATATCGCCGATAGCGATCATCCATCGGTCATTGAGCGTGCGCGCGGTCGACGGCCTGGGAACTCGGATATCATTCCCAGCGCGTCCACTTTGATTGCAAATATTTTTCTCGTAACGATCAGTACGCATCTTCGGCGTGGCCGACTGACGATCGTTAAAGGGGACACCTCGCCGTCTCCCGGAGCAAGAGCAAAAGCGAGAAAGCAGAGAGAGAGAGAGAGAAGAAGCTCGTTTTATTCTCCTTCTCTTATGCACGAGTGTCCCGTAGGTATATCCGACGCGACGGTAGACTAGCTATCGCTTCTAGATGTACCTGGGCACCGAGTATATCTTCCCGACACGACGTGCCATGAAGATATTATTGGCACTTCGTGCTACCACGTAGCATACGCTCCCCGTCCCGTTTCTTCCCTATAACGTCTCGCTCCCCAGCGACGACGAGGTCGTACGTGTGTAGCTATAGCGCCTCCCCGACCCAGAGGGTATCCGAGCGTGCCGTAACATAACCGGTACCTGTACTGCCTATCGCGGGACTACTGATCCGTAGAGGAATTCCGCCAGGCAGGTAGATATATATTCGATCTTCGAGATGACTGCGCGCCCAGGTGCACACGCATACAGGAGCGTCGACTCCGCGCTTACCGTCTTTGTGCGCGAAACTGGTCGCTCTTTACCACGTTACCGGGCTCTCTCGTATTTTCGAAAGCACGCACGTACATTCGTTAGCTGCTTGTACTCGATTACGCTTACCTACCCCGCGCTATTGTCGCGCCGGATATTAATGCTGATATACGACGAGGAACGTATGTCGCGCCGCATGCGGCAGCGCATTTCTTACACGAAGCGCTCGACGACGCAACTTTTGCGTTCGGAGCGTCGCGGTCGTGGGGTGCGTGGAGGGACGGTTAATCAATTGAAAAGGAGGGTTTGTTAAAGGGGTTGTCTTGTTAGCGCATTGGAACCGACAGGAGCACGAAGCATAATTGGTAATTATTTGAGCGCCGTGAATATCTCCCTGCAAGTTTGTTGTATGGAGACACGCGTAGAGAGAACGACGCCCTTATCAACGAACCTCTCAACGGAACTCTCTTCTTACTTGCGTAATGATGTTCCAATTAAAGCGTGTACTTTACTCGTGAGCGATCATCGTTATGATTTACTCGCTGCAATTTATCGACGCGAACGGCGCAGTGATGTATTATCGATCGGAGCTCGGTGGACGAGGTTTAGTGAAATCCGGACACGAATTCAGATTTTTATCAATCTGTCGTATCTCCCGGCACTTAGTCGCAGTAATGGCCGAAGCGAATTCCGCTGTGCGTACAGTAGGTAACGATTTATCGTGATAAAATTGCCCATTTCGTCCGTGTAGGCAAGCGGCCCGGTTTCGACTGGCTATGGAGCCATTACGGATTTGATTTCTACTTTAAACCGAGGGTAGAAGTAGCTCTAAAACGTGCACGCCGGCCTCAGCATTTTCTATACCATCGCACACGGACGTTAGACGAATGACGATACGCCGGACGAGTAATCGTACGAAAAGCTTTTTTACATTTTGGCGAGGACACGGACGTTACATGGATACGAGCCGACATTTCAATTTTCGATCGGCCACGCGGGAATGGCTAACGATCTACAGATAGGGACATTTCGTTCCTACATCAGAGGCGACCCAAATGCGTCACAATCGATATCACGTTATTACGTTGAAAAAAACGATTGAATGGCAAGAATCTCCGATTCAGTGCCCGATATGAATAATGACGCTCGCAATTCTGTGCTTCTCCATTATCATGTCCGCCGTAAGAGTAACATTGTTGAATGTATTGCGTGACGTAACTTTAGCGACTTTAGTGTAATTTCTGAAAACGAAAATGTATCTTCTATGTCGAATCTTTTCCGAGTCAGTCCGAGACGAGGGTGGTTTTCTCTTTTCCACCTCTTTCCCGCAATATGTCTGCGCGCTGGATAAATATCGGCGAGGAGTTTACTCCTTAATGGTTCGCAATTTCGTGGTTCCGTAGTCACATGCGAATTGCGCGGGGAGTAAAGAATGCCATTTAAACGCGACAGTTAAGCGGAGTTAGATAGCCGTAGAATACGAATCGTAGCGTACGGCGTTTGCACGGTTTACGAGCGATTCGCGCCGCAGTACTCTACGCTTTGTGGCCGGTTAATGTACCGGATTTCAGGATTCGATGATCCACACTCTAACCCATCGGAATTTCGGTCGGGAGCGCCTTTGGAACCACTGCCTCTCGCAAACTCGCCGCATCGATTCCCATTAAATCCTTGCGCAAGATTTCACATGGCTGCGGATTGGAATTGTCTTTATGTCAATTCGTTATCCTGTTGGACAGCGATCGTTAACTGACGGTTTTAATATCGCAGAAGTTATCGTTGAGGTAGTTTTTGTCTCCTCAAAACTTTTGAACTGTACATATTTTGTAGATATGTGTAAATTGGTGAAGAGGAATGTAATAGCGTCATCGCGCAACTCCATAAAAGCTTACGCTTGAATATTGAGCGGAACGACCCTTTCTGAAAACGACTGCTACGACGACAGGGCGATTTTTACGAGTCGTGGAAGTAGCTCCGGGCTGCATAAATATCTTCGTGTTAGCGCAACAGCGTTACGCAGGAAATTGATGTTTACCGATAACGGTATTCGATAATCACGGGTATCCTGAATTTGTTGATTCACCGGCTCGGTGAGCCGCGCTGCATCTTGCCAAAGTCCTGCTCCAGAATGACCACCGGTCTTAGCCCTCCTCAGCCATGGCCAACGCCACAAGAACATCGAGTTTGCGGGTTCCCGCGGGAAACCTTGAATGCGGCTCTTCGTATAACTACCAAGTATACGTCACGTAATTGCAGAGGCGTGAATATTACGCCCGTGGGCCCGAGTAATTATTTTCACATTTCGGCACGATTTTATTCTCTTACATACCGTTAAAACGACGATGTCCCGCAAAAACTTTGGTAATTATACCCGCTGTATGTATTAATGTATTATTTTGCAGTCGGCGCGTTTCTCGGCGCACGTAGTTACGCCAACTGTTTGTTAACATCATCATGTCGCAAATGTGAATTCTCACTATAGCGAAGTTATAGAGCGCTCAAGTCTGCTCCTCACTCTGTTACTTTCCGCCTAACCACAACATTATTTTTTCTGTTTCAGGTGAGTAGCGAACCCTACCAATTTACTCCGAGTACATCACGCTATCAGAGTTGATGTATCGTCTCGATCGGCGCACATCCTGGAGGTAAAGTCTGCTTCACTCCCTTACAATGTTTCGATAATACTGTCTGGCCGATCAATCCTCGTCACCTCGTTGGGATACCTAGCGATCAGTCCTCCGAGGCTGACCGAAGGGCCGGCCAAGGTCTTCTTTTCGCGGCGCACTTCATAAATCCGTGTCCGGCTACTATCGAGGCGATCACGCGTCACGTCGCGTGTAAATAAATAAAGCATGAAATAATATCGGTGCCATCTCTGGCTGGGTGGTGACCGTCCGCGAATAGCGCCATTAATAATCGCCACGAGAGACTGGGGGTGGGCCAGGACGGAAGAGGCCAGTCTAGAAGAAAGGGAAACAGCCGAGCGGGAAAGATACCGGACCGATGATCCCGCTATTAAACATATCACCCCGCGCTCCCGAAGGCAGTTCTTGCATGACGTGGCACGCACACTGATCCCGGTTCTTCCGTGGAATGCGCGCGGCGTATAACACGCGTGCTTTATGCGAGACGAACGCCAGGCTCCTAAGAAAATATTATCGCCGGTGAGGCTCGTGAATTAACGAAATACGACGAACCGAGATTGCTCTTGACCGAGCGTAATTAATATGCCGCGCGGATTTAATCCTGTGCGTTATATGCGAGCGGCGTGTCAATTAAATTACTGCCAGTAGACATAGAGAGAGATTTTGTTTATGAATTCCGGTTTGCGTTTAAGGCGCGTTGAACGCGCGCATATTCTTTCCCGTTGTAATTAGGCGTTGAAGCGTACTTTGTCGTGCCAGTGGGATACGCGCGGCTGATATTTATTTATTTATTCCTGCCTGCTATTTTACTCCCCGAGTCTCCTATGCAGTCGTATCAAGCTTACAATTATAGTACCAACGCATCTCTTGGTTTGTTTTATGATGAAAGTGTTACTTCCTATAGGGACGCGTCCACATGGTCAGCTATTACTTTGTATGAAAATTACAAAATAAATATGGGACAGCGGATGAGAAGCAAAACTGTGGCTAGTTCCGTGAAAAAGAGTCCGTTAGCTGAGCGCGACGGGTTATTCATGTTGCATGTAACAGCTTTCGAGTTCTTCGCGCGGCACGTAACGCATATCGAACACGAGTAGTAGGTTGTCATCGTCCCACGCGTCGCGCGGCGTATTTAACAACTCGTATTTGCCTTGGCATTAATCCGATCCCGAAGCTCTTCGGGTTTACACGACGATCGCGCTTAAGGGATTAACGCGCAAAGCCATGCTCGCAGCGAGCCATAGCGGTGAGCTAAAAAAAATAACAGGGCGCACGTACGGGAAGTAACGCGCATCCCCAGCCTCTCTCTCTCTCTCTTGTCGAGCGGGTTTAATCTCGGGGTCCACGAATCGGGCGATGCGACTCTGGCCTGCGCACAATGTACTACCTTCCTTTATCCTGTGGTGCTATGGTGGCGCTGTGGTTACTGGATAAAAATTGTAACAGGTGTATCCCGAGTTTGTCATGAAATCTGGATGCTTTTTATTTCTTCCGCTAATTTTTCTTCCGCAGTATTGCGTAGAGCCGTAGAAAACTATCATTTTTTTTATAATAGATGGATAAAATCGCTTAATCGCTATGTGAGCATGATATCTGTATCGCGTTGATTGCTATGCCCTTGAGCGTAGTTTCTGATACTTGTAGCTTACGTAAAGACGGCTTTTCGGATGCACCGTATGGCACGATTGTTGGTCCCGATTCCAAATTCGACACGCAACGCGCGCGCACGTTCTCGAGACGCTTTCCCTGCTCCGTATCTCGACCATAAATATAACTTCCGCTTGCACGCCTTTACGTCTTCCCGTTACAATACACAGGGCGATACATGGGATCGAGCGATATTGCGACTACTTATCCGAGGCGATAATATCGTATCCACGGCGCGTTGTTAAGGTGAGTCCCTTGTCGCGTGGTTACACGTTACACATCGCCGTTTGCCCCCCTGTGCTTCCTCTCCCTTAACGGGGCGAAACATATAGATATATAAATCAAGCAGGACACGTTGATAGAAGCAATAAGGGCTCGAGGAATGGGAATAGCAAAGGAAAAAGGGAAAGAAGTTCGATGATGGAGGGATTCCGCGGGGAGGAGAATAATCGGGGCGGCGGAGGAGTAAAAATGCACGAACACGCGCGGAGGGTTACAGGAAATACAACGAGAGAAGGACCGAGAGGGAGGACTTGGAAGGGAAACTGACTTATATTGCACCCTGTATGTAACTGCAACGTTAGTCGAGGTACTCGGACGTAGGCCCGCGAAAGAGGACGCGAGAGAAAGGGCCCGGTGGGCGAATCGAACAACGGTTGCCAAATTAATGGCGTCCCTCGTCCCACATTTCTCGATTTCTCCAACTACGAGCGACTCTTTCTCTCGCTCTCCATCGTCGCTCCTCTTTTTTTTCTCCGCTTCGTCTTCCATGTCAGGTCGCCCACCTGGCGATATTGGAACGAGACCGCCGAATTACCGATAAATAACTGGCTATTGAATTATTATCGGACATTCCAGTCACTGCACGTTGGCCGGCCTTATAACCGACGACGGGTGTCGTTGTCTGCGCCGGCTCGAGTATTGCTCCTAAGGGAGGTTGTTTCGCCCGGCGCCTTTCGTCGTATAAGAATATATCGAGACCACGGAACGAAAGCCGAGAATGTCGTTCCGCGGCTTGCAGCCGAAGGATGTTTTACGCGCGGATGCGGGCCATTCGTTCTTTCGGCTCTGAGTCACGGAATGACATTGGATGTTCTCGTCGCAGAATGTTGGATGTGGTGGTAAGACAGGAAGATTTGGTGCGTGCCCTTTACCTTTTCCTTCCGAGGTGAACCAAAAATACATTTACGACGGTGAATGCGGCCATTAAAATTTACCATGATGTAAAGCGTGTACATGCACTGGTGTACATGCTACCGCTTTTAATTGGTAACATAAATCGCGCGGTCTCAAAAGCAGCCTTCTCAGCTGCGAGCTCGGCGCACGCGGCCGTTAATTTGTTAACAAACTTGCCCCAACGGAAGACTGAGCGAATCGAATGTTAACTAATTGCGGTTATTAGTGCACCGAGCATAAGATCCCGATACACAGTGTTCCCTATGTGCTTAATAATCGTCTCGCCGAACGTTATGTAACGTAAAGAATATATCTTTGGCCAATGCGTAGGCGTACTTTATCGCTTCCTGCATCGGCCGCGAATTTCGCTTCATCAGTGACGTGATTGCATTTTGATATCGGTTGTAATAATAAATGATTAACGTCAGAATCGGAATCCATCACAATTTTGTCTAGACTACATTAATCACAGTTCTTGCAGTGAATAATGCATGTCAATGCGTAAATCACCGCGTGTAACAAAGACCGTTACGACAATAAATATTTATTTGCGTTTGGAAGTCTTTCAAAGTGGAGTTATTGAATGCTCGCGCGCACGATGTTTTATCTGCTACACCGTTTATTTCATATGACATCGTTATGCACTCTGTTCACTAAGTTAACACGTAATCTTGACGCATGGCCGGCTCACTGGAAAAAAATTTGTATTTTATGCTCTCCCGATGTGTTGCTTCCCGAAAGGCCGAGCGCGGGGCAAGAGAGCGCGCGGGATCCGCGCGATCGGTTAGTTATTGCCGGATTCAACCTATAAATACATGTGGCCGTTAACGCATTTATAAATTTCCAAGAGAGCAGGAGAATCCGCGGAACCGTTTCATTGAGCTTTAATTAATGAACGCCATTACTACGCCTCGAGCCACGGCAATACTCGGCCGGGTCCTTTTATTGTCGCCTGACTTTTTACGGTGCTAAAATCAATGGTGTCGGGTTGGCACATAATTCGCGCGGGCGGGCGCGGACGACCCGCTGTCCTGGCAAAAATTTTTACTTTATACCTCGCCTGCTACCTCCCAAAGGTCTGAAGGTATTTATCGAAGATGCATGGCCCACGAGTGCACGTGGCCTACATAGTAGGGCAGTAGGTACCTACCGATATGGTTGGTATACATTATCCTATGTATCCCCGTATCTACAATATGTAACTTAACTTGCCGTCTCCGCGTGTCTCTCTCTCTCTCTCGTTCTCTCCATCTCTCACTTACATATATGCACATGCTCAGATTCACGGACACACGTGCAACCGAGTCGCTGCGAATGCGCGTCCACGGGCATACCATAGTGCATTATATACCGTGCTCGAAAAGTTCGGAGACTATAAAGAAAGATTCATGACGACGATCGGTCCATTATCAGGCTGCCGGGCCAACTTGGAGTTTTCGTTATGGTGAC
Source organism: Ooceraea biroi (assembly GCF_003672135.1). Classification (NCBI taxonomy): domain Eukaryota; kingdom Metazoa; phylum Arthropoda; class Insecta; order Hymenoptera; family Formicidae; genus Ooceraea; species Ooceraea biroi. The sequence continues at coordinate 2,960,724 of NC_039509.1, forward strand.
GGCGTGAAGCTATTTTTCTCTGGGTAGTACCTCGAGAGCGGAGACATCTGTAATTATGGGGCCGGATGAAATAGAATGTGAAATTTTGCGATTGCACTTGAAAATCTATGAGGCTACAGCATGATACGATTCGATACGAAAATTGATATTGCGATATAATGATATTATATCGGATATTCTCGATATACGATATGTTTAACGTATATATGTACACGTTATTACATTCAGAAGAGAAAATTATTTCTCCCTTTGTTCTCATATACTCTATCATTATAATTGATGCGTGATCGACGGTAAATTTGCGCGCATTTGATTGAATCCTCGTAAAAGGTGGAAACTGCAACTTGCGATGTAATCGCAGGCATTCGATCGGTATCGCGCATTTCTCGAAACAGTTTAATTCGTCCCCTCGGCGAAGAAACGGATCCCGCAGTACGAGCCTCAAACACCCGGTACACGATTTAGCCGAGCGCGATGCGATAGCTCCGACATCGTAGACCGTGCAGGAAGGGCAGGAAGGATGGGCCGATGTTTCACACTCCATCTCCTGCCACTCCTGGATCGTCTGTTCCTGCCTCTGGCGGCCAACCGGTGTTGGATTCTCGGTACTCGCTTCGCTCTTTTTATTTCCTTTAACCTTATTCCGCCTCTTCACCCCCGTGGCCGCACCACGCCACCGCGAGAGAGAAGATCATTTCCCGGCAAAATAATTTATACCCACTCTTACCGAATGCACCGCCGAGGGAACTTATCGAGCGACCTTCGAACGGTTATCCAGGGGAGCTGCACGATGCGCCGACGAAGAGCCGCAAAACGAACGTCCGTAATGCGCCAAAGGCTTTGATCGGGCATCCGTTCGAGTTATTGATGTGAAACGTGAATCACGCTGAAAAACTCTACGAGAGAAGATACCCCTCGACCAACATTTATGCACGCTACTAATGCACTTATGTAATCGTCCGTATTCTTTGATTAGCTCATTTTTATTTGATAATTCTTTAATTGATGTAATTGCTTGTCAGTTTCCGTTAAAGGAAAGGAAAGGGTGAGATCATTAAGGACGCTCTGTCCTCTCGTATCTGCTCGTCGATGTCAGGTGCGAGACTCGACGGGACGGCGATGGGAAGTAAATCGCGCTCGCGTGTGAAAGTTTCGGTTTCCGCGCGCGCGAAGAGCGCAAACAAAAAGTTTTAAATCGCTTAAACGTGATCGCGGCGACTAGGTGCAACAGCAAAGAGTCGATCCTCGTTCCCTTGGAACAAGGTGAAGAAGCGCAAACGATAAAAGAATAATGCGTTACGTGCGACACTTATGGAATTTCCTGCGGGTTGATTTCCGCGGATTAGTAAGAAACAAATTCATTTCTTGCAGGGGAGGTAATGGATTGCCACGTCTAAACTCCGGTAATGAGGCATTGTAATTTTTTTCTTCATCGTAATCGTAAGAAATGCAGCGTGCGCGAGGGCAAATTGAATAATTGAAAAAGCATTCAAGTTATAACTTTATGAAAACTTTATTCATTTGCGTCCGGGAAATGCTGCAACTCGTGACTTTTATCAGAAGAGAGTTTATTGGGGCAAACTTTTTCTCGAAATCGAGTCGAGGGGTCAAATTGAATCGCGAGAATGAACACGATGAGATATTAAGCGAGATTATTAATAGGCGCGGTACTTGACGGTTCCTTAATGCGGCAGTTGGTAGCGCGAATGGCATACCGTAGATACCTCGAATAATTTAATTCGTCATTATGATACGTGTGTCATGATATATCGTCTCAACGTGATATTTCCTTGCGTTCTTCTCCCTGATCGCTCTTGGCGATCTCCTGACCCGAATGTCGGATCGCAACTGCAAGTTGGTACAATTAAAATTAAAAAGCACAATACGGCCATGCTCTTTCTCCAGATCCCGCCTTCCCTTCCATCGCGTCTCTCTCATTAATGGCGCGAACAATGAAGCACGCAGCCTGCAATAAACACTTCTGAAATTGGTTATTTTCCTAGACGCCTTGACGAAGGTAATTGTACGTCAACCGCAGAGATTACCATCATTATGATTGCTCTTTGTTTTCGCACTTCTTGCCTGCTGCTCTTCGCCTTTTGTTTCCATCTTCGTGCGACCCTTTATCGCGATTTCTTACAGCACAGAGAATTCGATTTCGGTAATTCTTCGCGGTGTTTCGCGTTCTGATTTTCAGTTAATAACGATGTTGGATTGATAAATTTGATCCTGACTGACTCGAAAGAATCGGCTTTCGATTAGCAAAGTAGCAGTACACCAATGCTTCATTTAGCATGAATTTAATCTGCTCACGAATGTTCGTCTTAATCCCTCGTACAAGATATTTTATTGGAGCGAACATTTTGTCCTGCTATGCATCTATGATGCACTCGGGGATGCACTTAATTGCATCAGATATTTAAAATGCAGCGTGATGAATGCAATGTCCTCGGATGGAGTTCAGATTGAATCACTGAATGAGAACGAGTAAATAAAAAGATATCATTGAACAATCAATATTTTCTCTAGTGACGCGAGAGCGTAAGCGCTTTATAAAATATGTTTATGGGTGCTAATGCATGTGAATCAAATTTTTAGTACATTTTTAGTGCAATTTATCTTTTCAATTTTTCATGCTCTCTAATATTTTATTGACAAAATTTTTTGGATAAACGACACGGCAATATTTTTAGGTAAATGGAATGCATATGTATTAAAGAATAAATTTTAGAGAATATTAAAGAATAAAATTTTTTATAATTTGTCTAGCATTTCATATTGATTATGGCTGAAAAATGGAAAAAGAAGTTGGCAGACTATGTACTATTATACATTCAAAAAGATTAGGCTTGTACGCTTGCTTTAAAATTTGCTTTAAAATTGTTATAACACGTTGCTGTCGCGTGTATTTTTAAGCGGCACTTACAGCGCAAAGCGGCTTTTCTTAAAATGCGTACAGTGTAGTCTTCCATTACTATTATTTTTCCAAGAGAAATTACTCGTTCATAATAGACGGCATTTGTCGTTTAGAAATGCCAGCTTGGAACGGACAAGAGTGTGTTTTTTAGCTAGAGATAGTCGTCCTGCAGCCGGCAGCTGTGCCGTAATAAAACGCTACGTGGATGTTGTAAAAATCAGTAGGAATTATTCATATACTCGTAACAATAATAATGAGTCCTCCACGAGTTAAAAGCACGGCCGGTCGTGCTTTCACCAATGGCAATAATAATCCTCCTCCGCGGATTATGATTCCTCTTCATCGCCACTACCATCAACAGTACGCGAGATGGCCATTTTTACATTGGTGCATGCCACAATTAATTGGAAAAGCAGCGTAAAAATCCATTCGAGCTTTTCATTTGCGACAAAGTACCCCGTCGGGGCCGTTGGACTCATTTGCGGTAGTCCTCCAAGAGAACCACAATAACACTCTGGCATTCCATAAGAGAACCGGCGATATGTCGCGATTATCGAGCAGAATGCGCCCGTCGAGCTTGCGACGTGTAATATAACGGCCATGATTGCCTTTCTCCCTTCTTTGTCGCGTTTTAATTAAGAAAACGTATTTACGAGAGAGCAAGAGAGAGAGAGAGAGAGAGACACGAAGCTTGCGTTAGAGACGAATGCGATTGTGAAATTCCACCGAGATCCGCCAGTGATTCGCTATGCCGGTGCAAGGTTAATGAATGAAGGCTCTAACGACGCAACGGATGTATCCATTGCATGATATTAAATTCCGTCGTCATCTTTGTGCATCGTCGAGGCGCGCTCGTGCACTTTTTTCGACCCGAGTATAAGAGAAACGCACCGACAATAATATATGCATTATCGGAGCGTCGGACACGCTTATCACGCGATACCGATTTCTCATCCACCATCGAGCAACGCGGCGCGCCGCGCCGCGCCGTGCCGCGCCACGCCGCGCCGAGCCGAGCCGACTCGCGCTCGCACGGACGCGCGAGACGATAAATCGAGCCCGCGCCGCTCAGGCCGAAGGACGCACGGGCGATTCATTAGCCAGGCCTTGTAAAAATCAGGAAGCTACCCTCGGCTCATTTGCAAAGCATCACGGTTTTCCCCGCAGCGGGCGCACGGCCGTCCTCATCGCGGATCATTTGCCTCTCCCGTGCGCGAAGGATTTCTCGCTTTGACTTCGTCTTACGCGCCTCCCCGTGCCGCGAGTAAGCCGCGCTGGAAGAAGGAACGCCTTGCGAAGGCCCGAGCAAAACGACTCCGCACTCGGGGGAGGAGGAGGGAGGGATGAGCTCCGGTAGGGGGACTCATCAGTTAATGGAGGCCGCAATTAATAACGCCGGAGTCGTTTATCACTCCGATCCGCGACTTATCCTCGCGTACCTCGCAGCCAGCCAGGCGGGGGGTTCCCTCTTCGTAACCTCCTGTCCCCGCTCATTTCATCTTCCTTCTTGATCTTGCGATATGACGCCTCCCAAAGTGAGCTCTGAAGACGGCCGCCTTCACGGAAGCGCCGCTGTGTATCACGCGCTGCTCGTGTATCCTCGATACTCTTCGAGTTTCTGTAATACATCCGGCAGATGCAGTAATGAAGCGTCTCGCACTATCGAAAAAAAGTATACGTAACTAAGGAAAAAAGGAGGAGAAGAAGAGAAAATTAATCGGAACTGCGACGGTGAACGCGAAGTGGCGACGCCGTGATCGAAAATGTGTTTGTTGGTTTGCGCATGCCGAGCGGAAAATCGTGATCTACGAAAATGAAAATATTTTCCTAGCTGAATCCTCTGAACGTGAGCTACATTGCACAATGCCGTCCGAAATGATAAACGTTAAATCGTGGAGGTATTTATTTGCGCAACCGTCAATATTAATTTTCATCGGACATGCATGCTTTGTGCCCTTCGTTATCAAATATTTAATACATGTTACGCGGAATTTGTTATACATAGTTTTATAATGTTGCACAATTCCGGCCCTAGATTACGGCATAGCAGTGTAGCGAGATTTTAATCCACATACCGCATCGGACGCGTCAATTTGTCCAGTATTTTACGTGCTCCTCGCTTTCGGATATTAAATATTTTCTACTGATTTTATTATATCATATTAAACTACGTAGCCGGGATGTCACGGCGCCAAACGAGAATATAAAATCGTCACTCAATAGGATTCTTTCCCAGCGTTTTACGCTATTTGTTTCCAAATATTGAATATATTTCTAGAGATTTTATTATGTCACATTGAACTATACGTTATTTCACAACGCCGCCAAAGATTTAATATTCCGATCGAATGGACTTTTTTGTTTCGTATGCTTGCCGTATGTACTTTATAACATTTCACATCTGTTACTGATTTTATTGTGTCACGCACAAAACCGTTCAATTTTAGACCGTTAAACGTTAAAGAAAAGTTTAATTGATTTACAAGTTTAGGATTCACGCGATTTTCTTATTTCGTTCGTTTCCATAAATTCTACATATACACTCATGTATGAAGAAAACGTATACGTTTCTACATCTCATCCAGAAATTGTCGCCAGTCTTACAAGAGATATAGAGTTCGTCTGTACGGTGATCTCGAAAACATCTTCTCAAGGAATCTTTTGAGATGTTTCGTAATATCCGGATTGCCAGTGAAATGAACGGTTAAGAGCATCAAAACGGCTTGCTTTTCTGGAGAGTGCACTCAGTGGTATAAATCCTATCGGAAAGAACTGGTGAAGGCGAGAAAGAGAAAGAGAGAGAGAGAGAGAGAGAGACAGACAGACAGACAGACAGACAGAATAATGTCAAGACGAAGAACGACAGGAAATGTCAGACGGGTTTAAGAGGACGAGGACGAGAGAGGAACGAACGACGAGTCGGGCTCTTCACTAATTAAGCGATCGCATTGATTCGTAACAGAACCAAGCACTGCATTTGCATACCCCTTGTCGTTTTGTTTTGCTCGTCGCTTCATGCTCGAGCCGGTTCAGGCGCGCGATTCCACGAGCGAGCCGAATTTGGCAGCTCAAGCGACTTGCCCGCTCACTTGCTCGTTTTGGCGAGGCCTCCGCCGCTTTTTCCTCGCGAAAGAAAGTGTCATCCGTGCAGAAGCAAATTGTGACACGGCGCGAGACACTGAGAGAAATTATATATATATAATATATGTAATAATATCTCTAAATATTTCTAGCGTGTCTAACTTTACACGCCGTAAAGCGCGGCGACTGTATATCATACAAATTAATGGATATTACTATTAGATCCAAAAGGAATCGCACTTGCAATAAGGAATCAGTAGGATTCTGGTATAACTGAATAACTGAATAACACGGTATAATTGAAGTTTGTTTGTTCTGTTGCGAGATTGCGAAATGAGTGCATCGCGGATCACGGATCCATCAGAAGGCGCATGGGCAACGGTGATGCACAACAGAGATATTAATTAACAGTCTCTGTTTTCGGATGTACGAATGAGTGCTTTCGCACGATGAAAGATAGGGTGTGCACGTATACCGCAGTTGGTTGACTTTGGCAAATAGTACACCTGTATGCATAGCGCATTCATTATGAGATTCTTCGATGAGCGAGAACATATTATGTTATGATGGAAACAAAGGTACCTTTGGATTCAGATCAGGAATAATTACATTACATTTTTATTATTAGTTTTACTTTGTAATAACAGAATTCTTCTTCTGAGACATTCTTTCTCTCTCTTCTCGTCTTTCTCTGTTCAAATCTTCTCGATTTCCGCAACTTCCAATTAAAAGATCTATGCTTTCTCATGATAAAGATTGAACCGATCTCAGATAGTCAAAGTAATTCAACTTTGTGCAAACACTGTGCTGACACTCGTGTCAGCAAATCAGGAAAATTCGTCTCTCCGGAGTACAAAACTATCACATCGCGCTTTGCCGTGAACTTGGTCAAACTATCACATCGCGCCATTGTTTTTATTCTTTTCTCGTGCACCGTGATATATCGAATGAAACGCATCTTGATGGAAAATCGAAGCGCAAAGTCGAGACTCTTAAGGCTCATCGATTGATAGCACCTGAATTTCGTTCGCGTGAATTTCCCGCGGCTGAATTGATGCGCGCGCTGAACTAACCGAACCACGTTCGCAACTCAATTACCAATTAGTCACATTACACGGTGCTTATCGGCGTGAAAAAACGCTAATAACGGCTCCGTAGAACAGCCTTTCTCGTTCCCTCTTTCGTTCTCTCGTTCGTCCTGCGAACTCGGGTTTACCCTTCTCGCCAGTTAACTTTTTACCGGCGCTTATTTCCTGCCTGCCGACCTGCGGTGTTCCGTTTTCACGCATCTCGATCTGTCTCTTTTTCCCTCGCTCGAGAACCACCGACTTTGACTCTCCTCTCTGCCGTTCTCCCTCACGTATTGAGACATAAAATCGATAAGTTTTTACACCGGTTATTTAACCAGCTTCGAGTCGGAAAGCTAAAGGGAACTGCAGTAAGCCGCTGCTGCTGCTGCACCAGAAGTGCGTATTTATGCGTCCGTGAGGATGGTACCGGGAATCTACCTCTCGGCAGTCCGGCATGCATGTCAGAAATCGACGATCGAGAAGAGCGACGATCGCAACGGGCGGTTTCATCGAGGAACTGGTTCTTGGAGCAACGAGGGTTATCTACGCCCGCGTACGCGATTTATGATTCGAAAGTGCATCTCGCTGTTATTGACGAGAAAGTACAGGCGAAAATATAATCGTTGCACGAAAACGTTCGTCATTGGATTTTTTCCGAGTGGATCTGAATGCGTTCCAACAAATATTTGATTTTTATACATATCGCGCATATAATATTGCAATATTAAATTATTAAAATTTATTAAAAATATCATGTTAAAGCAAGCTCGAGGATAGAAGCATTTACATTTCAGCTGCGGAAGAGCACTTCCTGCGAAGATAGAAGGGCCCTCGAGTCGAATTTTGTACAGGAGCCATTTCGCTCTCGTTAAGGACTGAAAATCAAGGTTTTTTTCCTCTTCAGCACGAGTGTCATTATTATCTCCTTCGTCGATAATGCCGAGGAACACTCGACAGTCGCTAATAACTCCACCTTTTCCTCTCGTGTTTATCTTCCCGTCTGCCGTTCTTTCTGCCCTTGTTATCGAGTCCCGCACATTCATTCGGAATCGAAGGTGCAAGACGTCGATCAATTATTTCATTGTCTATTTTATCTTCTCACTGAAACGCGCATGAGAAAGATTGGAACATGGAAAAAGGAAAAATACGATGATGGTTTTTTCCTCATATCTCGTCATGTTAATTCTGATCTATGCTTTTACCCTGCGATATGTGTGAATAAGAAGATTAAAAAGAAAAGATGCGGGGGGGGATACCAGACAGAGAAAAGAACGTGAATGGAGAAATGATAAAAGCAGAAGAAACAGAAAAGAGAGGAGGAGGAATCGGCTTTCATGCCAAGCGGCAGTAAATTTGCGCGGTCACGACGTAGAACCGGCCGACTTCTTCTGCACCTTGCCCTTAATCTGCACATCTGACTACCTAAATTGGCTTGAGCAAAGCTAATCTGGACGGCGTTATCAATTAGCCATGCCGTAGATAACGCGCCAGGGGGCCTCGAACATTTATCGTATTTTTAACCTTCGAAAGTTGGCCCAACACCTCTTACGAAAGGCTTTAACCACTAAACAAATTTTTATACATTAATTTTTGAAGTATAATATATATATATCCACAAAAAAGTAAGTTATAAATATATGTATGCATGTATTCTAGCGGTATCAAACAGATAACAAAATAGCATTGTTTCTATTCACAGATGGTTTGTTAAAAATAGAAAAAATTCAGTCCAACTTAAAGATTATCATGTGAATTGATCTATATCTCAACATCAAGGTATCACGTAGATAATACGAGCATAGGGGAAGAAATTTCTACTACTAGAATACTGCTGAAAATAACACTTTTCATGCTGGTACCCTGACATCAATCAACGTTTAAATCAGATTCGCGATTTTTGCCCGCCAATGCCGAGGCTTGTAATAATCAAATTTGAGCTGACTCGCGCAGGCAGGCTGTAAGCTTTATCAAGATGCGATTCTACGTCGCGTATTCATGCGAGAATGATGGAGGCTCGGGAAGTCGTTACGTGTACGAATGAATCCGGTAATGTACTCCGATCTCGATAGTGACTCGTGTACATCGCTAGGCAGGTTCGCTCCCCGACCGTATCTCTCGCCCAGCACCGGAGCTCGCTGGGGTACGGGATAAGATACCGAGGGCCGAAGTCGAAGAGCAGTGGTTAGCCTCGCTCAGTTACTCCGTCGCGAGACGGCGGCGACCGCGCGAGTGAACGCAGTAAATATATTCTTATCTATCCGCCAAAAAGTTTAGCCGGGCCGCTAATTAAAGGTATAACCCTCCCGCGAACCCTCCTTCCCTTCTAACCGCCATGGAATTCTCAAGTTACCGTGATATGGAGAATGGGGAGGGAGAAAGAGAAAAAGAATAAGAAAAAGGGCGCAAATAAAAAACGAAAGAAAGAGGTAAGCGCGAGAACAAAGTAGGGTCGACGCGGCGCTTAACTCGGTTGCGGAATTTATTATGAGGCAACGGAATGCTCCGTTAACACCCGGCGGCATGCGATCTCGACCGGTTCCTTTTTTTCAGTGTGAATTTGCTCTGGTCGGACTTTTTAAGTTCCCAAACTGCGTTTCTCCTAGCATAATTTGCGTCGCGCAGCCGGTACCGTTTCCTCGGAGCTAGTGCAATAACGCTGAACGCCCTGTATTAATTCCGGGCGCGCGTAGCACCAGGCCGGCTCGCATTACGTTCAATGTAAACGATTACTGCTATATTAATCGCTGTATCGCACGCGAAAAGAGCTTAACCGAGCCGAATGCGAAATAATGGAAGCCAATGCCGATTCTGCGCCCAATAAAGGCAGAGGTGAATTTCTTTTCTGCTATTTATACGAGACTTCTCAGCGCGTTTACAAGATAATGCTGTTTTGCTTGCAGCCGTGTTATACCGAGCCGATAAGATTTCACGTTGCCTGTTAAGTCCAACTCATTATCCCGTTTTTATCACTCGAAATGCGCGATGCATTTGACGCGCTAAATGGTGTCCACGAAATATGATGAAATCACCGGAAATATATAAACGGTTCTTTAATGGTTCATCTCAACACAGTTGCCGTGATATTTAAGCCGGTATTCCGCCTTTGTAAAGAGCCAACGCTAGTCGACGCGGGTGAGTGTCTCTTAATGCGTATATAGCGACTGTAAAAGGAATACCGTATATTTTGTCGGTACTACACTCGGATCTAGGCAGTAACAGTTTTGCGGCAAGCATAGTCGTAACTCTATTCAAACTGCAGTTGTGTACTGGGCCAGGTTAGAGAGAACAATCCTCAGAGACTTATCGTACTTGAAAACTGACACTAATTAACCCCGCGAGACTGTAGGCTGCGGTAGTTAAACTATCTGCCTTGGGTGGCGAACGAAAATTATGTCAGGCACGCGCGAAGTTTCCTATCATCGTATATGCCCGCCAGTCAAAAATTAATCTAGTATTATCTTATTTGTAAAACAATTGTGTAATCGATTGCTGATCCTTCTGAGCGAACGCTGGTAAAACTGTAGCATAAAAGATAAAATAAATAAAATATCACCGAGGAATAATCTGGTGAATAAGTTAATTTAATACCAAAATTTTAAGCTGTTAAAGTACGCTGCACATGCAAAACTCAAATATGTGTAATGTTATGCCAACGATATAAAATAAAAACGATATAAAATATACGATATAAAATTAAATGATAAATTATAACTTTGTTGTTAGTCGAAATTAAAATTTAAAATTAAATTGTGAAATTCTACATAAATTAGATTTAAAATTTAAGTAGCAGTCTAGGTTTTAAAAAATATCTTTTCTCTCTCTCTCTCTCAGAAAAAATGAATATGATAAAAATTCTCTGTCATATAACTATGCATGATTATGTCTTATAATTATGCAGTCTATTTAATAAAATATGTAGTCGACGTATGTAGCCGATGATTTCGTCGAACTCGTTTTTCTTGAAAACTAGTTGCTCTAAAAGCGCGCAGCGTAAATTAGAGAAGAAAATTAGAAATTACAAAAGAGATGCATTCACACGTTTATATTTCGCTTATCTGAATATTTGCATCTACGTATAAAATAATTGTATAAAATAATATGTATAAGCTAAATTATGTGAGATACATAATAGATTTTGAATTATGTCTATTTTTTTATTATATATTACATTTATTATATAATCATGCATAGTTATATAACGGAGAATTTTTATCATATTCATTTTTTCTGAGAGAGAGAGAAAAGATATTTTTTAAAACCTAAACTGCTACTTAAATTTTAAATCTAATTAGAATTTTATAATTTAATTTTAAATTTAAACTGTAAATTCAATTACTAAAAAGATCAGAATATTGAAAATTAATAACTTATGACGTGCACACGCGCGTGCGTTTGCCGGAAAAGTTGAAGCAGATGCGAATTTCAAATTGCTCGAAGAATTCACAAGTGGCAAGCAGAAAGGAGAAACCATAGTTTCGAGATCGTCCTATATATCTCTCTTTGGAATTGGAAGTGGCGCGAGCTGAGTTGAGTGATCTACGAGCACTCGACACGCTTCGGGGCAACAAATGCGCTTCGCTACGATTTCACGGCGGGTGGTACGTCGTACTGGTGACAGCTTGCCTTTTCGTTTCCTCTTTACATGATCGCGAAACATCCACCAGCGTTATCGCATTCGCTTCTAAACGCAGTTGCGGTGCCGCGATCTTACGCGCGATCAACATATCAGGATTGGATTATCGTTTGACTAATGATTCCGCTTTGCAATTTTTCTCCCGTTTGCATGTCGTTTTTCCAGCAACGTGCAATTTCTAAATTTTATTCTTATTTGAACGTACGTTGACGCGTCTCCTGAACAAATTTGCGCGAGTGCAACTTTCGTAACGGTAAGCCGATATTTATGTGTCACATACACGTACGAGCTACTATCGTACATTATGCATTAAATATTTGTGCCGCACACCGAAATTGCAACAACAGGTTTGTGATATGGTATAAGATATTTTGGAACATTTTTGCGTGGTTTAAAATAAAAGTTTTCGAGAGGTCAGTGACACATCTGTGTCGTTCACCTGTCAGCGGTTTGAACGAATGCTGCTCACCCGACGAATTCCGCTTTAATTGACGGAGATTCCGGCAATACCGGTATATCGTTTGAAATCTTTATGTCAGAATGCTTAATTGCGCGACCCTTGCAGCGTGGTTCGTGCGCCACGAAACTGTATTTTCCCTCCGGCGGATATATCTTTAGTACTATTCAGTTCTGCAGCAAAGGGAGCAGAAAGGGCGTTGGTTCTGGATCTGTAATCGCGTTGACAAATGGCGCCCCCGAAGCGATAAATTGTTCTCTAGTTTGTAGCTCCTAGCGTCGATTACACTATCGTAGTAATTATAGCGCAGTATGCACACGGCGACAAGGATCTCATTAAAAAGCCAGGGAATAGAAATAATCGATAAAGTATAAAAATTGGAAACTTTGCTGGTCATTTCGCTCCGACATCGCATTTTTCTCTCACACAGTGTATTCTCATAATTTACTAGTACTTGTTTACTTGTCAGATTTGTTAGAAAATCACGAATGCACTACTGTATAGGTAAGTAGAAAAAGCGATACAACAGCGTAGGCTGCGATAGATGCCCGCTGATGAACGTTTCCACCACGTATCGCGAATAAAAATGTTATCAGCGTTCCGCGTTGAGGAACGGCACTTTTTCAACTTGCAGTTAAACGCGAGCAGAACTTGAAAAACATTCCGTTGTTGATATCGCGAGATTTCGTGTGCGGCGGAACTTAGCGCGGCGGAACTCCTTCGTCAGTGAATAGCGTGATGCAATGTCGTAAGGTTAAGCATCTCTAAAGCCAACTATAACTGATGCACGTTCCTTCCTGGCTCGCGGCTCGTTCGTTCACCATTACACGTAGTTTCGGAGTATCGCCGGAATCTTGGAATTTTTTCCAGATAAGGCGATTAAAGCCGCGCAGCAAGTTCACGCGTCACCGTACGATCATGCACGTCTCTTTCGTTGCGCGCGGTCCGTATACCGTATTACGTACATTCCGGTAAGCGTGAAACATATTTACGTGACTCGATGCTTCTGCTGATCGATAGCCTAATTGGCGAAGTCGTTCGACGAAACGAACGGCAACTAACATCATAATTCGGATTATCATTCGAACCGTCCAGGCGTGTAACGCGGGAATAAATATTGTCGCGCGATGTACGCGCATATTTTTGTAGCTAAATGTCCAAAATAGAAGGTTGTTTTCCGCCATTTCGCTCGCCCACCCCGTTCGCGGGCAATCCGCGTGATATTCGCGATGTAATTACTTCCTGCAAATGTGAAACCTCGAATGCCGCCAACCAATCTGCGTTTTGGTCGACAACGCAGCCGTGAAGCCCGACGAAAACCCATTCGGAAAATTTATAATATAATAACGTAATTTCGTAGCCCGCACACAGAACGCGGCCGGCCATTTATTGTCGGCCGAGGAGATCACCGTCAGCGCAATCGACGGACATTAATTTCCCGGCACGGTCGTCGGTCGATGCGGTTCGCTTATTTTCAGCTTTGAGACGAACCCTTGCTAATTCATTAAAGCACTTACGAGGGCTCAGGCATCGAGTGCACTCTCAGAATAAGCTGTCATTCTTATTTCATTTAACTGCAACTATCGCCACGTCTCCCCGTCTATCTATCCTACCTAGGGCCCCAGACCTGCATTTTTACACGCGTACACGCGGTATGCGAAGATTATGTCGCGTCTTTAGCGCCGCTCGTACACGCGCGTAAATATGCGCATACTTTCCGTTCGTTTTACTGCCCCTGCACGCTTCTGCACACATCGCGCGCATCACCGCTTGTGCATGCGTATAATATCCTTCTCCGATCTGCGGTTTGCTCTCATTGCGTACTTGAAACACGCTGCCGGGAGCGCGCGTCCATGATACGCGCACTGCACAATCCTCAGCAAACACTTGAATTATACCAGCCGAGCAAGAAGAGCGAGAGAAAGAATCTGTCGCGAGACGGAGCGCAATGGAAAATTCAGTGGTAACTGCTAAATATATTTAATTACGTGCATCGCATTTAAGAATTAACATAAAAGTTCTCGCTTTTTGTAGAAGAAGATTACAGGATCGTTGAACAACTAACGAGTTCGTAGCGCACGTTTCTTAGGCGCTCGTTCTCTTTCGTTAGCCGATCTTATTTAGCGTCTATTGTTAAAAGGAAATTGGTCAGGGATGCCCTGTAGAGGCGCGCGATGTCGTTAGCCAGGTATTATCCTCGCGTGTGCGCTTCTCTCGGACGTTTAAGCTTGGCTAACGGCCATTGTGCTCCACGCGAAATGCGCCCGGACTCATTTACGTTCTGGCGGTAACCTCTCGGTGTATTACCGGCCTTATAAGCGTCAATTCACCCCTTTGCCGTGTCACCGCTCATCTCCCTCGCTCTCGTACCCGTGCTCGCAACGCGGCACCCGAGCAAAATTTACTTCCGGCTTCTTGTTCGCTGATTTAATTACTCACCGTCCGCGCCGGTCGTTTAATCATCCGCAATGTAGTCGGCCGGCTCGAACGTGTCGAACGCATCCTGCGTCGGGAGTCCTTCCATCGGCCTCTCACGTCTCTCAGGACGGAGAACTATTAATCTCCGTAGCATCCCGACGAGCACGAGGAAGACCGTGCCGCTTCCGAGAAGTATCGTTTGTACCCAGCCTCATGGAGGAACTACCTCGTGGAGCTACCTCGATGATCGCGAGCGTTATCGCGGAAGGTGTTGCTTGCAAGCTGGCTGCTGCACACATCCAACGGCGGCAGGTGCGGTGGACGTACCTGACGACGCCGATGAGAATACTCTCTCGTCGAGCGACTTGCAGAAGCGAAAACACGTCGGTTAATGAAGCGGACAGTGGCATTGAAATTGCCAATGCCACTGTCCGCTTCATTAACCGACGTGTTTTCGCTTCTGTCGACGATGCCTCGATACCTAAGCGTTGCTGGTACAAGCGCCACGAGTTATATCGATCGTTGCGCTTTTTACGCGTTGTTGACGCGCCTTGTTAAGCAGCAAACGTGTATACTTACACACGACGGGGATGTCTGATTCACGATGTCGCGATATGCTGAACACGAGATGAGACGTCGTCGATGTGGTTTTCGTTAATTTCCCATCACGCGAACGAGCGAATTTTTGGCGGACGCACGAAGAAAAATATGTGTGTCGGTGGTCGACCGGGAAATATCGGCGAATAATTTGATTTACTTCCGGCGGGTTTGCCACAACGGACGGCAATAATATTTATTCGGAAAATATTTTTTCCCAAGTCACGCGAAATCATCTGGCAAAATGTTCATTTAGTTTATATAATGCTAAAGCAAATATTGTCAGATATATAGGACTTGGTTCGAAATATACCGCGTTCAAAATAAAGCAGAATAAACATGGCATTGTTCATTCCGCGTTTTGACGCTTACATTAGAAACATTTCGCAGCTGTTTCTCGACAAATGATCGAACGCATCACGCTAGAAGGTAAAATGCAATTACTCAGACGCGCGGTCGCAAGAATTTGTATGGATCGACATCCTCGACTTCCGTCTGGCCTGGCAAGATAATCTCGAGTGACTCGAGTCGCAGAAACGCCGTCGTCATTGCCATCGTAACTCTATTAACGTCACGCTAAGCGAGATATAGTGAAGCCTGAAAAACACGTGCTCCGCTTAGTTCCTCCGTACGCGTGCGCGTGCTGCTACCATCAAGAGAGACGGAACTAGCGCGGTGGAAACGGGGTGGAACGAGGTAAGTCCGAGAATTGGAACCGGGGGGTAAGAAATGCGGAAAGAAAGCGTGGACACGGTCGGCGGTGGTCAGCGAACGGGGTAGACCCGCTATTAGTCACCCACCCTCCTCTCCTTCGGCTCTCTCGCTTCCGGCTCTCTCTTCCGCTGCAATCACTACGTAACTCATCCCCTCGCCGGTCCCACCATCCCCCGCACCCCGTTCAGGAGCCGATATAACACCCCGCCCTTATCTCGTCGCGCTGCTGATCGCTCTTGCGCGAGGGATGGTTCGATTACTCTTGCACGACGCTTACTATCTTATTCTCGAGCCGTTTCTCTTTTTACCGCCTCATCATTTCTTATAGAAACGGCCCATCGATCCTGCCCACGGGTTACGTCCTCTTCTTGCTCTCGGCGTGCTATCGTTGTCGCGTATATCTTCCCTAATGCCGGGTGATAATACGATTGGCCAAGTGTGCGAGAGATATCGCGCCGCCATCGTTGCTAAATTATTAGTAATACCTGTATGCATACACGTGTAACGTCGCGATAAAGCGTGAGGTATTGCGCTGACGTAATTCGCCGATGTTACGATCGTGACATTAATACAGTTCCCGCGTGAGATAAAATAGAATGGCAACAACTTATTCAGAATCTCGGACAAGTCCAAGCGAAAAAAGAAATAAGAAAATTGATAATCGTAGACTCGTAGGTTTGTCATTATGTCAGAAGATGATGACGTTTAAAAGCTGTACATTTGTAGCTTAAGTGCGGGTTACTAATAGCGTAATGAAAGATGAAGATAATAATTATAATGTTAATAGTAACGGTAATTGAATTCACTTTGAGCTCACAATGAAACCGGATGCACACCACCGTTAAGGCTTTTCGAAACTTCATCCTGGCTCCGCTTGATGCTCTTCCGCCTGACGGAGACGCCGTGGCGCAATTGTGGCAATTTCTTCAACGTGCTCTCGCCTTACGCCATTATACGGAGTATCTCAAGCGGTTCAGCGCGCGACTTAATTTTTCACCGCTCAGCGTGACCCGCCGGATGCCGACGAAAGCCTCGCGCAAACTTAGGACCGAGCGCACTCCAACATATTTGCGCGGTAGTTCTCATCGTCAGGGGTGGGTGGAGGTTGCGGCTGGTGTTTTCGAAAGGGTATTCGTTCTGGCCATGGCGCGCGACGGATTTCCAGGGGTGGACAACAGGGAAAGCTGAGGGAAGATTCTAACCGCGGTGTTCCTTTATGCGAGGTAGAACTTTGCTTCTACCCATCTGAATTGGAGATCGTATTGTGGACAGAAGCGCTATACGCACTTTGCGAGAAGAGGAGCTATACGCGCTTCCGGATACTTCGAGTTTTGTTATTTTTCTTCATGAAAAGAAGGTGGAAACTCGCTGAAAAGGAAAGCGAGGATTACATGATGGATGATTTTTAGTAGATTCTTCTCTCGTGAGAGCTCCGATTCGTGCCATTAATTCTCTTTCCGCGTCGGGACGAAGCCAGACTTGCCAGAACGCCTTTGAATCTATCATACGCACGCTCAAGTGATTCGAGATGCCTGAAATATACTAATGCGAAGACGGGGAAGAACGCCGTGAGGTTAATTTGACGCGCTGCGACGACGAAGGGTACAAAATGCGTTTTATTAATTTACGCGCGAATGGCGCGACCACGCGGCAATCTCAAAGCGTCGCGGACGTTCCTTTCATTTGTACGTCGGAATAATTTAGCGCCAGAATCTTTAGTGCGAAGCGGTATGTTAAATGCGCCTTCCTGTCTGCCACGAGTATATATCGCGATAGTCGATAGCCAGCAATATTACTTCCGCTATTATTTCATGCAGTTTGTATGTACGCGACGTATCTACTTAGTTTGCAGAAGACAACTAAGATAAATCAAATTAATAAATACTATTCCATTAATCAAAAGTTTTACGGAGCGGATTGGTGTACACATTAAGAATGTAAATCTGTACAATACTATTTCTACGTAATATACTGGATAAAATGATCATGAAATAAATCATGATATGCACCTAAACAGTGGTTGCCGGCAAAAAATTACTTCATCTTTACAATGGTACGCGAATATTCCGCTGACATCCAACGCTCCGCATATCGGCAACATACGTATACGTATCTGCTCGCGAAGCCGTCCCTTTCTCGTTTCGCGACTTGTTCGCTTTCTTTAAAGCCCGGCGCGGAAAGAAGGACGAAATGTTCTATTTGCTTGGAAACACGGAATACTATCTATGCCGTCGACGACTCAGCATACACGTAGATGCAGATGCAACCGTGTGGTCGCACGTGTTGCCCGGGGGACAACACGTGTGCAACCTGGCTTTTCTCTATGCTCGTGCCCGCCTCTCCCAAACCGCGTTCAGTCGAGCGACGAAACTATGTCGTCGTCCGCGACTTTGTCACGTGGAATTTTCTTCGTGTTTTTTTCACAAGTTACCTCTTTTTGCGGACGCCGTCGCAGGATTGTAAAGGATGTAACATTCCCAAGAGTAAAATATACGGGATTTTTCAAAACCACCGACATTTTTAATCTTTTAGCGGACGTGCTTTTTCTCTGCTACATCAAATTACACAGTCATTATGAAGCATTTTTACGTTATTAAAGTATTATATAATCACAGACATTCATTTCTATTAATTTTCATTAATTTTCGAGATTATCAGCAATAACATTATCGAGACAGTAATATACGCTCACAACAACCATCTATTGCACACAAATCCATTATGACAATTGTCCAAAGTGACTAAGAACATCCGTCGTCCAATTGATTGTTTCGTCTCTTAGCCAGCACTTGTAATCGCCAGCGAGATGACACAATTCCTGTCGAAGCCGCATTACGTCTGCTATAATCGCTGTCTTGTCAAAGAGCGATGGCGCGGTTAATGGGATTCCGCTGTGGACAAGAGGAGTCTCTGCTTCTATTTCCTCCAAGTTAACAGTACGCATTATGCCTGTAATTGCGAGTCGATGGCTCGAAATGTCAATACGTCCGATACGCTTCTGGCACGGCTGGCTCGCGCATCTCACGATGAATTAGCGCCGCGCCAGGAAGCACCGGCAATGTGCATCTCGTGCGAGGCTTGTCTCGCTTCTTCGTTCCTGCTCTTTTATCTCCCGACGTTCCTTCTGATCATCCTAGCGTATCTCACGGAGCGCATCTGCGTACATGCCTACGTATGTACGTACTTCAGGGTTCTTCAGATTACGGGAGCGCTGCAATTGCGCGCCGTGGTGGCACGAGTACGCGAAGGCCCTCGTTAGTGCAGCCCCGGCACTGTCTAGTTCACGTAGCGAAATATGAAAAGCGAGGCTAGCAAAATCAAGAAAGCAGCTGGGTAAGCAAAGAAGCGCGGTCTGTGTCCTCTTTCATGGCTCTTTGTCGTACTTTCTGCCTGTGGTATTAGCGTGTTTGCGCCATATCGACGCACGTGTATCACCGGAGCTACTGGCTTTCCGCTGTAAACCAGTTTCACGTTTGTTTCCCTCCGCACTCTCTTTTCGCTGTGTTTCTCTTGTTTGTAACGTATAGCAATTAGCAAATTTATAATTTATAGTAATTAGCAGATTTCATTTAGAAAGGAGTATGATTACCTGCGTAGGGAAATTTAACAGAAAGCCGAATTTTCCGCTATTATTAGCAAAATAACAGCGTTCAGTGGGATGCATTTATGCACGCATAATGTTACATACGATTTGGTTCGCAAGCTATTAACTCGATTCTTACGATCAGCCGGTGAAATTAATCTCATTTAAATTTGTAACTGACCTATTTTGTAACGGCCGTAATTAGCGGGGGCAATAGCCACTAAATTTACAGATCTACGCAGCAATACGTTGCCCGAGATCGTACTACACCATTTAACTAACAGAACGGTGCAAAAATGTTGAGAATTGGACGTGGCTTTAATGCTCCACGATGTCTGGCTTACATCGAGTTCACTCTTGCTCTTCCTGTCTCTCTCGCTCGCTCAACGCGGAACGAAACTAATGCCGTCATTTCCACTTTGTCCACTCGAGTTCTTACGCGCCTATTCTTCTTGGACACCCGTCCCCCCTGCTCCTCTTTGAGCGAATCTAGCGGAAGAGACCGCATTTATCGTCCACCGGCGCACACACCCGCCGCGAAACTGCGGAGCAAGATACGAGCGAGATGAATATACGACATGCATTAGCGTAAAACGCTGACCACATCGTTGTCCTCGTCCGAGTAAGAGTCTCCCGCGCTCGGTTGAACGTATAAAGAGAGATACGAACCCTCGAGCAACCACCAGCCGTTCCTCGCCGACGACGAAGACGACGACGTCGATGCAACGAATGACAGTCGTTGTTCGATGGGTCAGAATAGAGACGTTTCTTGCTGGTACCATTCCGCGGAAGATGAAAGGAGGTTGCTGGCGGACGGACGGGAGGGAACGTTTAGCCCCATTAATCACATTATCTGAGCGACGAGGTTTTGTCGTTCCACGTTCCGAGCACGATTCGTTCCTAGCTGACTCGCCTGACTTTCTGCCCGCAGCGCAGTCTATTCTTAAGATCGCAAACGTGCGAAATGTACTCCGTTTCTTGTACCCGGCGATTGTACACATGTATGTATGTGCGGCAACTAGACATCGAACGCGTCATCGATTGCACAATAATTAACATTCTACGTCGTTTATCCTCACAAGTATGTTGAAATATACGTGAGAATCTGTCGTTGATTATAACTGCGAGCATGCCTTTTCACTGCACGAGTAGATGAGATTCGCGTATTAAACTTTCGCGATATCAGACAGAGGCAGAGGCAGGTTTATTATGAATAAGAGCGGCGCAAAGAGCCCTTTAAATGATGTATCTGTTGACCGGATCGGGATCTACGCGTCCCATGTACCCAAAATACACCCGCGATGTATTATATAATGTAATGCTGGGGTGCGTTTGACCACAGGGACAAGGTGCATTCGTATTCATACGGAAGATCGTGCGAGAGTATACGTAAGTACCCGCGTAAGTTAGGGAGTTTGCAGAGGGCAGAGTCAGTAGCGAACCGTGGCGCAGAAGAGAAGACAGAACTCGGTTTGATATATGGCTACAAGTTCTCCTCCGGGTGAGGAAGTGGGAACACAATCCAGACGCAATTCTCCCCTTCCCTGACCCCCCGCCCTGTCTCCTCCGCCCGCGTTCCCTTTTGCTCTTTCCCTCCCTGCTCGTCCACTTCCTCTGGTCACTACTCGGCGATCTCGAGAAACCTTGGACGCGGAGTTAAGACGTATGAACACATTTGTACAGCATCCATCACGCGCGCGGATGAAACATGGCATGGACGCTACGGAGGTGCGATGAAAACGCGATGACAGAATGGTGGTAGTAGTATACCCCGTAAAGTCGTCCGCGGACTTATGTCTCGCGTCAAACTCGATGTGAGCGTCGGGGGCGGGTAGGAGGAAAGCAATGTTCTCGGGACGATATTCTAGCACTTCGATAGTTTGTCGAGGTGCAATTTCTCGCGAAAACGCGATAGTGCGCTCCAACTTCGCGATAGATTGCGGTCGCATTTGCAGCGCTTGTTTTAAAATCACGACGGTGATGGCTACTTATATAGTCAATCAACATTTCTATTCCGTGTGAATGCGATGACCAAATGTTTTAGTTAATTATAGCAAACTTTGCAAAGCAAATGTTGGATTGATTACTCACTTCGCGCCGGTTGCCAAATTAATCATAAAAATCGTTGATAAAATTTGGCGATATTAAAATAAACCTTAATTTCATTCTTTACGAATATACAAGGAACAGTATATAATTGCACGTACTGTCGTTTAATTTTGATGATCGTACATGTCGGTACTTTATCTCATCTTGACAACCGCTTAGGCCACTCGGTAGCGTGAACACGTGCGAAGAAATCATATCGAGGCGCGCGTCGCAACGAGTTACACAGCGAGAAGTCGACCGAGGAAATTAAACTCTGTGAAACTAAACTAATTTGCTGGAACTTTTATTAATATGCAACTTCGCCGTGGATTTCACAGCGGAGTAAACAAACGCGGAGATAACGTCTGCCGCTCTGCGTGGTGTTTCTAGCAGTTTTATGAGAATCAGCGGGGCAACAGGGTATATGCAGCGGTTTATCAATTACACCAGTTTATCCAAACCGGCGAAATACCGTCGTTGTAGCAATATAGTCACCGTCATCGTCGTCGCCGTCGCCGTTATCGTGACCGTTATACAATTTTCCGTTTCGCAGCGGCGATAGACAACATTCGTTTTGCGTCGAGCAGAGAGTCACGTGGTCTGATAATAGTCGCGACTCACTCATCAATATTAACTTGCCGCAGCATCGACTGTACCGATACGATCGTTTTATCGACACGCACACACCAATCTGACATTCTCGCTTTGATCTTGCAGTTCGAAGCCTGAGCGAGATTGAGTGCCAGCGTCGTTCGATGCGTTTAAGATTAAACGCGATCGACATTCGCATTTAAAGGAAGATCGACTTCATCGATCTGCGGCGGCAATCGCACCGGCGTGATGCCTCCCAGCGTGATTCGTGATCACGGGTATTAAAACCGATTTCAATATCGAAATCACCGTTGATATGATACGACCGCTGCACTTGGCGGAGATTTATGATCGCGCCGGGCCTTAAGTGCACAGAGTTAAATCGCGGTATGCGCATATAAATCAATATTAATTATCGCTGATAGGTAGAAGTATATACTGTGTCGTGTGTGCAGGAATGTGGCGGGGATGTTCACCGCAGGACTTTGGGACACCGAGGATCTCCTTTTGGAGTTCCACGAAATCGATTTTAATGCAACGATTACGCGCATCGCGATCGCGTACACGCTCGCGCATTATTCTCGTTCATTTATATTCCTATGTGCGACGTCGATTCTTCGGCTCTGTGCCACAATGCGAGGTATCGCGATACCAGTCGCGAGCGGCGTCAAAGAGCGCGCGGATGATCGCGCGGCTCGCTCGCTCTCCCTTACGTAATTAAATATAATTCGAATAATTAATTACGGCGCGCGGATCTTGCGCCCGTCGCTCGAAGGTGATAAATTATTTTCTCTTGGGAGCATCATAGGGTGCCAGCGGTGAAATATCGGTTGCTCGAAGTACCTGGCAGTCGCGGTATATTTTCTGCTGTCGGGTTTTCGACCTCGCACCGCCTCGACGTGCGCGGCGATATCGACAGTAATTAGTCTTCATTGTGTGTCATTGGATTCGATTTGCCCTACCCCCTTCTTCCCTCCCTCCCTCCCTCCCACCCTGTCTTCCACCGGTCTTCGCGGGAAAAAGTTGGACGCGCAGAGAAGACTCGAAGTAAACATCGAAGCGTCCTCTTCCACCCGCGCTCGTCGTCCTCTTCTCTTCTTGCACTTTCTTCCCTCAGCTTCCCCTTCGCCGCCCGATCTCCTCTCCTTCCTTCCCCCGTTCTTGTCCGTGGGTGTAAATCTGTCTCCCAGATTAAGTCCGAACACTGAGTTGTATAAATTGAAGCCGATCTCTCCGCCGAGGCTCCGGAGTAGCTTCTCGGGCTACTTTATTTTCGTTTATTTGTTGTCGGCAAACATGCCTGGTCTTCTTCGCAGCAGCCAAGCAACCGGCGGCGTCGGTGGTGGCGATATCCTGCTTGCACGCCTGACTACACGGCAACGTCAAGGAGGATTTCCTATGCGAGTGCACTTATACGCATGGGTCCCCCTTCTGTGTGTATGTGAAGGGCCGCGCGTAGCCTGTGCTCGTATGGCCCTTACACGTGCGCATCCTTTTCACGTATACGACGATGTCCGTGCTTTCACGTGCGGCCGCTCGTGAAGGTACAATTCCGTATGCGTATTTGACGCGCATATGTATTGTACAAGGTGTTCTAGAACTACCGGATGTTTCTTTACATCGTACATTGAGGGGCGAATTAATTGACGAGACGCTAATTGTTTCTGCAGTCGGATCGTCGATAATTACGGAACATCGTAAAATAAAAAGAGTTATGCCAAATCGATTAATTAACGGAACCGTAATTAAACTCAAACGAATGCTACTTTGCGGAATTTTTATTAAACTTTAATTACCGAGACATTTTTTCTCTTAATAGGATTACAATAAATAAAGTCTGGATTACTTCCCTCAAAGGAGAGTAATTTTCCGGAGAACATTGCAAGCGTGTTCCGAATGTTGCGAAACTCCCTGTGCACAAATATGCAAAGGCACAATTCCACACAATGAGTACGTCTAAGACACGTACATATGCGTACTTCGATGGTATCCTCGAGTATAGTACACTTCCTCGGTGCACGTGCATGGATCATGTATGCAGACGGGAAAAATGAAGGAGCTGCGCTTGTGTACGCAGCTAGTTATGGAGATCCGTGTATGCAAGAGGCTGCTTAATCCGACCCGGGTGGTATTGTTTTCCATCAGGTGGAGGGAAACGCCGTAGTGTGTTAACTCGTCCTCGGTATAAGTCGCATAAATGGGTCAGGCCGTATTTATGCACGCCGAGATTTCGGAATTCATGGATTTTGCGGCTGTTACTGGCTGTTTATTTACCCGATGCGAAAGTGTCGTTATCATAATCTCGCGGTGGTACCGCGCTCTCTAATGGGAGAAAGGCGCGCCACGATTTGCAAGTTTTGCAAATAATGCGGATGTGGAACATTGTTTTTGCGATGGAATGATAAGACGCAGATGCATTATGCATGACATGATGATGCTCGCTTCAACATGGTTATACTATCCAACCTGCCTCAGAGAAGTGCTACTAAGAAATACAGGCTGATCTCACGAGTCTTCCTCGAGGTAGATAACGTCTGTTAAATCTTTGACGAGTGTTAAATCGCTCCTGCTTTTAGGGAACCGTTAGCTTAACGGGTCGCTTATTCAATATTCATTAACGAGTATTTCAAGAAAATGGGTGAAATCAGTCAGTTAAACTCTCGTTTAAGGATTAATCGGATTCGATCTAAGTTTATATAATTCTTGTGGGAGGGCAGAGAGGCAGGTAAAGCAATGTGATGCATACCACGTCGCTTCACCTGCCGATGCTTCACCTGTCGCAGCCATATCTACAAGGCAGTAAAAACTTTCGGAGATTGATACATACGTGGAAAATTTATGTTCCCGACGAAGTCGATAATAAAACACCGGGAGAATTCTTCCGGATAACGTCGGGATTTCTCGTGCGTTATACACGGCGGTCTCGTATGACCCGACAAAAATGCTCGTCCGGCTCGAGTGTGTGCGCGCGAGCGCGCGTAGAGGGAACGAGCGCGGTTCTCCGTGATATATCGCTGGGCTGGAAAAATGGTTTCGCCGGCGGGGAATCAGGAGACCCCGAAATGCAGTTTACGCTTTGGTTGACGACGAATCGCCTTCCCCAGCATCGGTTGGTTACCGACACGTGAGCGAACACGCGGGTGCGCACACACACCTGCACGTAAACCGACACATCTAGCCTTGTGTTCGTCACCAGATGCACTTGGCTCGCGCGCGTCATCCTTATCCACCTCGTCGGTTTTTTGAGCGGATTGAGACACACGTATACCTACGCGAGTATACGCTATCTACCTAAGCCCGTCATTCATATTTCTACTCGCGATTATTGCAACTCGCGCTATGTCGTAAACGCAATCGCCGTTCCGGTGACCATTTGTTCTTGCGCCGTATCAACGGTGTCTGAGGGAATTTAATGTTATTCCAGAATCCCGCGGGTGAAGAAGAGTTACTCCCGCCTTTACAATTCAGTTTATGACCGCAGGAAGGAATAGAGATGCAAAGACACGGGCCGCGCAGCCGGAACCCCGGCGGCGTTCCGCGTACGCCATTTGCATACCTTATAATAAAAACAAATCCCTATTGCCGAGGCATCCTCGTGCATTCTCGTTTCGCAGAGATCTGTCGAAGCGCCGCGGTTAGATTCTACCTTACTACGTTTATGGCAACCTCTATTCCGATACACCGCTGTCCTTCCGGTCCGCTCTTGGTTTTCTCGTTCCCGTAAGCGTTCCTACCACAACCGTTCTCTATACCGGAAGATTTTCCGGATGGCTTTCTTCGTCCCAGTTAACTGACACGTCCCACTTTTTCACTTGCATCTATAAGATCTGTATCACTAAAAGCTGCAACCATTACAAGTGTAGTGGAAAGATTCTCTCTGCAAGATGTTTTTTAATTTTTCTTATACTGACTGATGTGTACCAAATGCTAAGAATAAAGCTCCATATCGATACTTAAACATAATATTAGTGAGTGCAGTCAATATTCTTTCGGAAATATGATGTTCAGAGATGCGCATAGGATTTAGAATTTAGTACTAAAAACTAGCATACGTTCCGGGCAACAGACAATCAGGCGATCAGCGCGAACGGACTCACTCTTCTTTTTTGAAAGGAAAAGACGAGAGGATTCGGGTTGCAATATGCGACGGTCATCGTCTGCTCTTGCAGAGCGTCCTCATACTGCCTGCAGGCTCCGTAATCTGGCAGATTTTATTTTCTCTACGACGACGACGACGACGACGACGGCGACGACGGCGGCGGCGATGACGGTGGACGACGGTGGACGACGCCGACCTCGACGACAGTTCGCGAACTCATATCTCACAGAGCGTCCGTTCCTGCGGAAACTTCGATATCCCCGAATATGGCACGGGCGAGAGAGCGAGGTGAAATTCTCCGCATCCTTTCGCAGGACCTGCGCCGTTTCGATTCTCGGTGACACGAGTCATTTTTCCGGCGATAGTGATCTCCGCCGAACTTCCTCTGGCTCTCGACGCTATACCTATTGAGTTAGGTGTGACCCAAAACGCATATATTTTGCTCGAAATCTAGAATGGAAATAAAGAAGTCACAGTTGTCGAGCATCTAAAAATTGGAGCTTTTATAATCGATTTTTATACTCGATAATTGCCATTTAACTGTGCCATTTACATTATCTCACGTCTTTTAATTTATTTCATCAATATTCGCGAAACGTACTTAGCACATGGTAAGAATAAGACACGTTCTCTCTCTCTCTCTCTCTCTCTCTCTCTCTCTCTCTCCCTCCCCCCCTCTCTCTCTTTCTCTCTCAAATAAATAATTGAACAGAAGCTTCTTTTTATATGTTTTTCCACTACTATTTCATTAGAATTAAACGACTCGTGTACCCTTTCGTTCGAGTTTGTTTCTATTCGTCGGAAATTTCAGCAGATTTCATTCGGGCGACGTGTTAGCCCTTTTGATCGTGCGAGAAAAGTGCATTCTCGTAATTCGATCGAGCGCCGAAGTGGCTCCAAGAGAAAGATACTTTGTAGAACTGCGTCTCGGAGTCACGAAGCCGGCATTTCGGCAAAAGTAGTGATGCTTATCACCCTTACAGTTTCGTGAAATCGGGGCACGATGTACGTGGCGCATGAAAGAAAGGGGTCATTGCATCAAAGCATTTTAGAATTGAACTGTTGAGTTGTCTTACATAGCTTGATATATATCCAAAGGGGAAGGAGCAATAAAACAATATACATAAAAATAATAATATTAAATATTTTATTGTCTGTCACTTATGGTATTGATTTTTCAAGTTTAGAAAGGTAGAATTTTTAAGAAACATAAAATAAATTGAATAAAGCGTTATTTGTGTCGAATGGAAAAAAGGAAAAACAATACGTGGCACACAAACATTTGCATTATGGTAATTTTGTGAAATTGTAATTCCTGTCGTGTTGAAATACGAAATAAAATCTTTGTTTGCATTTACGATTTCAACGTGGTTTAATTGCGAATCGTATTGTTGTACGAGTGACGGGAGTGGAAATAAAGTTTCGATCACGCCGTCATGAAATTATTCATGAAAGCGCGAACAAATTTAAGCGAGCAAGAGACGCTCGGGCAAATCCTTTTATTACCGATATCTTATTTCATTTACATATTTATTGTATCGTAACGGAGAATAAAAGACACGAGAGAAGACCTTCACGACGAGCGGGCGCCCAAGTAAAAGTGAGCTTATTTACTGTTCCCTTTTTCCGAAGTTTCATGAAAGCAGAGGAAGCAGCTTCGGGATGTATCCGATGGATGCGACTGAAATATTGAAGCTCACTCGATCTCGTGTCGTTGATCCTCCCTCCAAAGAAGCAATTCCAAAGAAATATGGAAGTATTGAAACTCATTTATGCGTGAGTCGCATCACTAACTTCGTATTCGCATTGGAACTAACGCATTGGCAGCTTAATGACCGTATATATTCCCATTAGTGCTATGAAGTGCAATATATTGCGTTCGAAATGTCTGTATATATCTGGATACATGCTGACATGATAGCGGTTAGTAGATATCGTAGGTAGACTTGAGAAATCAATGTCAGAATGCAGTAAAGTTACTCGTTCGCTGTACACACAATTCGATTTCAATATTTTTATCATATGAAGAACAACAATTTTTCTCGGAATTGAATTGGACATATATAATAGTCGTTGCCTTCTGTCAGGATATTTTATTTTAGAATCGAAATATTTTACACTCGTAACAAAGGTATTCACAAGTTTTGTATCGGTTACAATGATCGGATAGAAAAAAGTTTTAAATGTAAAACAGTTATTGAAAGAGCTGTTTGATGTTTAATAATAGACAACTTAATACGCAAACTTATGCTATATTTCATACGAAACATGTAAAACATATATCGTAAACATATTCGAAAAATGTAGCTGGCACTACTGTAAATGATATAACTGACTGAAGAAATTGATTGTTTTATATCTGATGAGCTGTCTACATATTTGTATCCATATATGCAGATATATTATAGATACATTTGCATAGATACATTCACGCTATGAGGAAGGAAGAAAATTGTCTGTTTTGGAGTTACGGCACAAAGCTTGCTCTGAAGGAACAATCGAGAGAAACCTGTCATTCCCGTATCTCTCTTATTCTTTATTTCATGCCAGAATAAAGGAGATACGTGCATCTTCAACGGAATGTGAAGTTTATGGTGGAAATGAAAATTCTCAAGTAGTACTGTCGTCGGAGAATCTCCGACAACGCAAATATTACGCCAGTGGGTGCGTGATGTTTCACATTGCATTTCATGTACAGCCGCGCGATTATGATTGACCCTGTGCATGATTTTCCGCACCATTCTGGTTTAAAATTAAAAATGAGCTGCTCTTTTAGGCTGCTTTATTCTTATTTCTAATCGCGCAGCACTCGCGTGAAAAAAGCAGGTCTAGTCAGACTATCAGTCAGTCTCGACGCGTCAATGTATAATACTTTGCCAATCGCACGCTCGAATCCATGTTTGCGGTAACTAACTGCGTGCCGCTTTAGCCGCGCGAAAACAAGTACAGCGGCCGGACAATGGGCATTGTTTCCCGAATAGTCCGAGAAATACATTGCGGACTGATTATGTTATAGAGTGTCGTCTTGGTGCCCGCCGCGGCGCGCACGGACAGACGTATTGCGGGTTAAGTAGAGAGACTGCGTTGCCGAACGCGCCCGTAGGCGAGACGAGGCGGAGAACCGAGACAAAAAGCACCAGGCTAGAAGGGCCGGGGAGAAGCGGCAGGACAGGCTGCAGCAAAGAGCGACAGTAAGCTCGTTTATTCTTCATCCGGTCGCCTATTGTTATTCGGACCACTCGATACACTCGCTCGTCCCATTCAACTGCAGCCTCTATCAATTGCAGGTAGTCGTCGGCCAATTGGCAATTGGTTGCGCCGAGGTGTTTCATCGCGAAGAGCTAGGAATCGTAGTGAAGATGGGAAAGACAGAGAGGATGGATGGACTGCCGAAAAGTCTTTGACGGTCAGAAGAAGCTGTGCGAATCGCCGCGTACAAGAGAGAGAGAAAAAAGAGAGAGCAAAAGGTCCATTCAGCTCTTCTGCGCGGCCCTTCTTAATTACACATTGACGCACTATTCTTCGCTGTTCAAACATCTGCGTTACCATATTTACGTAGATCCATTCTAACGAACGGCTCGTGCACATGCTTGTACGCGTGATGGCAAGAAAAACGCGTGCGCCGAAACGAGATTGAAATTTTACACGCAGCTTTTTACTCGCCGTCCCTCTTACCGGCCGCTCGTTCGGCCGCCGTTGCGGAAGGAACGGTAGAATACACTTCGCCTGAAAAGACAACGTGCATTACAGCATGGAAAATTTTACGAGCGCGCCGTACTTTTACGATTGAACTTTACTTTTACCGTGAAAAATTCACCGAGCCGTAAGTGCCCGCGCTGGCAACTCGGAATCCCTTGCTCCGCCAGGTTAATTTCAAAACGTGATTCTTCTTCGAGGAGTACACGGTTCAACGGGGACCGGCCCGTGCTGAATGTGAGAATCGCACGCGATCCGTCTCCTTCTTTTTTCCTTGCCGCGCCGTCTCCCTCGTAATAAAGTAGCCCCATGCGATATGCGGTTCGACCGTCTGACCTAACTGCACTCGAACGAGCCGGGCAGATCGTGCGCGGGATTCGGAAATGGATCTAATTTTCCACCGAGCACACCCTCTGACGTGTATCATGAATTTCGGCTGGCGCTCTGCTCCTATTACCTACCATTATTGCGACATACTTTTCGAGGTAATACGTGAAATGGAAGATCATTGCGTTATTACGGCCATTAAAAATGTATTGACATATATATTCGGGGTTTTACGGTCTCTGCGATTGAATAGCGCTAGGATCCAGGTTAACATCAAATCGATGTACGTTTCATTATTGCATTACGCTACAAACATCAATGCGGAAGCTCGCATTATTTACACGGCGCTGGCACGCTTTCCCGGGTACATAATACTAGAACGCATGATGAAAATACGTGAAACCGGCCACAGTCATCCGCAACTAATTACTAGTCGCAATTAGCAGCGTAAACAGTTAAAGCGATCGACTAGCACTAACGCGGTATCGATTTGCCAACATCAAAACCACCGTCGATTGCGAGCAAATCCTCTTAAGGGAAACTGCGCGGGAATCGGACGTCGAGAACGTATTGTTAACGATGGCGCGCGGCCGACATATGTAAATCGTCGGAAATTAATTTAGCAGAAGTTCGCCCTTACCCGCGACCCCTTTCCGCGCGTCGTAGCAGAAAGTGGAACCAGCGACGAGCAAAAGCGGGATACGAGCGGGCAGCGGCAGGTTTGGAATGGGAGGAAATAAAGCGCGGTAGCCCACTTCCGCTAGACGACGGTGCAGCGCGAAGGGAACAGCGAGAATCGGCGAAGGAAGGCAAAGATTCTCCACCAAGTTGGAGCCTGTCTCCGTTGTCCTCGCATTCGGCAGCGCCGACCTCTTTCCGCTCTCGCCGATCTTCCTTCGCACTATCCTTCTCCAGACCAACCCTCTCGCTCATCCCCCTTTCCGCTCAGATGCGCCATGATCGCGCCCGACCAAATCGCACACGACCCTATCTCCCTCGAATCTGCGCGGATTCGCCGCGTATACGTATCTCTCATAGTGGCGGATTTCTATCGCGTTTTTTATATGTATTCCGCCGTTTTATTAATGGCATCCTGAATAATTGACTCCTCGTAAGCACCGCGAGATACGAGAAACTCCGGTGGGTAAAGCCGCGTTGCTTCTCGCGTTAAGAGGCTTCAGCGTGCCGGAGAAGTAAAGAGGATAAAATATGCGCCTCGCACGCGGATTTCAGTCGAAGTCAGAAGCTGGCAGCGTGGCGTATGACTGGTGGAGGAAGCACACAATGCGTACAACTTACGGCGCGTATAATCGCATTCTTACATGGACGTTCTTGCGGTACACCCTACGCGCTAGTGCGGAAGACGAGTTACTCGAGCTGCAGTGAGCGAGCGTTACCACGCAGCTGCAGCTTTGACGGGTATCAATGGCTGTCTGGCGGACCGTTGTAGGCACCATTGGTGTAGGATCGCCAGCAGCTGCCGTACGCAAAGTGGATAAATGTAAATCTAGATTCGGCTGCGGCTAACGCGCACATTGATTCGGGGCGTGTCCGGTTGCTTTGTGCTTCGAAGTGTCTACCGTCGGGAAATTAACCGCCGATCGTCTCTAAGTGCGTCTGTACCTCCAGGCGTTCCGAATACAGCACAGGAAAGCATTCGTCACCGCGTTACCACATGATGCCGTCCTATTTCACTTCGCCGTCATTTTCCCGCTCTCACGAGCAACTCCGTTTAATGATCGTTTTCCGCTCGTTACTGTGTCTAGTCCTTCGATTACGGCTATAACATCGAATGCATGCGATTATTTGTTTACACTGCTGATAATTATAACAACCAACCGCTACCAGCGTGTTCTACACGATCGCGTATCTCTTCTATCAATCAATATCTTTATAAATCTGTAGATCATTAAACTTGTGTGATGATGATAGCGAAATTAAGCATCCTGCATGGAAATCATTATCATGATTAGAAATTTCTTTTTGGATCGTTATATGAAGGAAGTAAGATCGCGTATTGCAATTTATATATAAAAAATACACATACTTTTTTCAACTTTTACTTATATAAGTTTACTGTGCATGTAGCTGCTTGCATTTCACGAATGATGGAGATTTAACACATGTTTATCCTAACAGAAAAATGACTTTTTACTATTCGCTCGTATATAACTTATCGCCCCACTGCTTGCATTTCCATAAGCTGACTTTAACTCGCAACTTAAGTCCTCTCTCGAAGATCTCTCTGCTCGCAGCGTAAACGTCCGACTGGATAATTTGCCCATGACACGAAGCTTGGCCAATGTTACCACTGCCAGCGAGTTAACGCACCATATGCCACGTCCTGACCACGGTCAGGTAAAACAGGTTGCCTGGTATAGACCACGTTACTTGGCTGCAGGCGAAGAAGGAGAGAAGAGATGGACTGGCGCGAAGGCCAAGGCAGACCCTTGCCGCCTTCTTGTGCCCAGCCATTTACCTCTTCTATATGGTATCTTCCCATCTTTAGATGCGCGCGTAGGTACCACGGCGTGGCAAGAGTACGACCGGCTTTCTAAGCAACCCGATCGCGACGCGCTGGAATTCGCACTCGTCCAAACTCGGGGACCCGACGTGCCCGTCCTTTTCTTATTCCCTTATCTGCCCTTCTCGTTCTCTTTCGCTATTTCTCGTCATTCGTCATTCTCCTTTTTCCCTTTGTCTCTTCACGGGTTCCTCACCGTCCGTTCATCGTCAATTTCGCCTTTAGAGTGCATTGCCATCTCGTAGCTAATACCTAAGAGACGACGCCTAGAGTTCCCAGCTTCTGCAGTCTTCAGTTTCTTCATTACTTGAACTTTTCTATTTCCGCTATGAAAGTATGCGAAAACAGAGATAGAGCAAGAGGAAGAATCTCTATGAAGAACTTTTGCGCCTCTCGTGATCCGCTTTCTTTCGAAAAGAAAACCTGTTATAAGTTTCATCTTATTTGACGATTATGAGAAAGACAGTGATTTTGGTTACCGATCTTGCCGACCTCTTAAGAGCTTACATCTTTTGCAACGTACACGTAATTGATATATGTATTCTTAATGAATATGAACATTATAATTCACAGAATTTCCTGGAATAATTTTTCCCTTGCTCGTTAATTATGATGGCACCATGATTATTACAAACGTCGTAATCTTATTGAGATACTCAAGTCGACAGGCGAAATTCTCCAGAAAAACCGATTCCTCACGTGCATGTAATCGACGAAGTTATTCCGCTCGGCGCCTCGTCTGGTCGGCGCGACCGCGTGATCCTTTCCAACACGGAATATTCGAGAGGGAGCGTTAACGATGAAAACTTTGTCACTAAGGTGCGCTTGAATGGGAAGGCCGGTCCGTGGAGAAGACAAGGTACGAGAAGACGAAGTGTAAGAGAGCGGGAGAGGATCGAGGCGAGAAGGTGGCCGTGAAAGATGGCGAGAGACGCGAGCAAACTCGGCATTTCGGTGAGCACGGCCCGCCTGCATACAAGCAGCGACGTGTTGGAAGCCGAGCGCCCGCAGCCTCCTTGAACGATCGCGGCATCCCATTGCGGGATGCAAGGATAAACAGGTTTCCTGCGTCCTTATAAGAGGCCGGAGGAAGGAGGGACCGGTGGCAGGAGGAAGCGAAGGGCGCACCAAAGGGGGAAGAGGTGCAAGGGCGAGGCGAGACCACTCAACACGTATCGTAGGTACGAAAGAAAGGCAGAGAAAGGGAGAGAGACGGAGAAATCCAGACGCGGACAGAAAAGATCGGATCTGCCGAGATTGGAAGCCGTGTATATTGAAGAAGAATAGGACAGAGGGTGGTGGTGTGTTGGTAGCGTGTGCCGGTGGTTTAAAGGAGGCATTCAAGACTCGCCGTGCGAAAGATGCCCCTTGTTCCACGCAAAAAGATACACGCGCGCTACTTTCGCAACGAAGAATCGCCGCGCGACCGATTCCGACTGTTGCTGACACACGTTGCTGCCACGTTGCTCTGTCTGTCGATGCCGGTCTACCGCCATACAGTCGCGTTCGGTCACACGCGCGTCTCCGCTGTCCTCGTGCATTCTGCGAGGTCCGAATCCAACTGCCACCGGTTTTCCCCTGCTGTTTTTCCCGTGGGATGAATACGGGCGAGAGACTATATAGAAAGAAAGATACTCATCTAGCTTTTGTTGTTACTGTATCACTCCGAAAAGCGACTTTTTGTCACCACCGTCACATCAATCGTCATGTTGATTATCGCGGAGAATGATATGCACGTATTATCATCTCGTTCACGATTTTGTCTCGTGCATCAAGCGCTACATCATGATTTACCATGATTTATTTTTGCTATTTACAATTGCCGCGGATACGAGAATTTTTACTATGGCATTACTATTACGTTCGTATTTACCAAATTGCCGGTACTTCCAACTGCGGCTCCATTCCCGCGTTTTTCAAGCTCTTTGACGAATGCGAATTCAACTCGCGTGTCAATTACCGGAGCGGCTTAAATCCTTTCGCGCTTTGGCGGAATTAAATGCGCTTTTCCCCTCGTAGTTTTTCGAGATTTTAGCGGAATTAATTGCGTTCCTACGTTGCGCGCAGACAACTTTTTTCTGAGCTCTCGTAAATTGATCAATCGATGTGATCGAAGGATGTTCATAGCACGTGATAAGCCCAGGCATATTTAAGTGGTGAAAGACGGAATAACGAACTGGCAGGAATGTGTAGTAGGATCCGCTCGTTGACTTGAACGAGTGCATCTCGCCTCGTCGTAAATATCAACGCGTTTCGCACATTAGTCGAATTAATTAAATGCTAATTATGATCGGGCGGTGTCTTGGCTTGCATACTGATACCCAGTCATGATACCAGCCACGTCCGTCCTTCTCTGTATATCTATATATACGCGCGAGAAGCGCGTCGACGTTGCATACCTTGCATCTTATTACGCTCGGTGATACGCCCTTCTTCCCTTCCTCTGGGTGTGCCGACCCTTCTTCTCGAACTCGTTGTGCGAATATCGCGCACGCGGACCCATGTTATACGTACATACCCACGACCCAAACGACACGAGCGAATGTGAATTTTTACACGCGAGTTGCCGTGCGGCTGCTTTTGGATCGCGCCCCGCTCGACGTTTGTCATACTTTTCGGCGAGCCATTAATCTGGAAATATTCGATGACAGTAATTAAAGACAAGCTCGCGATCGGGCAACGTCGTCTCCGCTGATTGTCCGATATCGACCGAGATCTTCGAGATGCGAGGCTCATTATTGGTTGATGAACGAAGGAGAAGAATTTACTCGAAATTAAAGCGAAAATGTGTAGCTGCATTTGATTAGAAATCTATATATATGATAAATTGTAAATAAATATTACAATACTTTAGAAGAAAAAATAAAAAAGATACAGGAAGTTATAATATGTAAAAATTTCAAATATATTTTCTTGTAGAACTGTTTAGATCGTTTTTCTTATACTTTGCTGGTCTACGTTTCTATCTAGACAATAGGCCAAATATACATCTAGTAATAACTGATAATAACATCTATTGACACTGCGTCGCCGCCAAGAAAAAGGATCATCATGAATCTACGAAAGCGAGTGCATGTGTAGCGAATTGCGAGTGTCGATCTGTCGATTGGCAATCAATCGTCGAAAAATACTCGACGCAATTGGATACGTCACAGCGTAATAGACGGAGTGCCAATGTCGACAGTGTATACGATTGCGTTATCTAGATTCTTGTTATTCGATCACGACACTGAACGCGTGCGTTGGCACACGCACGTACCGCTACTCTTACTAAAACAATCGTACATGCCAGAACCAGCAATTACTCGACCGCGAGCACTCGTCACGTAATCACCTTTAGTCTGCATCGGGAATGTCACTTACATCTCCTACTGATTCTAATTAAAGTCGATAGACAATTCGTGTCGTTTCGAATAATCAGCTACAGCTAACAGCGTTGACGTCCAATAAATTATATTACATTCTCGTCTCCATTAATAAATTCAAAATAACATCTCAGCTTTGTGGTTACCATTGTCTTATGGTATCATTTAAAATCATTGCTTTAAATGTAAAATTATGAATTTAACTTTTACTTGTGCCAATAAATTTATTTAGAATCGCATTAATAAAACTTTTAAAAGGAGGTTTGATAATAAAGTGATAAGCTGTGTATAGTTGTAACTATTGATTCGGAATAAATTTCTCGAAATATTTTGGGTAGTGTCTTTACGCTCACTTATCAAACTTGTTTTGAACGGTTCGAAAACTAGAACAACTGGACATGGGGAAATCACGTCAGCGTGAAAAAAGCTCATCGCAATCATGTATTCATGACATACATTTTCTCCCGAAATGTGAAGCAAGCAACCGTCCATTTTTCATAAATGTATATTTCTAGGCACGGGAAGACATTAATAAACCAGAGACTCTCAAGATGTAGATCGAATAAGAAAATTCAGTGATGAACACGAAAGCCTTTCTGTTCAGTCGTGCATGCAAACGACATGGAAGGAGATCGATGCGATTCTTTCGTTTTATTTAAAATTATCGACCGCTTTCGCGCGTTATTTTCACGATAATTTAATATAAATATGAAAATTTAATATCAAAATAAAAGGATACAAAAGTTTAATATTGAATGTTTATCTTGTTAATATTTTATCGATTTTTATATATCTGATATTTCTTAAGCAATTTACAAACTTCGATATTTAAGCAACAAAATGTTTATATCGTAGAAACTTTTGGTAGAAATTTTTAAAAGACTGCACTATTGAGTCTGCCGGAGATTTCGCATCTGTCGATGTTATATTGTTGACGCTGTCTTTTGCGTGAATGCGATGGCGTTCGCACAATTTCCACTGACATTCAGAAACATATAAGCAGAAAATTACGGGTCTGCCATCGCGAGCGGCGGTCGTTGCTTTTCGGCGTGCTTTCACGCTTGTTATTTCAACGAGCAAACGAGACTGGTACGAGTGAGATGACTTTCGAGTCATCCTCGAGTCTCCTTAATATCCCCCTCGTGGTACAGATGCTTCTTCGTGCAAAAAGAAATTACGATGCTCTCCAATATAATTTGCTTCCGTGGTGGCGACTTGGAGGAAGAAAAGAAATCCCGTCTTCGCAAGTCTGTATTCCGCTGTGTGAAAGTACTGGTAGCCGTGTGGTTATTACTCGCCCAACAGCAGAAGGAAGTAATCACGGTGCATTGATAGCGAATACGTGTAGAGAATATTATATCTAGCCTCCCGTTCATTTACGCTTGAGAAATTCATTTCGATCGCGAAGCAGTGACTCGAAATTAATTATTTGTAAGTGTCGAATAATTCAAATCACGTGCGGTAACAAATGTCACCTGGTAAATGTATGCGATAATTAGAACGTTCTCTTTTCCTTTTTCTTTGGTCACATGTTGATCTTTTCGTTATTGGCGTATTCACGCGAAGCTGTAAATCCACCGCATTATCTCGTAATGTCGCGTATGCGACGCGATGATACTCATGACCGAACGGTTTACGTACCATTCGTCCCACTTAATTTATCGGCGCGCTACCGCAAATTAAACGTTTCACGTTCGTTACGGTTTTGCGAAACTCTGTAGGGTGACGGTAATTGGAAAATGGATAGGTTGAGGATGTACCTGCCGATGCGACGCGGTTGCCAATCTTTTTTTGCATTTCCCTATAAATTGCACGTCATTCTGGTGATGCTGTTTTTCGGGCAAATACACTGCGCGGAAAATA
This sequence comes from Ooceraea biroi, assembly GCF_003672135.1. Taxonomy (NCBI): domain Eukaryota; kingdom Metazoa; phylum Arthropoda; class Insecta; order Hymenoptera; family Formicidae; genus Ooceraea; species Ooceraea biroi. The sequence continues at coordinate 2,998,747 of NC_039509.1, forward strand.
GCTGTGCCGTTGTTTCTCCACTTCGGTGTGTTATTTTTCATGAAATTACGCAAAACAATTATTGTTACACATCGGGTTGCACATCGCCGACTACTTATCAGTCGGTGATGTTAATGCGCTAATAATAATGACCGATGGTGCGCCTGAACCGTTTTTATATAATTAACTTCCGGCTGTGCACGGCACGCGGAGCCCTGCAGCGGCTGAAATTCCGCTGTTACCGCGTTCGTGTGGGCTCACCTCGACCGTGTAATGAAACCTATCGTAAAAATCGTAAAACCGATATGAGGGACTCGGATATTTGCATTCTCCAGTTCAAATTGGTCGTAATATGGAATATAGAGAGTGTAACGAATATGGAGAACGTCGGAGAGGGAAATGGTCAGTGAAGTTTCCCGCTTTAGGCGGGGTCAGCCGGAAAATTTCGCACGTATAAATCCGGCAAGAATTTCAGGTCGATCGATAGTCGATACGCATGACGCTGCCGCAACGCGGAATAAGAATTTTCTGATGACACCACACTGAATATTTCCGTTCGTTCGTTCTCGTTTTTCGGGGCGATACTCTCGTTCCTCGTTCGACTGCATCGAACAAAAGTTACAAACGTGTAAGAGTATTGCATTGCACGACTCGTCGCTGTCCGTGAATCATCACTGTAATTTTGAAACGCGACTGAATCAACGTATCGCACTTTTGCACGAACAACTTGATGAAATCTCTTTAAGTAATCATAGACTCATTAATGTTCTAATGTATTGTTGCGATATGATGCTTTCAAGAGACAGAGCGGGGAGAAGGCTCTGTATGCGTGACGCAACTGTTTAATCCCGATATTAATTTGTGCCTTCATTAATACGCCATTCTCATGACTCCCATATATACTCGACAACGTACGAAACTTTCCCAATTTGACACGTCAACGCTTCTCTCTTTGAGTATGCGACGCTTGCACACGCCGTTATTCTGCCGACAGCAGGCGGTGACTCGTGGTAGCTCGTTGCTGTCGCTGCCTCACATTTAAGGGGGGTGGCTTAAATGACGACAACCGTCCGTCCGTCCGTCTGTCCGTCATCTCTCTATCTTCTGGATACCGCAGACTCGCAAGATCAAACGTAACAGAGGTAGGCAAAGTTTCGCGCATGAAAACTCGCGCGAAATTGCCAGTCTCTCGCAAGAGGGAAACAGAGACAGACATAGAACGAGAAAGAGAGAGAAAACAAGAGTATCGCATAACAACTGCAATTCTCCCCCCCTCCCCTCTCTCTTTCTTTCTTTTTCTCATCGCAGCTCTCGGTGTTGCTCTAGCGCACCGATACGCAATGTCCGCGCGAAACGCACCAGCGGGACCGGTCCACAGCACCAGCGGACGTTGCAACGGTCGTTGTTGCGTTCGGTGCTCAGCATACGAAGCGCCGTACACACCGTGTGTCGAGCAACCCACGAAATTTATGCGTACCACCGTGCAATTATCCGCTTCGAAGTGCACTTAACGACTTCGACGTACGAATAAACTCGCGGTGACTACGCACGGCCGCGCACTACTATCGCTTTGCCGTCCTAGGTACGCACAGAGTGCGACCGACTGGTATTTATCCCCCGCTTTCCCCCACGATCTTGCAACGCATGATCTTTAATCAGTCCCGCGGCCTCTCTCAAGGCCCCGTACGTCGTGAGATCTGTTCCTCGAGCGCGCCATGAGTGCCCCATACGACGTGTGTTCGTTGTCTGTTTAATCTTCTAATTGCGCGTATAAGGACCACTAAATATCCTCTTTATGGCGCGCGGGGCATTTTCGAGCGGAGTTCATGTGATTATTCGAATAAACGATCGTGAGAGTGCAGAAACTGTACTCGTGCGAGTCCGGTCGTGATCGTCCGGTCGAATAAACACGATTGATACACGTGATTAATACGTAACACAAAAGGAGGAGCGAATGTTAAAATTTATGTAAAAGTTGTATAAAACTTGTCGAAATATATATGTAATTTGTCGCTATTTCTGGGAGAATAACAAGAAAAAAACATTCTAATATCTCGCGTGTCGTTTAATGCATATCATTCTCCCCGTCATAGTTTTTGCCACGCAGCATCGGTGGACATTGGAAATGTTGAATTTCCTTCAGAGTAGCGATCTGGGATCAGAATGACGTTTCTACTAGCAAACTTTTCTTGTGGCTGAAGGGTCCAAGGGACGCGCGGGAAAACAGGTAACTGAAAAAGTCGGTTGCGTTAGTCGAAAAGCTGTATCTTTGTGAAACTCTCTCACACGAAGGAACAATGGGACGGATCTTTGGATTGTCAGTTGCGAAGTTGCAGCCGTCGACCTCACAATAGAAACTTTGATCAGAATAAAGGGTGGAAGCAATGGGTGGAAAAGAACGAATAAAAGGAAACCGCCGTTACGATACCATTGAACAAAAGAGTGCGATAAACGAGAAATAATTACGCTACAAAAGGATTAATATATCACTGATTGCATTTATCAACATTTGCCTGTAGAATATACTTGAATATATGCTTGAATATCTTGAATCTTGAGATTATCAAATATATTAATACATGCATTTCAAGAAAAAAATAAATAATCGAAATAATCTTTCTATCAAATCAATAAGATGTGAAATTTAAAAATGTCGTATTAGAAAATGTCATAGACGAAAGAATTATGAAACCGGAAGCGCCTTCTTATGAATGAATTACAAGTGTTACTGATTGGTACATGCATCGCATGTTCTGTAGCTTTAACACTAGAACTATCGACGATTTACATATACCTATTTCTACCAGAAGGATTAAACTGACTTGGCTTTGAAAAGAACAAGTTAGTTAAAAAAAACATATATTTGTATGTGGTTTTTGTTGTATTTAATAAAAATGGAAAATAAGATATAATAAAAATGACTAATTATTATAACAAAATGTCAAACAAGTCATTTTTGATCCTCTTGGTAAATCTAATTCCCGTTTGGCGAACGTGACGCTTTCGTGATAATCAGGAATTTATCTGGGCAAGCTGCGATCAAAGGACGAGCATGGATCAAAGTGCGTGAATTGTCAAGTTCATCATGACAAAATGAATGACCGCGCGGTAATCCACCATTCCATATGGATCACGTGATCTCGGTTATGGTGATCGCGGAGATTCTCATTAGAGCGACGCGCTAATGAAGCGCTTCGTTTACCGGGTTTATACCTGATCCACTATCAATAACGCTTCATTATGGCGACGCCGCGAACCGTCAAAGGAACTTTTATTAAAATGCCAAGAACGATATCGGTCTCCCTTTGGTACCCCACCTGATCGGCATTTCCGTGTTCGTGCGTGGTCAGCAGCGTTTATCTCACACGCGAGCGAGTACACGTGCATTGTGTACCTGCGTAGAAGTATATCGACATCGGCTGCCAGTTTCCACATGAAACGGACCGCGCTGCTCCCAATACTGGTTTCTGTGTGATGGCAGACACGCACCGTGAACCACGCCACCCTACCGGTAACTTTGTGCGAGACATGCCGGCAGATTTTTGTTTGAGGGTGTCCCCGACTCCCTAAATTAACTCGTGACACTATGTATCGGGCACCTGTCCCTTCCGAACGTGCAATCAGTGGCGTTAGAATCTCAGCCATGTGCGAACGTATCGCGACACGTTCCTTTCATCATGATTGCTTCCCTATTATGGATTTATTAATTCTGCAATATCTCAGGTCTCGCAATAAAAATTCTTTCTAGTTTCAAATCAGAAGCGTCACGAATCAGCTGGAAGCTTGTCCGTTTCTTAATTTAATAGTTCTTTCGTATTTATTTTCGATATCAGTTTCCGCGCGAATTCCTTCACTTATTGCCTCCATTTATATGAGAGGGAAAATTCTAAAGTTTTGTTATTTCTCATTTTATACGTTTTCCTGATTGTACCGTCGGAAAAGTCTCGTGTGTTTGCGTTACGATTTTGTTATCTCTGAGAATAAATTCCACAAATTCAAATCTTTATTATTTATTTTATTTGAACATTTTTTTATATTCTAAACACTTATTTTATGAGAACAGTTGTCAAAAGTGTTCTCATTTTTTATTCATGTATGTTTTATTTTTTATTCATTTATATATATAGAATTATTCATAATTAAATAATTCTATGTACATAAAGAGCGAAATAAATGTGTTTGTTTCATTTACGTGTTATATATATATATATATATATATATATAAACATCTAATTACTAATATATGGATACATGTAAATTGATTCAACAAGAAGGATTTCGGCTATCTGTGATATAACAACCAATCTCCAATAAGCCGCGATGAATGTATGATGCGGCGTACGCATACGTTACCGCTCGTGCTGTAATTGTGTCGACTACACGAAGGTTGTTATCGCTTTTCGATATTTTGTCGTGCGTTTCGCTGGATATACCGTACACGCGTGCGTGTGCACGTACAGGTACAGACGAGCGGTATGCCGGCTCTACATGCGTTTCTCCGCGCAAACTGACTGCGCCGGCTGCATATGCATTAGAGAGATTATTTGTAATCAAGTTTCCGGTGCGAACCATGAATTGGAATGCTTTTGATTGACCCACTTCGCTATGTATCGAGGGTCAACGTCTGAACATCCGAACCCGTTATTACGTAGACGTGTATCTGCCTGTCTGCGCGCCTCTCTAAGGCTACGGATACATTATAATCGATCAAATCCGCCCAGATCACTCACGGCCAGACCAGATTAAACTATATCAGACAACCGTGCCGGTGTAGATCTGCGTGCAACCGTGCGCTTAATCGCCGAAACGGCAGAAACGCGAAATACAACGGGAACTTAATAGATCGTACATCCGGTCAGCTATAGCGGGATTATTTGCACAAATTGCGAGATAAACGGCAAACAGCTGGGAATCAATTGAACTGCGAAAGAGCGAAAGAACAAAATGCCCGGTACGATAATTACAATCACGCGCGGCCGCCGATTGCATTCAAATGCGGCAATTTGTCTAAGTGTTTGCTTAATCCGGTTATCGATAAAACTGCGCGTTCCGGAACATTCGTTCGTCGCATCGAATCACATCCCCTCGCCCTCACCGTTCTCTCCCACAGTCACCTGACGCGCACCGGGGAGGGTGGAAACCGAGGAACCAAATGTCTCTAGCAACATGTATTATTCATGCAGCCCTGACGCAGAAAACAAATTCGTTCGTTTACGCAGAACGAAAAAACTAGCGTGCTTAACGAGCGTCGCTCCCCGTCGTTTTGCTCTTCCAATATTTATCGCGACAGGTGGTTACGCGGACCCACGGTCCACCAAACTTGCATTTTCCTCCCCAAATCTCCACGATGCGCTGCGAACCATTTGAATTACATCTTGCACAGACGTCAGCTAGTCTCTCATTTCATCAGATGTTAAAAGTAGCTATCAGTGCATGCGCTAATTCGCAACGCATTCCTACAAGGGCATATCGTGATTATAATTCTGTATCATTTTTAGGGATATTACTACGTTGTAATGCTTAATTTGAATTTATTTTCATTGTCCAGATGTCTGGATACATAGATGCAGATATTCAGGGAGTACCACGAGGTGCTGGTAGGTTCGTAAGGTTCGTTTCGTTTGAGTCCTGAAAGCCCCGTGACATCGCGGTAATGTATCATCGATATCGTCGATAGCGTTATTACGGGGGAATACATATATTCTTCAGCGTTCGAAGTTCTGGACCCGGGGGTGGAATGGAGCGGGCGCACAATAATAAAAGAAACGGGATCGCAGGAATGACGAAAGGCAAGGAACGAGAGCAAGAGGGCTCGAAGGAGCGGAGGTCGTTGTTACCCGTGCAGGAAGGGTAAAGCCCGCGTTGTTCGCCAGACTCAGAGCTCAAACGGTTGAGAAACACAAAGCTTCTTTATCTCCGCCCTTTCGTCCGTTTCGTTTCACCCGGTGAAGCAATCTTCCTCCTTACTTCCCTCTGTCCCGAGGTTTTCCATCCCTTCTACCTTATTATACCGCTACGTACGTCCGTTGATCTTAGTGTCGCATCTAAAGCGATGGAAAAACAAATGAGCCGACGTCCTGGGGAACAAGGAAACATGATCTCGTGTTCTCCGTATCCTCTTTTATTCCATAACTCCTGCAGTATCGCTTCTGCAGCGTTATTTTCGGGTCTCCGCGCTTTTGCAAGGAAATGTTGGTGAATGAATCGCTTGTATTTCATTAAGTCGTTATTCATGTTATGCGATACCGTTTTCCGCACTATCGAGAGCTTACAGCAAAGTGTATCGTTTGTGTAACCTTTCAAGCAAGACGTGAATGATTTTCAAGCGACATGATTCGTGACGCGTATCTATTTTTACGGATCTATATCTTTCGCGCAGATACAGATAACAATCTGACGATAACGTCGTTCTTTTTGCTGTCAAGTGTCTCTTTACATGACGATCTGCAAGAAACGAAGATTGTCACGTTTCGGTATATTTATTGCTCGCGATATCTGCGACAGTCTGTCGATAGCGTAAATTTGACAAGAAAAATTGCTTTCCAACAGCATTCCAACAAGTTGTATCTATTTAAAGCGTATAAATATTTGTCGTCATATAACATTGCAACGCGTTTTCCAACCAGAATTTTCTTTCTCCTTTTCTTCTGTGCATGAAAGATATATTAGAAATTGAGAAAGATGAAGTAAATAGTTCTCCGCTTGAGTAAATTTATTCAGAGCTCTTGTAACGAGTTCCGCGCTGATACTAGCCACAAACCGGCAGTCTGCCGAAAGTCAAAGCAACAAACTCGTTTCTACTTCTTTACACTTCATTCCACATTATATAATGACTTTGCCATCATTTTTCACATGCTATCATTTAATAATACATCGTACGCAATGTGCGATATCGAGATTATCATGTTACCAAAACTGTTCATGAAGAATGAAAATATTGAAAATTTTGTTTTACTTGCAGTGGTTGGTATTTAATAAATTATACCGCGTTAATAAATTATCAGTCGAAAATTAAAATGTATATGGTTAATCCAATGTGCGGCTTAAAATTATTCACTTTAAAATTACTAAGAACCTTGCGCTGTTATGTAATTGCATTTTCACTATCACAAGACAAATTTAGCCTTTCCAAGCAGCCCAAAAGTGGTAATTGAGAATTGTTCTTAATTGTGTAATGATGCCATAACGCGGAATCAACGTGTACCGAAGATATGTACATGTGTGAATTGCTACGATACATACTTGTCATCTACATGCGTTTATGTGCACACACTCTCGTGCCACCGCAATGACTCGTAATAGAGACGAGTTGCGGCGGGTTGCGGTTACCTGCGTGACCTCGTTAATTCAGTGCTTGACCGTTTGTATCGTGAGTGACATTAGTTCACTTATTCGGTAGCTTCCTAGGTGTTTTACCACGGCGAAAAAAAGGCATGGCGGAGTAAAAAATCATCACGGATAATCCGCCGCCTGGACATTTGCACTCGGTGATAGGTTGCCGGATCGCCGACTATGTGGTCCGAATGTGGGTCACTTTTCAAATGTTTCTGTGCTGATTCTGTTCTTTTTTTTTAAATAGAAACTTTCATAGATTTTTTTATTTCTCTCTGTCTCAGTCGGAGACAACCTCGATAGTCTCCACCAAATATAGCTTTTGTGGAATGGAAACGAGCACGATTTAAAGAACAGATCCATATTTTCATCGTGCATTCAGCGTCCAATGTGACCAATTAGTGTTACAAAATGTATTTTATATCGAGCTTTGAATCTCATGTTAAGCAAAAGCAAAAGTTAAGTGAAAACGTCGCAGAGTGACAGGGCACTCATATTTCGCATTAAACAAAAATGAGAATACAAGATTCTCATAATGCAACAGAAGGTGCTAAATGTAGCGTTTGATGTTAAAGGCCGTAATAGAGAAACGCTCTTCCGCTGCATCTTTGCCCCGGGGCGTTTTTATGAAAGTTATATTATCGTTGGAATTGCATGACTTCCAGTTCTGGATAATTGCACGAGCACTTATATAAGCGCGGAATTGCTTATCATAAATTCCATTAGGTCATACCGATCGAGGGATCAAGGAGAGGCATCGCGGCATTCCGCCACGTGAAATATTTTTATTCAGTTTACGACAGAGCGTAGCTACTAGGATCCATCGGCCGTAACAAGAGGAATTAAGTTACAGATGGATGCGTGGCTATTAACGTGTTACGAAACATTCCCCAAAGCACCGTGGTCTTACTTATCCTTTAATTGTAGACATTATTCGCAAATGGCCGCTCGAGGAGCTCGAGACCTACGTACGTCTATGACGCTGGATTTGCAGAAAGCGTTTAAATTACTTTCGTGGATACGCACGGTATAACTAGCGCGCATTACCGCGCGCGTTAACCAACCGCTCTTATCCACGTTAAGTCTTCCCTCAATTATCGCGAATAGCCCGCAGTTTACGGTATCCGAAGACGGCGTATGGGATGCGTTTTCGCCGGAGGAATGGTGCCCTGCACGTCGACGATATATGAGCGTGAATCTCGCCTCTCCTCCGAACCCGTGCGCACATCTCACCGTAGAAGAAACGCCGCGAAGATGGACCGCGGAAAGGAAAGAAAGGGGGAAGGAGAGGACGAACATAATGATTTATCTGAAACTGATTTCCCGCTTAAGCGCGAGAGTAATTAACGATCGATGGTAGAGACGAGATTTATCTTCCAGCTGGCTCCTCGGAGGCTCCGCCATTGGCAGGAGGAGGATTTCGCGATGTGTATGCACGGCGGTTTCGAGGTCGTTCGCTTGTTTGCCCCCGCCGTCGCGCCGGTGTAAAGGTCGAGGCGAGAGATCGTCCTCGGCGCGAGAAGGGAAAGCGACTCGATAACGGAATCGATACGTAAATACTCGATAAGAAGGTAACCAGCGGGGGAGGAGGAGCAGGATAGAGGGGAGAGGGGTCGGTATCTTGTAATTGCGGAATCGTGTCTCCGACAGGGTAATGTTCCGCCTGGACCTGTAGAATATCGAACTCGCGAGCGAATCGTGATCTAGAGGGTGATCCAATTACTTTGCAAACAAGCAGAAATCGAAGTGTCCTACGGCTTATCGGATTTCCTTTGCGAAACGTGATCGCACTCACTTGCGGGACGTACGAATGATTATGTTCCGCCTCCGTCCACAAGCTACTCATCGACGATATGATTTACGCCGCTCGAGAAAAGTGCGTCCCTCCGCGATGCCCGGCAACAATTTGCTTCAATCGATATCGTGTTTCGTTTTGTGAAAATCTTTGATAATTATAAAAACTGATTAGTTATTAATATCCATGATATCGTTAGTATCACACTGGAGATCATTATATATTATTTATTTGCATGGATTTACACTGCAGCGTGCGTGAGTTTAACATATATTAAGTTAATTAGACTGCAAAATGCAGGATTCATGTTTAATGAGAAAAACGATTATGTAACCATTTTTGTTGTTTCGTCAGCGAATTAAATGTAGGATGCGTTAGAAAGACAGATTTAGATGAAAGACAATTTTTGAACACCCTATACATGAGGGAATAAAGATAATGTGCGGATCGCCTTTGAGTACATTTGAATACCAAGGCTTCAGCGATACTGCGTTATCTTAACGAATACTCGTTTTCGTGCCGGGTATGTGATTTAAGCTTATTTTTGATCATTCTCTTATCAAAAGACATTCATCCCGTTTTTCTTGTGAATGTAATGAGCGAATGCTTTGCAGCGCAGGGTGGTCCGCCGCAAATATGCACGATGCAAAGTATTTTTATAGTTACGATCCAAACGCGTTCTCGTGTATTTTAAGAGGAAAAATATATTATATAAAATTACACGTTTTATTTTTGTATACCCTTGCTTTCCATCAAAATAATAATTGCTCGTTTAACGGCAGTTGTTACCGTTGGAAAGGCTTTGTGAGAGACTAAAAACATATTGTCTGCAGAGTAAATTGCCGTGAGTTGAAACACATCGAACAATAGTATCGCAGCAAATTTTATCGCGCGTTGTGTGTCTGTGACTTTTATTCACGCGAGGAATATGACGAGAGCGTCAGGTTTTAGGCGAGTCATTGCAAATTGTACTCGGCTGGCGTCAACAAAATAAAAAAGTCAGACGCTCGTATTTCGTATGCAAATTCTTGCTAGGGAATTCAATTATTTTAATCCGTACGAAGAGCAACAAAGTATGCTCGCAACCAACTTGTTCGAATTAGAAGAAGTAATAGCTCACGCTGGCAGCGTGTATTTCGATTTCTCGGCCAAGTCGACTTCTCGAAATGTGATCTCAAATCACAGGAATATAGCGTATCGTTCATTAATTATTCTTATCGTTCATTAACGATTTTTCTGCTTGTTATTGTAAACGTGTACGTCATGTAATTGTTATTATGATTGAAATGCTAAATCAAATAGAAGCATAGCAATCAGAAAATTTAATCGCATAATGAAAATTAAAATTCTCTCCTGATTATATGACCAATCCGTAAGGAATATCACTGCGTTAGAATGAATAAACTGTAAAATTGAATTTCACGAAACTTTTGGAAGGAATTGACGGAGGATCTATCCTGGCTCCATTCCGCAGCATCTCGTGGTATCTATCGACAAGAGAACATTTCAATCTCGAACTCATCTGCGCCAAAGTTGCTCGCTCTGGAGTTGGCAAGTATGATTGTGTGCAATAGCGAGACTATTCGAGAAATGCTACGGGACGCTTTCCACCCTAGAACATGATTTCCGCTTTCTCGATCCGTGCGTTATTGTTGAACTATTTTGTGCTCCGTGCAATGAGATGTCCGCACAAGGAGTTGACGCGGAAGTCCGATCGACAAATACAGTCTCGCATGGAGGAATATTTCGTATTATCCACATCAACTTTTGTGCAAGTGTTCTGTGTGTGTGTGTGTGTGTGTGTGTGTACGCAGATTTTTGGTTGATGATTTATTTCGGGCTATAAACAATTGTGTTAATAACTAGCTACAGTGCATTTATAAGCGTTATTTTAACATTAGAATCTAAAAATTTCTTGTGTATCATATCGAAAGCAGATATGTATAAATTTCATATGTATATTAATAGGATGTTGCATAATTACGTGAGAACTGCATGAGAATGCTGATGCTGTTTACATTGAATTCAGTTAATTTACCATTGTATTGTTTAATTTGCCTAAAGTTACATCGCTCTCGTTGTGCAGAAATATCAAAACAGCACAGTAAGCATGCACGGAAATTTAAACCGTTAACGAGAACCGTTGCCATGAATAGATCTAATGTCTATATTGTTTGAAGCCTGAGTTATACCTGTCATGCGATACTTGTTTCCAATATTATACCTTGTGCACTTGACTGTGATACTTCACTTAATTATTTCATAATGATATTCCCCGTTACGCGTCTTCCTGGTAAACACGTCAAATTGCACGGTGCCATTTATTCTGTGTGGCGAGATGATACGTTTGCAAGCTGCAAGATGTAGTTTCTGACGCGTTCAATTACATTCACCGCTTTGCCGTCTCGCGTCATCCCGTGCGCGTTACCGCTCTCATTATGAACAGACATAAACGGATTCTAGTATCTTCCCGTGCGTACGTATAGGAATATCATCGTTTACGACGCGACAATAGCGCAAGCCGAGCGGCGGAGCGCAGGCACGACATTAGCCCCGATTTGCAGTTATACATTCGGCGCTCTAGTACCGCGCGCGCTCTACATACACGCACGTATATATACGTACACATACATACGCAGATTTCATGGTTCGCATTCTGTCTTCCTCCGCATTAACTTGTGTGAATGGAATACCGCGTATGAGACGGCGCGGGTTTGCGTGTCCAAAGGCTCTCGAGGTATTTTCAATATCCGGCAGCGGTCTCGCGTTTCCGCTTTTGCACCCCCCGCTACAAGTACTTCCACCAAAAGCGTCCCCTTTTCCGACCTTTGCGGAAACCAAGAGGGACTCTGATGTACATCCCGATACCACCACCATACCGCCACAACATCATCATCGTTCTCCCCCATACAGGAGTCTGCACTTGTGCTACTCTATAAAGTCTAGACGGGCGATGCTTCCGCATACTCTCTGAGCGACACTTAATTGAAATATCGAATTATTAGTCTTCGTACTTCGACATTTCGCAATACTGCAACTTCAATATTTGCGTTGAAGCTACGTTTGAGAACAGGTCTATGTACTTTGAAAGAAAACTCGGCAAAACATCAATCTCTCATTACCAAATATTTGCCTGGACACTGTTGCTTCCGAATTTTCTAGACGTCAATGAAAAAAATACGTGCTTAGTGAACCGACATTCAGAATGCAGCGTCATCGAAAATCGAGGAAAACCGTTGTACCATTTGTACTTGTACAATACAATCAATTTTGTTTCTAATTATACGCGGTAGCGATGTATTTCCTTTGTTTAACTAACAAGCGAGCCGATCGTTCGATAAGCAACGTCGGATTTCTGGTTACATCCCCTCGACGATTTCGTTTCGCGCTCCACTTGGCGCGCCGGGCTGGCCGCGCCGACTAATGGGTTAATTCAATTTCCGTCCGATCGGCGATCCTCCTTCGGCGCGTAAACAGATCGCGCGGTGGTTCGACATCACGGACGTGGATCCCGAGATCCGCGCCGCCACTTATTACGCCGCCGAGGAAATTGGGAGATACGCGATGGTGAAAGCGAAGTGGTCGGAAGAGAGCTTTCAGGATGGCAATTGGTCATTACCAAGTATTACCAAGTACTTACGAGAGACAGGCAGATAATAACCGGTCGTTTTAATGCAGTTCGTGTTACGGCGCACCTCATTAGCGAATTGCCTGAGCTCGCAAAGGACTGAATTATGTCTCAGCCTGGTGCGCCGACGAAGGTCAATATCACCAGGGTATTTTACCCCATGAGCGCACACTTCGATATGATCCGGCTCATAGACGAATCGGGCTAAAAGGACCGGCGATGATGGGAGTCAGCGAGGTGGTGAGGTAAAGCGGCTGTTGCCATGGCGTATTACGACATCGCCAAACCCATCAAATGACGAAACGCTTCAAAGCCACCATTAAGCCGGGTCTCGTCGAAAAGGGGTCGAAAATCCTCTGGGGTCTGACAAAGCCCGGAGTTGTTCGATATTATAAAAGCTCCGAATAGCGTGTCGCCGTTCCAGCCCGCAGCTATCATCGAAGAATCGACGGGCATGCTCGAATGGGAAATGGGCCGCGCGTGATAACGAGGAATCTCGTTTGCGATGGTCTAATTAAAATCTGTCGCTAATTGTCCGATTTCGAATAAAATTATTACTAGCTGATTTCGCTCTGTCGCTCGGTAATTCGTATTTTCGAGCAATTTCGTGAGACTTACGACACGATCCTTACCGAGACATCGACATCGTTGTCTTTCTTTTATGAACAGAGCAGAGTATTGTTTCTCTAGTCGACGCATGATCACGTAACGTTAGTTACTTTTAATCAGAAGACTAATGTGATTTGGGGAAACGGATAACCGATTGTAAGCCCTATTTCCGGGCTTGTGCTGGGAGTCCAGCCTTCATACGCGGATGCCTGTGTATTTAGATCGGCGACCAGCCACGCTCCGCTAACCCGACGCATGCAATTAGTAATTGTAATAGGTGATTTCCACGGGCACGCAGTGCAGGCGCGGCTGATTACTTACCATTAATATTGCATTCGCGAATTAATTAATGACAAAGCCCGCCACCGCTCACCATTGTAGCGCGACGTAGATCAAGGCTGGTAGCAATTGCATCGGCGACCGCGATTCTCACCGGCGCGGCGTGGACCGAGGCCTTCCATCCCGCGGAGCGGTGCATTGACGTGTCTGAAATCAATCGCACAATGGCACGGCCCGCCCATGGTGATCAGTCGTTATACCGCGTTCACCATTGCACGCTGCACGCGTGCACTCACACAAATACGCCTGCGATTACTCTCTTTGCTTTTCCGCGAGTGGACTCCGCGCGCTTCGCGATAGGAAGCAGTCGATAGATACGCAAATTAACTCAGTTTAACGCAATGATAATCAGCTCAATGCGGTGCGGTCGCAGAGTGCAATCTGCTGTCAGCAAGCAGATCGTAGACAGCCGTTGATATATGACATTTAATGAACGTATCCGTCCGGATAGCCGCAGCGATCGATACGCGCGCGACGTATTTATTAAGCAGCATCGCAGACTTTTATTTCGTCTCGCGAGTACCTCCGACGAGCTGGCTTTTACGCGGGCGTAATCAATCACAAGGGGACGATGCCGTGTGTCCGGTTGATCGTCATTAGTTAATGCTCTCCTCTTGTGCGCGTCAGAATTTCAATCGGGGTGGAGACTCCGGTGTGATGGAGTGTGTTTAAATACCTTAAGACAGTCGCGGTACGGTATAAGTTATGTAACAGTACGGCAAAGCGAAGCGCTCCGTGATATGAAGGCACAATGATGCATAATTCAATGTACTGCAGTTCTAGCAACACTAAAAGATTGGTCCACGTCGAACTCGGAGTCGGTATAGGTATAATTTATCGCGAAGAATCATTCTTGTCGCGTATGACGATGTTAACGTGTTCGAATAACGCTCGCTTATCACGCCTCGAATATCCATTCTGCTGCGTTACCTTCCATGTTAATTGACGAAGGGTGGAGGCGTTCGCGAGAGGCGTCAAATCATGTCTGATATTCGAAGCTTGCTTCTGTACTCGTGGATTACGTTCTACGGCGCGAAACTCGCAAATACCTGGCGATGACAGGCAGTAACACTCGCGCGAGATGACAGCCTTTGACCGCCGTTACGCACAACCCTTGGCTTCGAGCTTGGTATCACCGTCCAACGCTATAACGGGGCCTTCCAGGGATGCCGTCGACTCCCTCCGAGACCAACGACCAGTACCCCATTGTGCGTAACCTTTGTATTCAGCGAAGTAACGTATGCTTTGAGCGTGTCCGGCACTTTGTGTGGTCTGCTGCAGACGAGTCCAGCGTTGTTAATCCATTGGCAGTCTTCAAAGGAACGTCGCCGTACTTTGTTCCCGGACAGAACGTTTTCCGATTTTTGTTACGCGATAACTTCATTCTCGGCACGAAAGGAAGAAAACGGAAGACACGTCAGCCGATTTTAAGCGGGATCCTCAAAACCTGTACGTTAGAATCTGGTATATTAGAACTAGTCGAATTAACGGGGGACTTACGTTTTTGCTGAAATTACATTAAATAAAATTACTATAGTGATGTCGCATTTATTGCATTTAGAATTTTGGAGACAACAGAAGTCATAAACGACACGTTACGCGTTTATTAAGCGAAGACTTAGTTCTGTCGTCAGTCGCAAATTTCCTTTAGTTTCCCCTCGCGAATTGAGAAAAGAAAAGGAAGTACTTGGAGGTATACATTCCCAGCTGGCTCATTTCGTACGTGGCAGATAATGACACGCTCATTGTCTCGGGGAAATGACATTTCTTATCTCAGCCGATTCGACGTCGCCATGGTAAAAGCGACTTCCGCATGGCGTGGTTTCCCTTCCGCTTCTGAGCGTTCCACGTAAAACCTCCGAGAAGCACCGTACATATTTGTGCGATCACCACGTAGAAGAAATTAATTCTGTAGAGTTACGGGAAGAAAGTCTAATGAAAGCGTTCGTTAATTAGATTGCGGTTAATCTCTTGTTCAACCATTAAATACCAAAGCGTTCGGAATTGTTCCCTTTCATCTCTGTTTCCCATCCCTTCCATCGGATTCTATACAGTCGTGCGAAATTGATGGGAGCGCGCGACGCCCACTATTATCGCTGCCAAACTAAAACTACTACCGGAAAATTATAATAAAGGCTCTTCCGCCAAGCAATATGTAGGTCATTCGTGGCTTTCTTCCATTTCGGCGGAATTTACACCGCGTTCGGGAAATTTCGTCGGAACGTTGTTCTGGAGTTTTGGAGCGCGAAATTAAATTTTAAAGGCGAAGTTTAACACTTCAATTACCCCCCGTACACACAAAGCACGATTCGACCTGCGAGCAGCAACTCGCAATTTAATCTGTCGTTCTTCGCATATTGACGAGACAAGTTTCCCCTTATCGTTAGAAAACTTTTTTGTAGCTATATGTCATGAATACTAATAAATTCATTTTCTAACAATCTTGATAATAATACAAAGTTTACGTGGTGAAAGATGAAGAGAAAATTATAAAGCTGAACTAATTAACCGTTTTCCATATTGTTAATAAACATAATTAGCATGTTTTAACATTTTACATTGCTGATATGCTTTTATAGTTTTTTATTACGTCAGAATCATGATTTTGCAACGAAAGTGTCGCAGTTTTTTCTTTATAACGAGCAAAGAGAATTATGTATATTACACACTATAGAATTCCGCGTCAGAGAAATTCCTTTGCAGACATTCTTTTATGATTACTCGCGGGCATTTAACACGCAATTCGTTAGCGTGTCTTGAAAAGAGAAAGACATAAAGGATGATGCATTCTACTTGCCCTTAAAATATGTGATGAAAAAGAACCAACGCTTGGAAATGAAACACATGCGCAGCATATGGTAGAAAACAGAGAAGTAAAACAGAGAAGAGTATATTTATGATTTGCCAGTATTTAATGCCAGTAATATTGCTGTAAAACGAAATTCATTGCATCAATTTGATTTACAAATATGTACTACATGTTAACAAAATACGTAAATATATCAGTCGACTTCATTTCATGTTTTAATATACAATACCTATATATGGCAATGTGTATGAAAATACTACATAAAATTTAAATTATTTGGCAAACGAGATAAATATTAGTGTTTACCATTATTAAACTAAAATGCAAATTTTCAATTTTTTTACAAAACTCAAAAAGAAGATTTTGTTATTATTTTCGCTATAAAACTGTACAATATGCGTTATTAATATTTCATTATTTACACAAAATCAATACTTTTGCAAGATGGAGTTAGAATTCGAGATTTATTGCAAACGGGATTTGCAATTTGGTAGTCGAATACAAAGCGTACTAGAGAAAACGGCCATCGCGAGTAGAAATAAGTAGAAAAAGTCGGCGGCGACCACGCTGCGTCTGACCACAACGCAGCGCTTTTCACTAATATGTAACGCGCGGCCGTGTCCGCGTCAGGCTACGAGGCTGAAATATTCATGCACACACACGGGGCGGTCTCTGGCTAGAGGTATAATTACAAATGTAATTCGTAAAAAGCACTTCGCGACATGTTACCGGCAGAATGCTATTGTCTCGACGTACCTCTTATTTTCGACTCGACTTACCTCACCGCTGCTCTCGTCGTATCGCGCTTCTCCCGTCCTCCCTCAGCGTGGTTGCGTCCAACCCCGGAAGATATAATACAAGCGTGCTTTTGCGCCACCGCAATCCCCGTTGGTCCTGTCCTCGTCTCCGTCCCGCACGCTTCTCTCAGCATCCTATGTGTCCTCTCTCTTGACGACGCGACGGCGACTGCTGCACAGAACGATATACACGTACGGGGAAAGCGGGGCTGCGAGGAAGGAGCGGATGGGGATTGCGAGGTCGCGGAAGAAGTTAATACCTTTACAATCCACCTGGGAATTTTTACGTCGGGCAATTTATTAGCGAAATTAGGGAAATTAGCGGGCATGGGTGGTACGGTCTGCGGACAGTCTTAAATTTTATTGCTCTTTTTTTCAATTTATACATCCCGGAGGATATTTTGTGTGTGTGTGTGTGTGTGTGTGTGTGTGTCTGTGTCTCGAATGAATGTACGACTGATTCTGCGAGGGAATTTTACGGAAATTCATGAGCGCACGTTTGATTACCTTTGATCAACTTGTGCGGGATTCCTCGTAATGGAATAATTCGCGCCGATCGCTGTACAAACTTGAATTTTCCTAATATTTCCGCTTGAGATGGATTCGTTTTTTTTCAGCCCATTTAATTTCTATTCTGCAAACAGATCTTGCAAATAGATACTGATTCGAGCCGGAAAGTTGAAAAATTACATCGCCAGTTTGCCCGCAATGTTTAATTTGATGTTTTTACCAATACGTACTTATCTAACACATAACAGTTTAACTTACATAAAAAAATGAATGATTAAGTTTTCATTTCATGTAGTATTTATAGTTAATAACACGTTATTTCAATTGAACACATTATTCCAATAAAATATTTATTAAAGTTTTTGCATTTTCCGTCAGTTATTATATCATCAATATGAATGTATATATGAAGAGAAGAAAAATGTCGTGTTTTACCGCACAGGATTTTCATACACGGAGATATTTCAGAAAAATATAAAATTTAATTTAAGCACATACTTTTTATTATGCACTTTTAACGTACGCTCGTACACGAAATGTGCAGAAACTTTTTTCATCATCATACATTTTATTATGAGTATAATTGATTCGAAGCGAATATGAACGTCGTACTCTCGTAATTAATATTTAGCGTGTGCTTTAAAGGATCAGGATACTCGTATGAATCCATGCAAGTCTTGTTTGACAATTAGCGCGATTAAATATCCCTTTTTAATTCACGTATTTGTACAGTCCGAAGGACACCCCTTTGTTCGGCGCTTTGTCATTACATTAGTGCGATATCCCTTCGAATTATTCTCCTTCATCCTCTGCTGTTTTTCATCCTCGTATTTGTCTGTCAAAATCAAATATACATTTATGCAAATACTTTTCAGTGATCGGTTAACTGTGTAAAGCGTATCAACTTTTCGGGCTTATTTAAACGCAATAGTTTTGCGAAAAAGTAATGATTAATTTACGCTCTGAATGCGCTGTTTCCCTGTTGTAGTTTTCGTCTCAGCGCGCTATTGCTGCCTTACTGCTCGGCTTCATTTTCAACGTAGACAGTTTCGAAGTGTACCTCCGCGCGGTTTCCGCTCGTAATCCAGCAAACTCAGCTCGTCGAGAGGCAAATACGAGCCTTTGGTAGTAAAAGATTAATCCTTTGCAGTTTGACAAGCATCAGGAACGTCTGTGCACCACTAATCAAGATAAATAGAAAAACATGTGATCGACAGTGTAATGTAATTAATGTATTTTAATTAATGCATGCATGCGGCATGTATGTGGAGGGAATCATAATAAAAAATGTAAAAAATGTAGATATTGTATGTACTAGCCCTTTGTAAGCATATGACTCGTCCCCAATAATTGTTATCTTACGTTATCGAGTTATCATGTTACCACACACGTTCGGACGGCATTACGCGTTTGGAGCGTAAACCAGTTATTTTAGTAAGCGTCATATCAGGACGATGGAAAAATGCCAACCAGCTCCTATGAATTATTCGTGGTTATACGCAAATATCATGCACTCGCGTTCTCTATAACTCGTCCGATCGTTATTAGTTATGACAGAGTCTCGTGGTTGTATTAAATTAATTCGCGTTTCATAATCTCTCCGTTATTGATGTTAGAGATATCGCCGGTGAGATGCGCGAATAATTGAATGTTCGTTCGCGAGTGCAAAACAATCCGTGAGACATGGCGATACATTCTTATAGTAGTATGTCTTTCTTATTTGGAGAAGGAAATTTTCTTTGGTTGACGCTACGTGCGGTAATACATTTATTTCGTTTTGCCTCCGCTGGTCGCGTTATGCAAAATTCTCGTGAGAAATGAGATCTTTCTTGGGGCGACTTTGCGTAGACGGGACGAGCAGACTCGTTCCGTCTCTCGGTTTCGAAGAATGGCGTGACGCAAATGTTCATCATTGCAGCGGCACGGAGGGGAAAAAATGTAGGCGGAATCCTCTCCACCTCCTGTTGGCCTCGGTAGCGGGGACCGTTTGCATTAATTTGAATGGGAATTGCGGCAATGTCTCTCGCCTTGCCCCCCTTTCCAGAACGCTCTCTCTCTCTCTCTCTCTCTCTTTTTCTCTCTCTTCTACTCCCTTTCCTCCTTCTTGAACAACTCACCACTTTTCGCTGTTTGTTATCCCGAGGAGCTCTCCTTATTTCCCGCAGCCTCCACCACTTATTTCCGGCTCGTGCCGTCGTAGATGACGATCTCACCTTGTCCTCCCGCAAATTACGAATAAACGTCGGCCACCTATTTGCTGCGACAGAAAGCAGTCGTGCTTATCATGGAAAACGCTTGAGAATTAATAATTTCCGGCATAGAATATTTAAATCCTTTCGCGAAATGCAATTTCCCGATTACGTCGCGATATCAAAGCTGATATTACTTTAATGCACTTTTTAGTCCACTTTTGTGTTTGCATATTTTTAGAAGGCTTGTATCCGATATTAAGCCACTTTTAACGCATAAAATATCGAGCGTACGGCGACACGGCGCTGCAAATATTTTCACGAAACGAAATCGTACTTAGATACGACATTTGTAAATGCGCATACGTCGCCATTTATCATCCGACCGTTAGAAGTTTGCCGGACGAGCTCGCTTTTGTCATCAATCAAGCGACGAATCGTGCTAAAACGGCTGCGCGACGCCAATTCCCGGTGGCCTTGACAAATCTGCTTTTACGATTTCTGCCATCCACTTGTCCACTCGTCTCGGCTAACGAATCGTTCGTCCCGTAAAACTGCATAAAACCATGGAGTCTCCGCCAGACCGTTCGCGAGGACGATCAATCACGACACCCAGAAGCGCTCTCACGCCCAAGAGCGGGCGCAAGACCCGGAGAAATTCGCCGAGGAACGAGACACGAGAAATCCAGAACGGAGCGCAGCAACCGCCACCGCCGCCGCCGGTTACGGAGTTCATCCGTATTCAAAAGCGCATAATTTTTCGCACCGTTCATGCCGGCGAAATGAGCCGGACCATTAATTAAAGGTCTCGCTCGTCGAGGCAAGGCCAGGCCAGACCAGGGCAGGGCCGGGAGCTGGAATAAAAGAGGGAGTCACGAAGGGCAGAGCGTATCGGAGGACGGGGTACGCGAAGGCTAGGGAGCTTATGAGAACGCGTAATGGGGGCGAGTCGTCAGTGCCAGCAGCATATTCCGCTAAATCAAAAGCAGCCCCCGTACTATTCCTCACACGGGAAGGCGGGATGGAAGAGGAGCAGGGTGCGGCACTTTGGCGGTGCGACCCGTGCAGACCGACGGGGATGGGATCAGCTGCATGGGCGCGAAGGGCAGGAGAGAGAAAGAGAGATATAGAGGCGGGAAGAGGGGCAAGAGCGATGATTTAACGGCCGGTATAGCCTACGTGGACAGGTGACCCGCAAGTTCTACGCAGACTGTCCTGCGTCCGTCAACTATCCTTGATTTAGGACGGACGGGTCGGAGAACGGTTCACTATCCGGGTGCCGGCCGGGCGGCCTAGTCAGGTACGAGGGGTCGTAGAGCAGCAGCATCCATCGCGCGTATCTTTTGCCACGACGCGCGGTATCAGTCGGTGACAACTGCTGAATCAGCGTGACGAGTTGATGAAACACCAAATCATTTTCACACGGCCGCCGTTGCGGCGGATTCTCGCCGGACCTCTGCGTGCTTTGGATCGACGCGATAAGAGATTTGCTTGACAAGTTGGTTTCGTTATCTGTATTTTTTCGTAAGAGAGCTACTGTAATAACGGCAAATAAATATTTCGTACATATATTTTTTTTCATGGTTTTTTGGTCTTTCTGTGATATCTCATATACTGTCAAGAATGTAAAGCCGTTTAATCGACGGATAAGAGGCGATTTAAACGCTATTTTAATGACACGCTGATCCTGACTGATCGACAGATTAATTGTCGAACGGTGCTGAAGTTGGTTGTTTTCCAAAATTTGATTAAATTCCGCTCGTACGGACTGCCGTCGAGAGGAATCGGTTCCTGCGAAGGGGAGCATCGAGTTTGCATAAAATATTCTTCCCGAGGGAAAAAGAGGAAGCGCGAGCGAAGCGTAGGTTCCAGCTCTGAGCTGATTCGAGCCGAGAGCCGTGATTCACGGTCGCGCAATCTAATATATGTCGGAAAGCTTCTGATATCTGTCTCGTATGTAAAGAGCACTCGTACGGTGCATGTGTGGGTGCGTTAGGCGACGTTAGTATCTTTTTGGCTAAATGGAAAAGTAGAAATCCCTGCGATGCAATCACGATAGATTTAAAGGTTGAAAGATGAAAGGTTATTAAGAAAAGTGTACCGAAAACAGAAACGCATGTTTTGCCATTTACTTGAGAAACCATTTACTTGAGGAACTACTAAGCAGAACTTACTACGAAGCATAGAGCATACGTTTGCGATCCATTGTTCTTCATTAGAGATGCATGTTGTTGTTTTATTATAGTTCACATTTTACAAAGAGAACATTTTATAAATGTAATGATTTCGTTAATGTACCTGGCTTTGAATATCGCACTTTACAATGTTGTTTTTCACAACTCTCAGATCTTGATAAACGCGGGACGAAGTGCTAGGACGATCGAGAAACACGAGCGCGATCAATTTTTCCGGTTTGAAAGCCGCAAACGAGATTCGTCCGTAAAATTAAAGAGGACCGTGAGTAGCGGATCGGGCGTTACAATAATTACGGATTGCCGCAAAAAATCTGCAAGGTAACAGGGAGTTAATTACTGTCTCGTCTCGGAGGCACCGGTTATAAAAAAGTAAATGAAGGTAAGCGGAGCGGAACGACGCGCGAGGACCAAGAGCAGGGTGGGAAGAGGGGCCAATAATTTCAGAGCTGCAACAATGTGTATCACATACGCGCTAACTACGTAAATATGAATTTTGATCGCTTGATGAAGGCAGATAGTAAGGTGGACGTGCGGTGAGGGGAAATGAAAGGGATACAAAACAAGGTGGGTGACGAAGGGAGAGAAAGGGGGAGGACGGTAAGGGGTCACGCAAGAGAGATGGGGCGCGTCGTGGCAGGCATTAATGAGCGCTCTAATTAAAACACAGGCTAATGAGAATATATTAGAATGACGGTGCCTGTTTTGCACGCACGTGGGCGCAACGGGGGCTCGCTCCGTTTCGCGCACACGAACTCTTTCCGCCGGTCGCGGATTATTGTGCGAGCACGTAGGGCGATCAATATGCGGCCGCGCTGGAAAAATCTGTCAGCGGATAGAGCGGATGGTGTAAAAATTGCGTTCAAAGTTTCTCCTCCCCTGCCCGTGCTGGTTAACCTTGCGTGGCCGTGCACGTGTAGCGCTCTATGGCGGATAAATAATTTATCGATCGTTTCGTGTATCTCTCTGTGTACACGCGCACTCTTGCACACACAAAAGAACGATTTCGGTTGTCAATAAATAAACGTCCCGTGCATGCTTCTTTATATGTCGGCGGATAGATCATGAATGTCCGTTGTGCATTATTCATAATTCAGCATCGATCTTCCGGTCCGGTGACGCAAACGTGACGTTAACCGTTTTAATACCCGTTAAAATTTTAAAGAAGGAATATCGATACCTCCGGCTATTATTAAAAAGATAATGAGATGAATATTTTATCGCGCGATACCTCTCCGCATTATCTCGTTGAATATTTATGCAAGTTTAATGTGTGTTTCATGTTTTATATGTAATGAATTCATCGAGCCTGTATAAAATTTGGGTAACTTACTGAAATGTGAATAAAATCGTGCGTATTGTCCGAAGATCTTGCTGATTAGTTATTGTTATACGGTAGATTTGTACATGACTTGATTTGCTTTGAGTCAGTCCAATCATGGACCAACGATGCTCATCATCATGCCGGCATAAACTACAATCTGATGTGCACGTGACCGCGAATCAAGATAATTAGAATACGGTGTAACCAGCTCGTGTCCACTGAGTGGCAAAGTGAGTTCAGAACGTGATGATCGTTTTAATGGACCACAAAATGATGGTACAGCCTCGCTGACGCAAATGTATGCTTATAGCGGCCGTAACAACATTCAATGAATATATCACGTTGCGAATATGTTAGTCGAATAAATCATGCAAACGTAAGAATACAATAAGACGTTCAACAAGATGAAAATACTATATTTGATGGCGTAATGCTATCTATAATCCTGCAATTTGTTTTTAACTTACTGTTATTTTTCTTTTAAACATTTCATGGAATCTAAATATAATAAGCGTGAAAACAATATCTATAGAAACATGGAAAGAAAATTAGAAATTTTTTTCATAAGCGCACAAATATGTTTTTCGCGGGCGATGAAATTTTCTCAGTTAAAAATTTAATAAAAACGAACGTGAGACATTAATTTACTCCATTTCTCGCTGAGAATGTCCCAAAGTTCGATAGAAGTCGATAACAAATGCACGCAGCTATTGAATTTTGGACGCTGTTATTCGGTGAGCGCGGTCTCAGAATTGCGGAGAGAACGCTCCGTACTCGGAGCAAACTCGACTGCCGTGTCACATCGACTGTTTATTCCGTTTCGACGAGTATCTTTTCGTAATGAAGTCACACGTAGAGAGAGAGAACAGAGAGCAGAGAGAGAGAGAGAAAGAGAGAGAGAGAGGCAGTTTCGATTCGTTTCACGGCTCGTATGGTCCGGACCGGACGGTGAGGTGTCCCGCTGCTCGAGGACGATTCCGCCAGTTTGGCTGCACGACTCGTAAACAATACAAAGCGACCGCGTCAAACAAATATAGCCTTCGGTTTTACGGGCGACACCCGTGCGCTTGTCGCTTTATTGCCGTACGGAAAGTTGCTTTATCGTGCGAACACGCGTCGGCGTACCCCTCTCGACGACTCGTCGGTTGGGATGTCGCGGACGCAGCGAGATGATCGGCAGCAAGAGAAAGGCAGATAAGGATCAGACACCTGCAATGTACTTCGCCGTTGGCCCGACGCGACGTGGCCGGGCAACTTTGTCGTCGGTGCTTATCGCGACGTTCTCTCGCCTTCCCTTCCGCTTTGTCGGTTTGGTCCTTCCACGCGAGGCGTTTAACACGATCTTCCTCGTTCCCGTAATGCTACGATGCAATCTCGCATAATGGTAGCCATATGTTCGGCCGATGTCACCTCGGATTGAGAAGTACGATAGATTTTGATCGCCACTCGAGACAGAGTATTAAACGTCTCTTCGTCGATGTCGTGTTCGGACCGATTAACACATGAACTTCTTAATATCGCATACGTCAAGGATTATAAAGGGACAGGATGTAACGAAGAACCGCGAAGGAGATTATATATACATTGTGCATACGTGTGTGTCACAAAGTCGCCTTCGTGACACTATTTAATTCGTCGTGATCACTGCGGAAACACACTCCGCTGCGTGGATCCTGATATAAGTTCGACTGATTTCTCTTAATCTGTCCGCGTTCCGTGAACTCGCCAATCTAAAGATGTCGTAGAAAGGAATTTAGTGAACCGACGAGAGGGAGAGAGAGAGAGAGAGAGAGAAAACGAAAAGAGATGCAGTTAGATAAAGAAGAATCTTGTCTGTCGAAGTAATCCCAATTACAGGAGACTTCCACTCGGTCGAGTCACAGAGATCACAGGTGGGGTCGAAGTTTCGGCTCCTTTGAAAGGATCACCGGTACTGCTTCATTCCGGACAGGACGTTTTCCTCCTTTGTGGATACTTTCTTCTCGGATGTGCGCGTTTCCCGGCATCCAAAGGAATAAAACCTAAGTTACGCGTTGTAAGCCGAGACAAAGGCATCACCGAAACCGTGCCCGCTCGACAGCAAAAAGGAAGATTTAATTAGCTTGATGTCTGTTAGGAACTGTACGCACGTACGCAACTTTCGCGGCGTTTCCAATATGTATTTCTATAATATACAGAGTTTGCTTCGACGCGTCATGTCTCCGTAATGCATATTAATTTAACTAAATAGTCTGACTCACAAGGAAAGGTTTTTAGGTGTTACACTCGGATTTCAAAAATTTTTGCATACAGGTAGGGAGGTCCTCAAATAGAAAAAAAATTATAAAAGTAGCGGCCCAAATGCATATTTGCGCGCTATGTGCGCAATTTTCGATGTTAGGTTAATTACTCAAAAATGCTATTTCCAATCGAATTCTTTACATTTTTTATTTCACCTAATGCACAACGCTTTAAAAAGAAATCAAAACCAAAATTAAAACTGAAAGAATTAAAAACTTCCCTTGACCAGATCTTTTATGTCCTCGTTATGAATTCTGATCAAATCTATTTAAAGTCGCATACAATAAATCACGCAGAAAGAGCAAACTACGATTTGCGCAATGTACAATTATTCCAAATTGTGTGCATTGGCAGTTGCAGTAAAAAATTAAAAAAGTTACGATGCAAATACCATTTTTGAGCAATGGGCCTTTTATACGCACTGTGCTCGCGCGGCACGAGATTACATTAGACGCTCGTATTTTCTAAACACACACACGCGCGCACACACACAAGTACACACACGCACACAGAAGTACATACGCGCACGCACACACATACACACACACACAAAATTATTCAAAGCAATATAAATGTGCATTAGGTGAAATAAAAAATGTAAAGAATTCGATTGGAAATAGCATTTTTGAGTAATTAACCTAACATCGAAAATTGCTACTTTTATTTTTTTCTTCTATTTGGGGACCTCCCTACCTGCATGCAAAAAATTTTTGAAATCCGAGTGTAACACCTAAAAACCTTCCCTTGTCAGTCTGACACTACTATCATTAATTGCTATCAAATTGACATCAGCGATGTCAATTCACAGACTTAAAATATTTAACTCATCATGAAAAACAATCGAGTACACTTAATCTTCTCGTCAGAAAATTGGAGTTATTCTGATAGATAGTAAAAATCTTTTAAATAATTACTGCAAATCGTATATATTCTTATATTTATTTAGCGTCGCGCGCGCGGCTAGCCGTTTCTTACGTCATTCACACCTACTTCCCTCGCTGCCAATCGCGTCCACTGAATTAGCGACTTTCTTTACTTAATTACTCGAAATTTTACGTGGTTGTTTGCAAAATGATACAAGACTTTTTAATTCAGTTTGACGAGATCTACCTGTGGGCGAGAGGTTTTTCGCCTTATATGTCAGACACCCTGTATATATTTTTTATTTTTAGATAATCTCTCTCATGATTCATAGTTGATTTCCTATTACAGAATATTGTAGCTAGCGGCATGTGCGTGCCGTTATGATGCTACGGTTGCTTGGTGCGACGACAAGAAGTGCTCGTAAAAGGGAAACGCGAACGTGTCGGACAGAAGAGTAAAAAGCTCGCAATAACGCCATCCGCAACCCTCTTTATAGCATTGTACTCTGTATACCACACCTTTACATGCATTTTGCTAGCAGCTCTCTCAAATTGCTTCCTCGCTTAGACTTTCCGTTTCTTTTTAACGTTATTGCTTTATATATGTCTTTGCGCTGTCACGCATTTTTTTTTGCGTTCGTATTTGCGGGAATCCTCAAATTGTCGGATTAACGTCGTAAAATTTAAGCTCTGATTCTGGAAACCGGTATGCGGAGATGTATGATCACTGGCACGCTTGCATCAACGCGGCATCGCGTCGGTCTTATTTCCTGACCGAGTTTCGAACATGACATCCTGTTGCGACATGTAATCGTAAAAGGATATTGAAGTTTCTGATACTGTAATCCGAAAGTTCTGAGAAGTGAGATTCTACTTCTACAATACCGCTTCAGCGAACCGTTCGTTTCGTTATTTCTTCTGCAAATACGTTTGAAGCAAGCGATTCTGCGATTCTCCAGCATGCGAACTAACAATCTGATCAATCCAACGATATTTTTATGTATTAATTTCTCTTTGCAATTTTCTTTAATAATCTTATCTTATCTAATCTTACAAATTCATATATTTTTATTTCATTATATTTTAATTGTAAGATATCCAAATGGACACGTTCCGAGTCGGAACTTCCGACCGTGCATATCGCGCATAATACAGGCAGTAAATAACTCAAAGTCGCGTGATAATTGCCTTCTAGCTGAACTTCCGGTGTCTACAGATTGTATCAGCGAGTTCGATAACAGTCAGTCGTAAACGCAAGACAATCCTTCAAAGCTTTCTAACAGTAAGAATGGTGCGGTCCGTCGGTAGTACGCCGCGTGCAACGATGTCCTGAAAGGGATGGCATTCAACGTGCATTTAAATGGATGAGAGGAGCGCACGGTGTTTGGGGAGGACGAAACGCGGCGAAGGGTGGAGAACTCTTGCGTCGTACCGGATAGAGGTACCGCGCGTCCAAACTTGGTTGAATAAGCTAATGCAATCAAACGGCCGAAAGCGCTACTTACAACTTTGCCAGCTCGCGCTTTGCAGAGGCGAAAGGGATGGTGGATAGGGTGCGGACGGGGAGAGAAAGGGAAGAGGAACGAGAGAGGTGCTTTCGGTTAGGTGCGTTGCTACGGTGCCGACGAAGGCAGCAACGGAAGCTGGGATCGCGAGTGCGCACACGCGATTCTACCATCCGGAAATACGCCGATGCACTCCCGTACGTCCCTTCCTTCGACGGTGACTGTAACTTTTGATTTAACTCTCGTGGTAAAGGGAATTTGTATGGCTGCTACGGATCTCTTTTCGGCTTGGAGTGGCTCGTTTATGCACAGCACTTGCGAGCAAGCTACGTTCCATGTCTCGGGGGGACGATTTGGAAGCTCAAGAATGTAGACGACAGAAATTTTACTGTTGCACTTTATAGTAAATCGTTTAGCTATTTAACAACCTATCATTTTCTCAGTTACTCTCACTTTTATCAACCGAATTTACCAATCCATTACAAAAATAAATAATCGTATCCGATTGCTTTTAAAAAATTTAGTCTGTTGTGATGAGAGTGCGTGCATCATAGTCAGTTTAACGATGGCCTGTCAGTGAAATTTAATATTTTCGTTCTCGCTAACCATGAATGATTGATATAATGCATTTATTTAATAATCTGCTCTCTCTGATTTTATCACCGTGGCAAAACAGCGACGTGCATTATTTCTATTAGATTCCATTAACTAATCGGCAATCTCATTCGGTTACGAAATTATGTGCGCTTTCGAGATGCCATGTAGGAATTGGTATCGAACTTGCCACATATGCACGGTTGACACGATATATCGACGATGATTCATCGCCCCAGCACGTCGATACTAATTATTTGCAGATAAAACTCATTACTCAAGCGTGATTAATGACTGATCGCGAATCGATCTCTGGAATTCCACCTTCTCATCCTCACGGCACATGAAACCGGCTGCGTTATCGAGGAAAAGTGTATCCGTTATATAACGTACCATATAAAACAAAAAAAAATAACGATGACACCGGATTTGATTCTGTTTTAATAGAGTAAATTCCCATTATTCAATCATATTGCTATATCTCCCAGGAGATATCCAATATTGGGTAAAAATAAAACACGAAGCTGAGAAGATGAAACGAAAAGATATGGTGTATCGACACGATATATTGCTGTTAAACAATCACCTGGCTTAGCAAGGCGTGCATGCGGGCCTGGGTTAGGCGGAAGAGTAATACGTTGCGTCCCGTAATCCTGGAACAAACTGAGGCAATAATTTTAAATCAAACGCGGGAGCCCCGGGAATAATTTATCGTGCGTGCCGTTGCGGTGCACGCTAATCACGGACCTCAACCATAGCACGTCCACCGGAAGCCGGATGTTTTTAAATGCCCGGTACAAATTTCATTAACACTTTCCACCCCGCCTGTACGATTTGTAAAACTGTAAGTTTCGGAGCGATAAATCACTCTGCGCTAACGAGCACGAATTGGAAGCCCGTACAAACACGAATTGAATTTTCTTCAAATTTTGCAAAGGCGTGTCGAATGTTACTTTTTAGATCTGTTATTTATTATGGTGAGAATAATTATCTTGAAATTTAATTAGTAGATGTGCGAATCAATATAACAATCTTAATGTTATTCTTTATTTCTATTAACTATATTAAATTTATTTTTATTGCAGTTTTCAAATATCATAAACGTTTATAAAATTATGACGTGACGGAACAAAACCAAATCTTTTTAACAAAGTTAAGTCTTGATAAAAAATAAAGTTTGTTAGTGAAAGCACCGAATTGACACATCTGATATACTGGTTGGTTGCACAAATGTGTGTTTATAGTATACGACAAGTGGATATTCTTTTTTAATGATACGAGTCTAGAATCTTCATTTCTCTCAAGTTACGTGAAAATTGATATACGCATTCCGCAGCATTCCTATCTAGAGAAAGAAATAATCGTAGAACGTGAGAATATCTCTACGGTATTTCGCCATCTTAAATTGAAAGAAGATAAGAAATTATGGTGCGTCAACCCGGGGAGATATAGGTCTCATATAGATATGAGATTCTTTACCACAGAATTAAATAATATAATAATGTTATTTTAGACGTTAGAGATTACACGAAAAGAATAATAAGAACATAAAGAATCTTTCAATATTACATGTTTCTTTAATGTTTTTCCTGCTCCTCTGCAAGATGCAGAGCATGTATAAATAGTCTGCGCACCAATTATATTATATGCGAAATATGATAATAGAAAATAGGGAGAGAAAAAGATAAAGTAAGGATGAGGATAGAGTATTGCGTAAATATTCTTTCTTCGATATATCTTCAATCGGTCGATGATAAACGATGCGCTTCTAACATCGACGAGCGTTCCAAAGGAACGCTCTTGTGAAAGCCGAAAGAGAGGAAATTCTCATAATACCCGGTGATAAATATTTGTCTTGAGCTCATGCCAAAAGTGCGTGGCACTGTTGTCGCTTTTCTCGTCCCGCGTGCGAAGTCACCGGCGTTAAGAAAACGCCACCTCTGGATCGCCATGAAAAGGGTGGTGCGGAAAGGGGTGTTTCAAGCCGGGGTCTCGGCGACACAGTAATTGTTTTCGCAGCTAATTGTTTAAAAGCTTGGCAAACCCACGAGGAATTACGCGGAGGCAAGGGCGAAGACAATCCCCGAGTCAATATTGAATTATGAATTTATTAGCTTCCACTCTACGTCCTCTCCGATGGCGCGTGAGAGAGGTCGGAGGTCTTGGCGTGTACGTGGTAAGGAAGGAAGATGGAAAGAGGAAGAACGAAGACTTTCTGCTTACACCCTCCCTCTTCTCCCTCAGCTATTGTCTTCCCCCCACGGGGATCTTCAACGTGTGCAGACAGTAATTTTATCGAGTCCCCGCTGTGACGGTCTCGTTGATTGACTAATCGTCCCTTTGCTCCCCACGTTCCAAACTCTGTTTTCACAATTTTCACTTCTTCCATTGTCACTCACGTATTTTGTTAAACGTTTTTTGTTAAAATTTTTTATAATGTCGATGATCTCCTATCATATAATGTGATAGAATGTAATTAATTAATGTTGAGAAGATAACCGATGTATGACCGATGAAAATCTTTCTTAAATTTATGTTTCTGCAACGAGAGAAAGCTTATCATTATTTGGGTCATCTGACGAACGAAGGAGAACGAGAATTTTTTTAATTTGAAAAAGAGTAGAAGAAGAGCTAAAATGAAGTAAAGGATGGGTGAGCAGCGAGGGCGAATTTCCATTTTTATTTGCATTCGAACGATTTGCGACTCGATTTAAGCCCCTCCGAATGTACCAGTGGTTCGATAGGGTGGGCTACATACATCGTGATTCACATTTATTTCTCAGGTGAATCGAATTAGAGATAGAAGATAGAGAGACAGCTCGTGAATCACATTAAATATATGTATAGGTTACAGTAATGTTACTGCATATGAAAGAAAAGTAAAAAAACTTTAATAAAGGGTTTCTTTGATTTAATTTAACTTTCGTTTCATATTTTTCACATATGTCAACTGTACTTTTTCATTCATCAAATGAAAAAATTTGACATTACTCAATTAAGTAAAAATAGTATGCTATTAAAGTGCTACTATCATGAAGAGTAAATATTGAAATTATGCATTCATGAAACTTCTTTTTTTTAAAAAAGAGGAGTTACATATGTGCATGCATATGTGAGAAAAATAGAGCAACGAAATCAAGTAAACGATGAAAACGAGATGGAACAGCTCGGATGACAGGGCGTGACGAATGGTGCCTTGGAGGTTCACATACTATTATGTAAATTTCATTAGAGTTTTTGTGCCATGGTAGTCCCTTGCGTGGCAACCATGCCAGGCTCTCTCTGGGACCCATTATTAGCCCTCAGATTTTTTTATATTCATTCTAGCGGTCATCTCGCCTAGGTGTTACAAAGATATCGACGATTAAACGAGATCAAAGAAATCAACTGTAACTTTGAAAATAAATGACTGATTAAACTACTTATAGTAATATGATGTCATATGAGTTAATGAAGAGTTCTAAATATCGAACAATAATGTAAAATATATTAAAATCCTGTCAGATAAAGTGTGCATCGGATTAATTAAATTTAGCCTGAGTAGATTTCATTACGTTTACACCGCTTCGTTAAATATTGCGATGGAAAATTTATGATTTATTACGGACACGCTTGTGTGCACATGCGATAAAGGATTCGTAATACAAGAAATACTATCGTCACACAGAATCGCTTTATTGATAGATACCTATAATAAATATAAATTTTAAATCATTGATACGCGTGTGTACTTTGCGCCAGTCTCTCGTTACCGATCTCGTTAAGCGTCCGCCTAAATTTAAATCCGCGTCGGTCATTGACGTACGCTGAACCAATGTAAACGCCACCTTCCCAATCTGCTTCTTATACGCCTGCAAATTTTATGGCGAAATTGCAGCGGATGTTTAAGCGCACGCCCGGGGCGCATGATATCCTAGAGCTGGGCACTGAAATGGGAGTCTGTCACCATCGAGATTAGGTATATGACGGGA
This sequence comes from Ooceraea biroi, assembly GCF_003672135.1. Taxonomy (NCBI): domain Eukaryota; kingdom Metazoa; phylum Arthropoda; class Insecta; order Hymenoptera; family Formicidae; genus Ooceraea; species Ooceraea biroi. Next base: position 3,031,463 of record NC_039509.1, read on the forward strand.
GGAAAATCTAGGTACGGGATTTCCTTCTCTCGTTTTCCCCGCGGGGCTTGGCATAACAGTAAACTGACTTGAATCTTTGTCCGCTATCCCGCGGGATAAGATTCCGTGGTAAAGGCGGGACAGCCTTCTGTTGACCTCGCAAATACCGATACTCCTCCGAGAGCGACGGCGCCACGGCTTACCTTCTCGCCGACGTATCGACTGTACGCAGCGACGTGCTCGTAAAAAATGATACTGTCACGCATGGATGGGATAAGTCACTTCAGGTGTGTTTTACGATCGTTATTCTTACGTTCGGCCGAATAAGCCGGCATGTAAGCACGGTATTGCAGTTGGTGATCTGATGCATCATGAACCTACTGCTACTGTTGTCTGAGTTTCTTGTACGTTTCCAATAGTACTTCAAATCATGTGATAATGTTCGAAATATTAAATGCTATCATACGATTAAAAAGTATTTTAATATTCCGATTCTATAAGATTTTTATTGACATTTTGTATTATCATCGCGAATAGGTCGATTTAAATATTTGTTAATATGTGTAAATATTTAATTCATTATTACATACATTATTTCCTATGTTCAGAGATGATTTCATATAATTTTATATAAATATTATATGATTTTATATACATTTAAAAAATGCACTTAAATTTAATTTAATTTTGAAAACTAATTATAAGCTGATGTGGAAATAATCATCATTATTATTGCTAATAAAATAGTGACATTATATGTATTATATTCCGTCTATTAAAGTCAAGATATTAATCAAATAAATATAGCGGATATATCATATTAATTTACAGCGTTTGCAGCACAAAAATTGTCAGTAAATCTGACAGGCATCACGTTGATAATACTTATAGTGACATTAGTTATGCATAAATATTTGTTTTATTCTATATATTGCATTATGTGTCATATCGAATCTCATAGTGGATTTAAATAAATACTAGACCAGCGATTCTTCTCTTGGTGAATAATCGATGGCAGTCTCTGTCGCGTTGCAAAAATACTTTTATGTACAGTAGTAGCAAAAGTGGAGACAGTCTTGGCAACATTTAAATATCACCTACACGTGCGCAATATTTCAAGCTGGAACCGTTACTCGGTATCGCAAAGAGTTTGGTACATAATAGCTTTGAAAGAGAAGCAAAAGGTTGCACTGCACTGAGCTCTTTCAAGAGAGGAAAAGAATATTTAGTTAGAATATAAGACAGCATTTTATTAAATACAAATTCTTTTTTGGAACAGAATATCGTTAATATTAAATACAAATTTTCTGAAAAGTTACCGAAAGGGCAATTTTAAGCGGATTTCAAAAATTTGGAAATTTTACATCCATGTACCGGAGTATCCCATGAAAAACCCTGGCGACGCCCATGACAGAATGTCCCCCGCGAGGAATAAGGTCCGCGGCTACAACCGCGGTGGCGTATGAATAAATTCATGGCGAAGTCGGTTGTAGTGGTAAACGCGAGGGGAGGTAGAACCGCGCGGAGAACGGTGGGCTAATCCAAAACAATGGAATGCGACGGGCGGGCTAAGCGAATTAATCTTTCACGTTGCCGGATGCACAATGGGCCAACGAAGTTACATGATAATTACGCATGGGATTCGTTATTGTGTATAATTTCGACCGGTCGACGTTTCGGGAACGCAGCCGCGCACAAACCCGCGTGCATTCCCGCGAGAGAAACGTCTGCTCTTAACACGCGCGCGTTCCACCTTTGTGGTGCGGCGTTCCTTTTGTAACGACGAAGAAGAGGGTAGGGGGAGAGAAGAGGAGGGTGCAACTTCTTTTTTCCTTGCGCGGAAACGCGCTGAAGGTGCAGCGGGTGCGTGCTGAAAAATGGCACGGCAGGAACGCCGGAATAGCCGTAGTTTCTCTCGTCGCGAGACACGTTCGCGACCACCGCCGTCTCGGGATATTCCCCGAAATTGCAGTTTCCATTTGTACGGCGCGGCGTCGCGCGGATACTCGAACTTCAGCACCCTAATTGCGTGTGCCGAATATCCCGCCCGCGGTATCCACGGCGAATACCTTCCTGCTTGTTGCGTTCAAGTCCGCCCTTCGAAGCCCTTCTTTTGACACTTTTGCGACTTCCAGTCTATCGAAACGTTATGGGGTTGCCGGGGATTCTGCAAATTAGTAAAGTACTTCCGTTACTCACGTTCTTTGAAACCTGTCTGTTAAAAGCGAGTTTTTGAATTTATCTATAAATATCTGAATCTATCTTTTAACGCATGGAGTTTTCGTTATGCGTACATGAATACGCCCGCATGGGCTTCCGTTTAAAAACGATACAAGAGAAGGATAGCGTAAGGAAAGAGAAGCCATGCACTGACGTGAAATGGAGATTAAGGGGATTGGTCTTTCGTGATATTAGTCCGGAGTCGTGGCGCCTGCCGGCTGTCTAATCCTGCCTACGATGGCAGAAACGAAATGACGGTCCCGTTCGATAGCACGTGTATGTCCGGGGGCGTCTTTCTATGGAGTCCAGCCTTTGCGACGGCCACACGCGAGATCAACGAATCGATGTACTTTAAATGACACGATTCCCTCCTGCGATAAGGGTGGTCTGCTTTCAGCTGGGAAAGCACGCCAAATAGCGGGGCGAGCTCGTGCCGAGTGGCTGCGAGAGGCATTCAGACAGAGAGCGATAAGACTGCCTTGCATCCCCCGAAACGGAAATTGGACGTGAGCCACCGTCACGACGTGTCAGAGCCGTCGACGGTCGCCGGAACGTGGATGCGTTGCTCAAAATTCTGCGCGTTCGTATCGCAACGCGGCGCGCAACGGCATGCAATCAGTTTTTGTATCTCCCAAAAAGCGAAGCCGTGCTATAAATCTATTCGGCAAACGCACGGACGCGTGTTCGGCGAAGGGCCAAGCGAACCTTTGCTGATCTCGCTTCCAACGTTCAACACGACGTTGTCATACGTTACTGCACCGGGTCGGGAATCCTGGTGTCAATCACGCTTAACGAAATCAGTCGAAACACATTTTTCACTGTGTTTCGCTTGTTCTAAAGAGCACCGAGCGTATTATGCGGAATTGATTTATGTCGTCATATGTGAGGAGCGAGGCTACGTTCCGTATCGCATTGCGATTATTAAACTGTGAACTCGTTTCGTCGCAGGCTCTGACGCTACAGTGTGTTACTCATCAGTGTATCGGTGACACGGATCTGGGACACTGATCGCATTACAAACGCATAACGTAAATTACACATATGCAGTTACGCTACTCTTGGCGTAGTTCCATTAGTATAAGGTTTGTTGAATTCATTGGACTGGCGTAATCTTATATGCGGCCGAGAACAACAATTTATCAACAATACGACGACGACGCGACCGGGCTCGCAAGAAATTTCAGACGCGATTTTCCATCCGTGCGAAGGAGGTAGCGGGTCAGCTTTGGTACTGATAATACCGAATACTCCGCAAATAAATAATGTTGTATACGCGTCACGAACATTTCAGCATTTTATGCTTCAGTGAAATTGTATACGGTGCCGCGGCGTCATCTGCTTCTACAACAGTAATTACATTTCGCGATTGCACTTGAACGTATTCGGGACCAAGCTCCATATTTATAGAACACACCGACGAGGGAATATTATTATCGTGTACGCTGTGTCCGCACTTTCGGTTATGCAAAATTATTTTTTGTGAAATGAAACGCTGGACACACCGCCGTAAATTGCGGTACGAGAAATTAACAGATTATTTTATATCGTAGTGTGAAATATGAGCGGTTGTGCAGGTTGCGAGATTGAAATTTTTTTATCGTTAACCACAGAAACATTGTAGAAAAGTTGTCGCTGAATCGACTTGGTTCACGTACAGCTGTGGGATCTTTAAGTGATACGTTCGAACTCTGGCCGGTTTTTCCATGGTCTTGTATACCGATGCTGTAAAAATGACGCGATTGAATTTCAAATCGCGGGTCGTCGATCCGCATTTTTCGCGAGCGTTTGATCTGATATTTAAAAAAGCCTCGCTTACGTGGATGTAGATCACCATGCTATAATCTCTCGACTTTCGAAGCGACATGCAGAGTAGAGACGATCGATCGGCGCGAGCGGTGTAAATTCTAGACTGGCTGACTCCGTTGAATTTGAAATTTTCTCGGGAATTTTCATCGCACGCGACAATATCAATATCGATTGTGTCATACGGATAACACGATGGCCTTCGAATAAACTAGACCGGAAAGGATAGTACATGCATACCCGGAAACGTGTGCTACGAGTCTTGCGAGGGATAGTTGAATTCCATTGAAATCCATCGATGCCTCGTATGCCGAGTATACAACATTACAACTGGCACAAACTTGTAAGGTGTATTTGTACGTGACAAATGGCATCGAATTATAGTCGATAACTGTAGTTTTAGTTGACCCATTTTCGGTTAAGTGCTCCCCAATAATGGATTCAATTATCAGGAATACGCGTGTCTGCCGATGCTCTCAAATAATTAAATTCGTACAGAGTATGCAAGGTACGTTGCTAATGGTGATGAGTTGCAATTAAGCAAATATGCTAATGTGTTGTGTATTTCAAATTAGTTTTTCCAGGGAAATTGATTTTGTGCTGTAGCTCAATTTGATGCGTGTATCTCCGTACTCACTAACTCCGTAAATAAATATTGTTTCCTCCGTTCGCCTGGCGGTCGACAACCTTTGTCTTCGGATTTGCTGGAATCCTCAATTTCGTGATCGAGAAGAAAGGAAAAAGAAATGGGTGGATGCACGAATCTCGTTGCGGAGAACCACCAAATGAATACGAATGATTGTATTACAATGTGAGGTATTCGGTCTACGCTGTTTATCGTGGTCGGAGTTGTGGGTGCAATTGACTTAACTCCAATTTATCTGAACAGTGTGACGGAGACGGAGAGACAAGAAAAGGGATTAAATAGCGATTGCGAAGCTCCTGTACAAACATTTTAATTGTTTATTTGAAAATTAACCATGATCTTTTTCTTTGTTTTAGGTAAGTACCACAATATCTTTCGTGGACGCAGAGACGATACGAGGCCTCTGAATTCAATTTTGTAAGTAAATTCACATAATTAACATAGCTTTGTGCGCGAGATTGCGTTTTAAAAAGATATTTTATTCTAATTTGCCTCTTGTATTTACTTATATTACGATGTTATGATGAGTTTCCTTCTCTCTATGACAAGTTGAGCAATCATCGCATTGTAAAGATAATTTAGACAAGCATTTTCGGAAGCACATCTGTGATTTGTCGCGGAAACTGATTTCTCGTAGAATTCTGCTTGTTTCGACCCCGTGTCGCTACAGTTCGCGAGCAGACGCATTAATTTTACCTTGCTTTCCCCGCTCGCCCGCGTTCTGACCAGCGCTGGGGAATGGCGAAATTTATACGGAAATAACGCGCCCGAATAAATTGCACACTTAATTGTAATTCTAAAGCCTTGCCCTCTCGGGCGCGACCCGCACGTGATACATTTTTAATACCGCAGGACATCAATCTCGCATTAGTCCCCACTTGTACGTGCAAAAAAGCGGGAGTGCTTCTTGGAAGATCTAGAATTACGTGACATGTAACGACCATTGCTCTCATTTATTCCTTTTCTTACATTCCGCTCACTCTACTCTCTCGCCCTCGTGCCCCACAATGCCGGCATGAAAGCAGTGAAGAACATGTACTTTATGGGTCTTAGATTGCGGCAGAAAGTAAAATGGGACATTTCCTTCCTGCGGGTATCTTGACTGTCGTTAGCAGCAATCTGACGTGGGTGCGTTACGTGTACTGGTATAGATAAATACGCGAACAGATATTCCAACCGATTAACGGAGAAATATTTAGTATACCCGAACGATCTAATTTTTCAAGATCGTTGCACTTGATGCAAAATGATTTATTTGCGCGCGTTGAAAAATCGAAGGGGTCAACGGTAAAAAAAGTTTGAAAGTCTTTTGCATAAAAGTGCCGTTAACGTTGCATAGATGACAAAATTGATTTATAAATGCAATAATTTACGGTGGACGCGGCGAGCAAATCGATATTTAACCGTAGCGATAGTCACCTCGTTATCCACACGAGTTTGCAGTCGGCGCACGAAACGGTCGGCTCTGCTGCAAAATGTAAAAAAGCGATCGCACAGTCACCGATTGTTCCGATAACTTGGTAGTATGAGCTACCTGCTGCGGGACGAAGGGATCGAATCGGTGAGTGCCGCGCACTCCGACGCGCTAATTACGATTCCGACACGGAGGACACGTATATACGAACGGTAGCGAAATCGCGCCGCGCCTCGCCGAACATTATTAAAAGTCTACGCTTTTACGATCCTACGCGCGAGACCCTTTCTCCCTTCCGGCCCGCCCTCGACTTTAATCAGCGCGCCGAGCAGATATGCGTAAATTATTGGCGAGAGATGGAGCGGACTTACAAGCGGGTACTCGTACATTTGGAATTTCCGCCCTTCGACGCGCATATCGCGCGACGTTCGTTCGTTTGCGCGGCACTCGCAGACGTGATTATCATTTCGAGTATTTTCTGATTAGAGCTCTATCTACTTTGATTAAACGTTTGTGAGCTGTAGTCCATGCTACACGCTATATAAAGCGACGCGAGGTAATGACTGCGTACACACAATGTTGAAATCGTGGTATTACATTCGTAAAGCGCAGCTTCATAGTTCGAACGAGTAAATTGAGAGCTCCCGTAGATTAACCCGGAAGCGTAAACGCGTACCATCATTTCCAAGCGCCTAGACGTAGACTATACGCTAGTGTAATACGAGAGGGCGCAAAAAGGAGGATACTGCAGCACAACACAGAAGAACATTATGAAGGCGAATAAATATGTATGCGTCCCGAGGATGCTCAAGCGAGTGTTCAAAGCGGGAAGCGAGGGGAGACGGGCTCGCAGGGGTGGCCTGCGGGAAGATAAAGGGCGGTCGAGAAGTAAGAATTCGATTATCTCGGCGGATGCTCGAACTTCTCTCGGATTTCCTGGCGCGGATAATGGAGCACTCTTTGAAGAAAGCTTTCGCGCGCGCGACCGGGATACCCGGTCGCTGCTGTTCTCTCTTTCTTCTGCCTTTCCTCTTACGCATCCACTTCCTCTCGCTTGCGCGCGCGCGCGCTACCTGTTTCCGTCTTCTTCTCCTCTTTTGCGCGGGATTTCTCGTTCGTTTCATCGAATGAAAATTCAAAGCTGTCGCGGACGAAAGAGAGGAGACGTAACCATGGATAGACAATGACGACGGGAAGGATTCGTGCCGCGCGCGCGCGAGGTGATGAACAGAGAGGGTGCGATGCGCCCTCCCTGAGTCGATGCCCCTCACGACACAACCGGGCGCATCCACAACGCCCAACGCGGCTCGGGCGAGTTTTTTAGCGGGTAAGAATTCCGCACACCGCCGCCTCCCTGTCCCCGGGGGCGGCCGGTCTTTTTGAAGATTTCTCTCCCCCACCAAAAAAAAAGAAGAGTGCGATGCGCCCAAAGCGGGGAACAATACCAGAAATTTTAGCCAACGGTCAAAAGAGAGAGAGAGAGACAGATTGCCATAGAGAGAAGGGAGAGAGAGAGAGAGAGAGAGAGAGAGAGACTTGTGAGAGATAGAAAGGCTCCACACAAGATAAAGGACCCGGAATTTCAGGGCGGTACATCTGTCAGTCTCTTCGCGTGGCTTTTGGCTCGGACTGTGAATTCGGCTTTTAACGTACGTTGAATCGCCCTGTCGCGTCGCCAGGGTGATCGAGCACGCGTCTTTACGAGCGACGTGAGCACCACGTGCGAGACAACACGCGGTAAGCGTTGCGTTAAACTCCGCCGCATTTTCCAGCACGTGTTTATGAACCGTGATTCGCTAATTTATTTTTACCCGTGTCGCTGTGGTTTAGTTTGTTAAGGTTTATTAAAAATAATCTGTACGCGCGAACCATTTTGCATTCGTATATTTTTTTATAAATTATATTTATATTCAATACTTCTGAATACCGCGATTAAATTTGTGTAATTCGTGCAAATTTGTGCTCGTTGATTTGTGTTGATTGTTGGCAATTAATACTCACAAATAGATAGTTTTTTTCATTTCTATTCGCTTATTGAGCCTTCTGTTTTGAAAAGCAACGTTTGCATTGTTCATTATTGATGAAAAATATTATTTGCAGCTTTTTGCCCGAGTAGAAAAATTCCACCGTAACATTATGTATTTACGTTATGCACTATTTGAAAGAATTCCGCCGTCAAACGCGCACGAGGAGAGAAAGAAATTTTTTGTCTGAAGCCTATATGTCGTATATAAAACTGCGGTGAAAGTCATCCATCATCTCGTATCTTTTTGTTGCCGTTCAACAAACTAACAGAGAGAAAATCTTAATCCACTTCTCGTGGGGGAAACTATCGTCATTAGTTGCGCTATGTTTCGTTCCCGACGATATCGTCCAAGTTTTTCTACTCAAATGCATTTCGGCTCGTCTCGTTTTCACTGTAACGAACTAATCGAGATACTAACAAAGTAGTTGGATTCAACGCGAAGTGTTCTCGGCATTCTCTGTGCTGATGAGAAATAAGCTTAAACAAAAAGATAAAAAAATTGATAAAGAAATTAAATTTATTTACTTGATGATTACATGCAAAATACAGTTTCATTATCTAACTATGTTAAGGAAGGCAATAATATAGAAAATCCAGTTCGATATTCCCAAATAGTAATGTTGAATATTTATCAAGATAATATGAGATATTGCTTTCTTCAGAAAAACGGATACAATGAAAAAGTAAGGAAATCTATTGCAAACAACTTGGAGATCATTATTCACTAGATGCGTGTCAATTCGAAATTCTCGGAGTTGGTTTATTCGGCCATGATTCGTGGCATTCCACGGGCATCCTCTCGTTCTCCAACGAGCTTACTTGTACGTTAATTGCCGCGAGGGTTTGGGGTGACGCACAATAACGAGGGCGTTCCTAAATTTCGGCATACAGGTAGCGAAGTGAATTGAGGAGCAACCAGAACCTGGACCTCATCTTCCTTCTGCTGCTTCCTCCCAGCGCTTCTTTCTCTCCATCATTTTAGTGCATACAATCACGAACACGTACGCAGAGACGTGAGGGGAAGCAGGGAGAGGGAGGGAGGAGAGAGAGAGAAAGAGGGAACAGACTGCTGTGCCTAGTGGCACATTGTTGGCTTAACTGCTCGCGGAAAATTGGGTGGGCAAAGCTTTGACAGGTTGTTTGGTAAACAGGCTCATGCGTTTACGTACAAACTGTAGGCAGCAGACGCTGCATCCCCGCTTGTGATTCGTCAATGCTCCCTTTCAGTATGTGTTTCCATAGAAAATAGCCTATCGCAAAGTGGTGTCACTGTCTGCGGCACGACAACTGCAATTGTATTCCATTAGGACTTTCGGACGGATACTCGAGATTTCGGTGATGCAAGAGGTTCAGGAATGAGTGTCTAAGTTTGACTTAACGTGTCAGAGACATCTATTGCGTATACGTATATATACCTACGAGATATCTTTTATTCACGCACAATGTTACCGCCACTTTTGTCATCCGCAAGTTTGGAGAAATCAAGGAAAATGGTATTTGTTACCACTCACGTAACTCTGTGCGCGCGTAGTTGGAACGTTGCCACGAGCACGGTGGCCGGGGGATGAAATTTTTGGAACAATGGAATTGTCGATAAGGTGACCGGGCGGAAATTGTGGCGGGAGGCGGTCAAGACGAAGGCGACGGACCTGCGAGAACAAGTCGAAGAGAGTTGATGGGCAAAAAGAAGCGGGAAGAGAAGGCCTGCGGTCGTGCCTAGCCATTTTAAGGACTCCCTTCTTCGTCCTCCTCCTTCTCTCACTTACGACAGAATTGACCGTTTCTATTTTACGGCCCCTTTGTTCTCATTTAATTCTTATCCCGGGCTTATTGCGTTCTGGCGGTGCCGCCGTTGCGGCGTACTTTAATGGAAATCCATTTACGATCGGCGATCGATGTTACCGCGCGCGCAGCACCAGCGGATGTCACGTGCGAGGGGTGGCAAAGGCCTCGCTAAAACAGAACCGATGAACCGGAAGAGAACGCGGTAGACACGAATTTACAGTACGAATTTATTAAACGTGACGGCTACCGGGATTTTTTATTAAAGGGCAAATATAGCGGCTCGTCCGAAAAATATAATTTGGCGTATAGTTCGCGAATAGTTCGCGAATAGTTCGCAAATTTTTTTATCCATTTCTGTCGATTTTTCATTGTATTTTCGTATCTCACTGCGAACGAAGTGATAGTCGTCGCACGACACGCGTTACCGGTGATGGCTTTCCGTCATTCAATTAAGCGAGCCTCTGCCTATTGGCGCCGTGAACGCGGCCGGGCTTTATTGTTGAAATTCTGATCCGTTCATTGTCGATTTCCTTTGCAGGGTTTTCGCGTGCTAGCGATTTTCCGGTGGAAACCCGAACGCGCTTCCGCAAAATTCCGATAGATGTAAAGCGAAGCAGATAACTTTTATTTGAGAAACCATCGAAACCGGAGACCGTGGAATCTTGATCCATCCCGGGACAATTGTTCTTGCTCGCGGTGCGCGAACGGCATACGAAAATCCGTGCGACGCAGTCGCGTTAATAAAACCTAATGCAAGTCAATCGGCGGGGCCGCGCGCGACCCGGAGATTCTAGTTACCGGTCGAAATCAAAGTTCAATTAACTTTTCTGCGGGAACAATCGGTGGCTGATGAAGCGAGGGTGCGAGGATCGCGATTCGCAATTCCGATAGAAACACACACACCGTCCGCCATTGCAGAAAGCTATCCGCGCTTGTATGCACTCGCGGACGCTCCGATATCCGCGCGAATGTAGTCTGTGCGTCTATGCATGCGTGTGTATACACGCGTGCATGCGCGTGTACACATTTTCCCTCTCGCTTCTCTCTCGCGGGGCTGCAGAAAAATACTCGTTGTTTGTTTTTCGCTGTCTGCCGACCGCGATGCGGAACTCCTCGGGTATCTCGCTTGGAAATACGTAATTCCTGTACTTGATTAGTTTCCTTTGCGCTAAAGGGATTTTTAACCCGACCGGGGGCATTCAGCAAGGAACGCGCGCACGTTAATCGCAGCGCGCCGCGCGGACTCCGCATAGGCGGAGGCTTTAATTCGGCCTCTGCCTTGGTATATCGAGCGATAGTTTTCAGCCCACAACGAATGCAGTTTGCGGAGGTTTCCATTAGTTTCCGTACTGAAACAGCAAGCGGAGCTGTGTCCGATTAGCTCTTACGGGCGATCAAGATCCGCCGGTGCAGATTAACACGCGTGATTTATATTGTTGTGTCGATCGGTCGGATAAAATGGAATATCTGATGCAACTGTTAAAATACGAAAGTTCGCCTGCTCACCGCCTGCTCCGCACTACGTACGGTTATCCGATGCTCATCTGACGTATACATGCGAATGTAAAATTTACATTTACACAAACGCGATTTAGGAGCACAAGTAGGTCGCGATTAGCTCTTCCTAAAGCTTCCGACGCGGTATCTCTCAGACGGCGCGTGTTAGAGAGCTATTCTCCCATCAGCTAAATAAATAGAATAAAGGTCTCCAGCTGCGAATAACTTTAGCACACGCTCCTCCTACATGTCATGGCTTGAATGAAGGGGTGCATTTCTTTGCAGACGCCAGTGTACAAGCTCCAAAATTGCGTCAGGTAAGACGTCGCGAAAGTGAGACTTGTCGCCCAGCTCGGTGCGTTAGCACGCGACTATAAAGTAAAAGTTTAACAATGAAACACTTCCGTCTCCGTCGGGATACATAGTCGCGATACAGTCGCGCGCGAACACTGAAACTGAGAGGGATAATTCATGCTTGTTCTTTTGTTGCGTTGCTCGATGACAAACATGGCGACATTAAGTTAAGAGGGCTTCTCTCTCGACGGGCATACGACGGAGAACGTTGTTTCACGGTAATTACGGGGCGGTTATGGTCGTTAGATGAAATTAATTAGAAACTACACTTTGGCCCGTTCAGCCGCCCTCCGGAATCTTCGATAGGTTGAATACTTTAACTTTCAAAGTTTTCCGCGGGAAAGCGGTTAAAGCATACTAACTTTCCTCATCAGCCACCGAGCGTGGTTTGCATGTAGGAGGTGATCATGTTTTAAATATTGACGTCATTAATTTGTGGAAAGTACGGGCACTCATTTCTTTAACCTGAAGTCTTCAGTAACAGGAGTTAGACGAGATCATTTTATCAAATCTCCTGAGAACAGTGGAGACCGAAAAAAAGGGTGACACTCGGAGATTTTATTAAATTACTTTAACTTATTAAACAGAAGAATAATAAAAAGATACTGTATTCTTGTGAAATGAATTTTTGATACGCTTTAAATCGTCATAAAAATGTATTCCCACAATCTGTAATTAATTTAAATAAATGTATATGTATAAATGTAAATGTATATAAAAAAGAAGCATTACGGAGCAAACATGAAATGTGACATATCACGAATAACAGCTTTTTCCACAGTTATACATATATCTTTCTGGAGTGCAAGAACTGGTCTCGAAAGATCTAGGCAGTAGAGCAAAACACGAAGAGACGAGATGAGGCAGAAGTAAAAAGTCGTAGTGCAAGAGGGATACAGTCGTTAAATTCGCGTCATAAATTATGCGAGCGTCGTCCATTCTCCAAGATACTTTTCGCGGGGGTATGCTTTATGTAAAACACAGTTGCCGGCGTTCACGGACCGTTATGTCGCGATTACGCGCTGCTTTTCAGGCAAACAATGCGTACTCGTCTAACGTGTTACGATGCGATGCCAGACGATGCGAAAAATTTTTCCATCAAATACTTCATAACGACGAGACGCGAAATTTCTCTCACTGATAAATATAACGCGTTACCTTCGTTGGAAATAAAATAAAAGTATTGAAATAATATTACTGTTACGTTATAATATTTATCTTTTTATATCACTGTCAGATGAATCTGTCGCTGGATGCATGCCAGGTTGGCGGCAAATAAAAATAGTAAAGTTCAATAGTGACATATATAACATCAACAATTACGAGATAGCAACTGGACGCAGAAGTGAATTTTGTCGCCACAAAATCGCTCGTAAAATCCATCCGGTCGTTAAAAGATAAGCCACGTCCGGGAGTCGTGGTCTACGTGACGTTTCATGGTGGACGAAGGGCGCATGGATGAAATTGGCCCCGTACAAAAAATCACTACTTTGATTTTCCACCTACACCTCTACCGCCTGCCGGTCTCGGGTTATCCGAGGCGGGGCGATTTGATCGCGCACGTCACGCACACGAGAGAAGACGGACGTGAGGGAAGGGTGGTGAAACGCAGCGAGGATTTTGCGTGAGGCCGCGCGCGCTGATTAATGATGCTATCGACGTATTCCGTGAGGCGTAGAGAGCAATCAATCGATCCACACTTCCGGCAAGTGTCTAGCTCAGAAGATACCACTATCGGGTTCAGGAAATACTTCACCAGGACACAGGATAGCGATTACCGAGAGAGAAAGAGAGAAAGGGAAACCGAGAAGGAGTGGGACGTATCTCGTCGAGACGTATCTCGTACGTAGATACATGTCGATTGGTAGAAATTGTCTCTAATGCGTGCATCAGGGATTATTTGGGCAGAACGATTCTACAGCGTGATATGCTGAACAAGGCAAACGAGACCGTCTCGTCTCGTACGGAATTCTTAACTTTTCTGTTACCAAGCGGGTGAAATAAAATTACTGCGAAGCATTTTTTTCCTCCCCGACCGTTTTTTAATCCCACCGTTGTGAAATCTTGCACGTTCGCGGCGCGCCAGTTGGTTACGTTATGCAATGAATTTAAGGCGGGAAAGACTCATTGTATTCCATAATGCTACTTTCGTATTCGCATCGCGTCTATCACCAAGTTCAAGTTGGAAGAAAGAAAGAGAATGAGAGAGAGAGAAAGAGAAACGTTCTAAATTTTTTTCTCTGAGATTTTCTTCTTTGAGATATCCCGCGTCAGATTTATTTTGACATGAATTCTTTTGTTTTCTCGAACGGCTATTGGATTTTGCAGTATGTACGTTTATATATATGTATGTATGCGTGTATGTGTGTATGTATACTATGTAAACACCCCAAGCGTTATTCTGAAATATTAAGCATTTTGAAAACGAAGTGAGGGAGAGCAATATTGGACAAGAAAAATATATAATACATTTATTAGACCGGATTTCAGTCAAAAAGATAAATACGGTTGTTGCATATCTCATATGCGTAGCTCATCCTCTTTCCCAGTTGTAAAAATGTACAGCCGCGATAGAGCGGCTGCAGCACGATTCGCAGATACGATACGCGGATACGGACATATCCCTTTAAACGTTAACTAAAGCAGCCGAGTCGAAAAAGAAGTTTTAAGTCCAGGCGCGCTGTTGCTTTTAAAATATGGCATAAAATATTCAGACCTGTTCTCTACAGGAACGAGGAGTGCGCTTGACGTTAAAGCCGGACTATTAAAGGGTACGGGGTCTCTTGGTTAAAAAAGCCGAGACACGCGAGACGAAATTTCCGATGCACATTACATTGGCGCCGAGGCAGGGATAACGGCATCGAGATGTAACCGTTGCCGCACCGTTGCCGTCCGTGTGTGACAAATTTGATATTTTTCCGCTCTCGTTTAATCCCCGAGCTACTCGGTGCTTCGACTTTTATACTAGCTAGGCAGCCAGATACCGAAATGCGTCATGAATTTAATATATCGTGAACGGTCTCGCGGTGACTTTCCATGAATTTCGCGGCGAAACTTAAAGGCACTTTAATTTAGGAGTTAACTTTAAAGCGCCGAATACATTACGCGAAGCGTATATTAACATCGGTGTTGAATTTCAAGCAACCGCGCTATTTATCCGGCAACGCAGAACTTTGCGTGCGATGTGTGTTTCGTGCTTTAAATTCAATTCGCGATGCAAAGCGCGAGCGCGGCCGCGCTTAAACCCTTAAATCTCGCCGATGCATAATATTTAGACGTGATGTTGCTGCTGCTAGTGGTGGTGGTAACTTTGACCGAAGTAAAAAGATCGGTCTTGTGCCTCCATCGTGCCGCACGGAATGTCTCTCTCGCAAGAAACGGAATATTACTGGCTAAGGTTACGATCGCGATGCTAAGGCTAAGGTTTTAGGTCGTCGGTCTCGGTTCTCGTAGCTCCGGAAAACATCCCCGCGATATAAAAAGCAGCGTTCACCCAGGGCGCAAGAAATACGAGCGCAGGGATGCACCGTGAGTTTTATACCGTCCCGTTCACCGGAATCGTCGCTTTTCGGTTAACCGCGAACTCGAAACCATATCCCTCCTGATTCCTCTACAACAAGTCTCACTTATTCGGTCCACTTTCGTCCATCAGGCAACGTCGTGGAACTTTTTCTTCTAACCGACGACCCTCATCCGCTCGTGTGCGAGCGCGCGAGCACATGAATGCAACGTGAGACACGCAAGGAAATGCAGCAACCTCGAAGAGCTTTCGGTCCAGACCGCGTTGCACCCTGTATCAGGAATTCCTTTCTCGGTAACATGAGAATGTCCGAGAGGAGACACGTCTCTCTCAACACGTGCTCTGTTTCTACCGTATGCGTATTACTATATAAGAGCTTTAGTGCATCATTAAAATTAAACACTTTGATATTTCGTTGACGATGTCGATGAACTATCAGATAAGCTCGTATATTAGAAATTATAAATTTTTAAGTGATTTTCTTATGTCTGATTAATGTAATTAGCTTTTAAGTATATACATCGAGATTTGTTTCGGATATCAACATTCGCGATTCAAAACTGTTCTTTTTATCATCGCGTCATCAGAAGCGCGACTGACGCAGCAAAGTTGTTTGCGGTGATCTTTGAGATGAACTATGTCGAAGAAATATCGCGATTACGCATTACCGTACCATCCGCGCCGGTTGATGAATAATTAGAACAGTGGCTACGAGCTGCGCGGTGTTGTGGCTGCTATCCCAGAACTTTGTAATTGATTTCGGACGCCTCGTCTGCGTTTGGTGTGACAAATCAAAATCACCGTTTCCGCGGTGCGCGATAATAAAGTTATTACGTCTCTAGACGGTTGTCCCGCGAAGAGAGATGGCTCGCCGTCGCGACGCTGCGGGTGCAGTTTGTAATTTTGAATTCGAGATCAGAGTTCAGCTTATTTACTTTAACTACTCGCTAGTTACGGATTCCATTTTCCTGCCGAAAGACGAAAATTAAATTAAAAGCTTTGTGGCTCCTTCTGCTCTTATCGTGTTTTTCACTTTTTTCCGCAATTAACTCGAAGTGCAATATAAGGATTATATATTTCCTCCTGAAAGCACTTTAATCTGAAAATTTCGGATAGATCTGAGATTTTCCCATTGTTTGAACACGAACAGGAAATCAACAAGCCGGCAGGCATTAAATATTTGTAGCATATTCGGAAGTACCTTTATTATTTTCTTTCAAGTCACTCCTTTTATTGCGGTAGTCCTGTCAAACAGCAGTAAACGTTCACCGCACACAAAGGACCGTACAATTTTCTCGTGTCACACGTTAAGTGCCATTAAACCAAGTGGCTGCGACACATTTCGTGTTCGACCCTGCAGATTCGAGATAAGGTAAATTACAAGGGACAAGGGTCGCGTAGATTAGATTGCATCTATGTATCAGAATTGTATCGTTTTTCAAAAAATCCTCTAATTCATCGCGCCGCGCGCTATATCGTCTTATTTTTATTTAATCAAATCAAATTATTAAAGTGTTTTAACACGATGGATAATTCATCTTAAATATTCGCTATTATAGACCGCAATAAAATATCCTCGCCAAGAGCATGGATATGCGGATAAGACCCGTGGAGTATTACGACCTACGACCTCACAAGAATCCCCAGTGGTACGTGTGCATTCGAAACAGACACGCACAGTCTCGACACACGAGAGCGTTATGCACACATCCTTCATGTAGGCACACGCATGTAGGACACGTGCATAGGATATATCCGCATATACCGGTGCCTCGGGTAATGGCATATAATTAGGAACAGCTTGGCCTTACGTTCTAGGCCTACAATTTTCGTTAGTGTGTGCCTTACGTCCCGCGTATATTCACGATACACATGTTTGATCGCGCGGGTGTGTTGCATCGTAGTGTATGTATCCCTGCATGAATACGCGGACGTAGTATCCGCTGAAAACACTTTCGAGGTATTCATAGCACGAACTTGGCCCTGCGTGTGGCCCTGTGTTGTTAGCCTGACCGCTTAATTGCAGAAAATGTACGATTAGAAAGAAAAGGAAATAAGTTAATCTCGGGAATAGAAATTCCCTTCGAGCAGTTTTACTGAAACGAATGCGCGCTGATTAAATTCTCTTCTGATATAGAAAGTGCACGCGCGTATACGCACACACATATAGAGTAATAATTATTATAATATTATGGAAATATATGCAGCATTTAATGCAAAATTAATAATGCAAAAGTCATTCTTCAGTAAATATCGATTAAAAATGGACATGGATGGTATGTTTCGATATATTTGTTCACGCAAAAATCTTAAATATACTTTCGAACCAGAGAATGAGGACTTTGCTGAACTTTATGCAGGATTAAGTGAAAAAAAGGAACCAACAAAAGCTTCGTGATTTTATCATGTCACAACGAAAAGCCTTACAAGGCCGAAAATTAGGACAAAAGATAACTTTCGTCCACGGTATCGACAATACGCGTGCTCCTTTTCTGATTATTATTAATGAGCTCATCTCGAAAATTAATGGTAGCGCCGTGCTTACAACGAACGTCGGACGAGGACGAAAGGGCGGCCTTGAACGAGAACTGCCAGGCGTATATCAAGTATATATGGAAGTGATGATGCAAAAAGGCGCTAACGAAGCATGACGCCGTGAACTGAGTGTTCCACCTCAAGGACGCCTTTCATACTTGGTACGTTGCTATATTGGGATATAATAAGCGCACATAAAATCGAATGATATATATCAAATCGATGACTCGCTGACGAGGACAGATGCATATCTTGTTATCGTATTATATCTTTAATACCGTTATTGATCAGCAGTGTCACTGGAAAATATTCGTATGAGATATGATATAAATAATATATATACGAATTTTTAAAAGTTAATGAAAGATTCAGGGTGTATATATATATTTTGACAACGAGAGTAACTGAATAACAATTGCGAGATGTTTGTGCATCGATTCTTCTCGCAATATGTTTGTGGAACCGAAGAAGATTTGACTTTTTATGTCTTTTTAGCGTAAATTATAGTTGCTATTTATTTTATAAAATACGGAAGATATCCTTTGATGACCGTAAGTAAAGATACCATGTTACAATAATTATGAGAGAAGCATAATTCCTTTCAGGTATTAAAGTATTTCACCGTATCCGCTATTTGCAATGGCCATAAATAATAACCGCTCGGAACAGTAAATCGTTTATGACAAAGTACACGCGGAGCGAAAATTTCCCAGCAGCCTGCTAAAATTACGCTCGAGGGCCTCGAGCGGTTTTTCCACGAGTCGTAGGTGAGACGTTTTCCTCGCATTTTCCCCGCGCTACGCGCAGACAAATCTAGCCGCAGTATCGCGTGCAAGTGTACGCTAGCGTAGCTTCCTCTCTTCGTGTGTACACCAGTAGGACCGTGACAACTCCATCTCATACACGTCATTTCAATTTGTCCTTGGGATGGTTCTGACAAATATTGCAGGTGCTCTCTCGCCCCACGTCTGCCTTTCGTCCTTTCTCTCTTCCTCTCTCTGTCTCTCTCTCTCTTCCTTTTGCCGCCCGTCTCGTGTCCTGATGCCTCTCGTCCGAGCGAAATTGCTCGGGAAAAAGGCAGGGAAACGGAGGAGCCGTGCGTACCGAGTCCGGAAGACGTTCTTATTGTTTTAAGGCGGACAGGTTTATTTACTGCCCGAATAACCACGTAGAGAGCCCGACCCGGCCGTTCGTCCCACCACGCGGTATTAAATTGTGCGCCGCTGAAACTGACGTGGCACCATGCATTTCTTTCTCGCGATGTTGTTATCCCGGGATTTTACGTCAGTCGTGATTCACTTCGACGAAGAGTAGGTGCCCGACAATAGCGTCGTGCGTGTAAGGACGACGCGATGGAATCGTTTTTGCATTTCGGAAGATGAGCAGTCACAACACTCTGGAAATATGAGTTTATGACTGAACGGTACCAGCTCAATGGGAAAGATGCTTCGCGATGTCATCTGTCCCGAAACTAACACGAGCGAGATAAAAGAAATGTGCTATGGAGAACACGCCGGAATTCTTTCAGTCCGTCCACTCGTCGCGGTCGCGTCTCGCTGAGAAACTTTCTTATTTATGAAATACTCGACGCGCTGAAAATTACGGTGCCTCCAGCAGGAGCTCGCGATCTCGCGAGCGCGACAACGTTGTTTTCTATCGTGAATTCCCACCCTCGAATCGCCCTCCGAATTCTCGCGCGACGAGTTAGCTGACGCGAAATCTCTTTTCTACGCGAAAGCGTGGAAAGCAGCCCGTGGAAAATAAAATATTATCAGGCTTTTTGAGGGGGAAAAGCGTGCCAGGCCAGGGGAATTGTGTTCTTGCTATTGAACTGCGTCAAAGCTGCCGCCTCCACCGTCGATCGTTCTTACGCGAGAGCACGATGCCTGATGGATCCAGCTCCGCTCGAGATGGCAGAGGGAGGAGGGGGAGGAATCTCGTTAGGGAAAAAAATATCTCTAAGTCGCGCCAAAGGAGCGAATTACCGGCGCGAAAGAAAACCCGGGGGACAATGAGGCTGTCATCGGTACTAACTGCGAAGATAAAGACTGACGCTATCTGGGCCAGAATCATTAGGAATTGCCTTTTGTCACTGGCCCCGCGTTATATAGCGAACCGTTTCAAGCAAGCAAGCAAGCGCGCGGCCAGCTTCTCTCACGCTCATACTTCTCAAGCTCCAATTATACGCTGCTCAAAAGACGGAAAAACTTGAAATCTCCATTGAAGCGTGACCGCTTTTCCTCCTCTGTCTCTCTCTTTCTTTTCGTCGTTTCGATACGCTTTTTATGTCCTTAGTTTTCTCTCGCTTCATCTCGCGCTTTCGATTGTGTCCCGTAGCGTCTCCAGGGATGTCACCCTACCAGCTCGTTTTCTCTCGTTCTCTCCTTCCACCTCTTCTATCCATCCTGTTTCACCCTCCACCTATAAGCGTTTCGACTCAAACCGCTCGGCATCCAGGCAAGCAAGCAAGGCATCTCAAATGAAGGTTTTTTCCGTTATTTCTTTTCCGTCACGCGGATTGCTTCTGGTCTCCTTCTTTTCGCTCTTTCCGGCTTCTTTTTCGTTTCCTTTTGCGTCTTTACGTCACTATCGTAGTTATCCGTCACTGTATAAGCTTCGACTTGTAATTCTCCCCATTTTTTGTGTTTTGCTGCATGACAACGTCGCGAGAAAAAGACGCTGCTCGCGTACTTTTAGAAAAGCCCTGCGTTCTTCGTATCCGGTTTCTTTGCGCGAAACTTGAGTAATTAAATTCATCAGCTCTTTTATCTTCTCGCTGAATTCACTTTAACGAAAATCCTTCGCTGCTGGTTTTATGCTAATAGAGATTTTTTTTTAACACGCCACTTTTTTATAAACAGGTACAAATTTAGTCCATCAACAAATTTCTCAATAAATCGCCAGTAAATCGTCGACCAATAAAACCATCAAATGAAAGCGTGTATCGATTTATACATTTTTTAACTGCACTGACAACGATCACTGGGTTATACGCGCTCCCGTAAAAGCAGGTATTACCACTTCATAACTCGTGAGCCCAAAATACGTACACGGCCAGCCATGAAAACTCCGTAATTTTACAGAAACGCGTATAATCCGCGTAACGAGAAGAGAGGAAATCGGTGGAAGTATGTATAATCTATAACATCTCTCTTTGCATGATGCGACTGTCTCACGAGCAACCCCGCGGCACCGATACGTCGACCGGGGGCCAATGAATTTTATCACTGCCCATATTTATCGGCGAGGTGGAAGCAGCGACGGGGACGAAGTCGCAAACTGCACCGACTCCGAGATAAACCCCCGGGGGCCCGTCGTATTCTCCTATGTCAAATCTCGGCGCTGCTACGACCGTCGTAAAGTCTCGTAAAGCCCCGCTGGGCCGCCGTAACCGTTTGACGTTTCGCGTTTTACGCCGCGGACCTGCACTACCTACGCTCCGCATATTTAAGCACGTCTACGTCTTTCGGACCATTTATAACGCTCTGCGGACTCCATTCTCGTCGACAATCGATCCCGCGCTATCCTCCCCCGTAAACGACCGCTTCCGGCCGCCCCGTCATCGAGCTCCGTCAGTAATCCGCGATGTTCGGAGTAATAATTAGCAGTGATCACGTTCTTATACTCCGCCTATACCCGCTGTTGACTGAGAATTGTCTCGTTACTCGTCATCTGATTTGGAATTTGATGTGCAATTTCTGCGCGCACCTCACCGTTTCTCCGAGTAACTGCGCGATTTTTAGAACGTTGCCGCAACTCGTTAGTCCAGAGTGCAGAGAGAAAAATTCCGGGGGAAATAATAAATCAAAAAATGTAGATACGTGTGCAGCTTACGGATATGACTGCTCCTGAGAGCTCCCATAACCAAGTAAAAAATTGACTATTAATATCAGATTTTTATGTGCAATTTAGGTCGAGTGTCTCATCTCGCGTTCGAGATTTTAAGAAAAACTTAAGCCACGGCACACACACATAGGTGTCCTTGCGAGCGAGACCGTTGATTACGAGTAATAGAATGTCACGCCAATGCTAGTTACCTTGTTCTTGAGATCATATAACGAATGCACTTTATCGCTTTGATGAGCTGCATTCTGGGACGCAGCGTCGCGACTTTGTAACGAGAGCACGACTTCAATTTTAAATGAGGTGGAATCAAGTGCACTTTATCGATGGTAACTGAAACTATTTCAGGCTCGGTGTCTGCCGTGCTAGCGTCAAGACTACTAATCGAAGTGGAGGGATCGACGTTTCCAAGCCCGAGGCGCATTCCCATCGTTGCACGCGTCCAAGGCCTGTTATTATGCGAACTTCGAAGCACCACCGTATCATAATCGCTCGCGGATAGGTTTTCTGCGACATTACGCGGGGCGTTGCTGAAAGTGATCGAGCGCGAAGCGAATGACAAACGATTTGAGTGATAACAGTTCTCACGCACAAATGAATTCGTGAGTCATCTGTATTTCACTGGCATATATGCAATTTGTTCTACCTGTCATTTTCGATTTTCGTGTAACACGAAGATGAATGCGAGCAAATGAATGTGAGATTTTATTGAGGCTGCAGAAAGCTGAACTTAACAAAACAAAAGAGAAAAAAGAAGCAAAGGAAATTGAATCCGGTCTTACGGTAATAGCTCGAAAAGAAAATCAATGACACCAAGCACGCGTGATGAGAGATAAGGAATGGAATTAAAGTAAAATGATAAGTAATCGGCCGGCGAGTGTGCGAGAGAGGGCGGCCGGCCGGTCAACGCGCACCGTAAAAGCGAAGCGAGATGCAACCGGTGCTAGAGGTGCAAAAAGGGCAAAACGACACGGGGTAGCGCGCGAGCTTAAGTGAGTATAATAAATTGATCGAAGGCAAGCGTGCCGAGGCATGCGGGCAACACTCCGGCTCTATTAGCCCGGAGATGCATGGCCCCTTCTTCTTCGAAAAGAAGACACACCCCATGCCAACGAACTTTATATAGAGATATAGACCCCCTGACGAGGATAAGAGGATCCTTTAAGAATATGGCTATGGGAGCGTGCTAGCGAGGGGAGACCCTCGTATTTTTGTTCTCTTTCCGCTGCTAAGAGCGGATTTCAGGTATTTAAGAGGCGGCGACTCATGACTTCTCCTTCCTTCTCCTCAATCAAAATTTGTGCCCCATAAAATGCTATGGAGGGATTACGTACAGACGTTTTTATTTCCGACGGTACATTTATATAATCTCGAATTTTCGGAATTTGAATTTTTCTCTTCCGAATTTTATTCTCTCGGATTTGATACGTGTTTCTGACTGACACTTGAACCTGATACGTGTTTGATCTATTCAAGCTGTGTCTGGATATACGAAGCTTAATCAACGATTAATCGGGATTGCAGATTAATAATTATCGAATCACGCGACAGGCTACCAATTCTCGATATCATGCCGAATTATTCAACAGGCTCGATATGTGACGGCAGCGTGACGCGCGCTATACCAACCGAATTTCCTAATGTAGTTACGCCGGCTAAACCGAAACTAACGAATGTCTTATCCCTTGCGAAGTTCGCGAGGAGATCCTCCGAGGTCGTCGCATTTTGTCAGGAAGGCCCGAGCAAGCTCGAATTAAGAAAGTTTCTCTGAGAAAGGAAAGCGAGCAGGAGCCGAACGATCCCGTGGAACTTAAAGAAAATGGTAGTCGACGACTCACAGCGACGAAAGTCTGGAAAGAGGCTCAATAACGATTTCAACGGTGCCGCCGTTTTACCGCCCCTGTTCGGCCGCCCACCGCCCTTTGCCTCGCACTCCGCCCCTTGATCTCATCCTGTCTTCCTGCCTCGCCGTTTTCCCCATCCTAGGAATTTAGTCGGTTGTAAGTTAATTTCCCCAATTTCTTATGCAACGGTGCATTAGCGGGGCGGCGGCAGATGTCGGCAGTTCCTAAAAGCTCGAAGATCCCTCTACCCCGACTCGGTCCGCCATCACCGCCGTTTCCTTCATCCGCCGCTAAAGTGCAGTTTATATTCCGCGCGGAATGCACGGTAAATACGATCGTCAGACGTTAATTCGTCGGAGAAAGTTTCGGGAACCTGAACATTAATGTATAATGAAATCGTAGCCGGGTATCGCGCAATAGGCTTGATGTATGTATGTGAGATGAGAAATAACATTGCAATTTATCGCGTCATTCTATGTTAAATAGCCGGTCTAAGCGTTATTATTCACCGAATTTCAAAATGTGCACAATAGCTCCGACATGTTTCGTCGAAAGTCAAAATTCACATGGAAGTAAGCGCACGCGATACGGTGTAGTCATATTAAATATTAATGTTCATGTTGATGAATACATGAATTTACTTATGTACAAACGTTACGCGTAATCCACGGCAGCGTAAACGATTACCTCTTTCATCGCAGTATATTGTTTGTCTCTGGGTTTTGGTGCAGGCGGTGGAGTGAAGTTTGAAAACAACCCACGTAGTCCAATAAGAACGCGTTGACTTTATCCACTTGCATTTTAATATTCTTTAAAACGTGACATATAGCCGTTTCTTTCCTCTATTTATGTATATATACATATATATCTTTTTTATTGTTTATTTATTTAGTGAGAACGTAGAGATTTTTGAATAAATGATGCAATTCGATATCTAAGTTTGACACACAGAATAGTAACAAACTGAATAAAACGATCGACTATTGCACAAAAGTTTACCGTATTCGTTTATTCATCTTGTGATTATTCACGGAATTTCATTTTCACGATCGAACTCTCTCTCTCTCTTTCTCTCTTTCTCTCTCTCTCTGTTTTCGGGGCATGCTAATACATTGCATAGTCTCATGCAGATTATACACGAAGTAAAATGGTTCGCCGCATTGCGAAAACAATTTGTGGCTGTCACGCGAAACTTACAGATCGCCGGCTACAAGAGATTTCCCGGTTGTCGATATGGAACAAGCTCCGTGATTAAAAAAAACAATTTTCACGTGGCCGCAACCGAGGTCAATCTCAGTCAAAAATGTCATACAAACGTACCTGACCCCGCATCCGTGCCAGGGATGTTACAGAATTACGCGTTTCCGACCGCGCGCGTAAAGCAGGGGACTTTGTTTCCCAGATCGGGTGACAGTTGGGGCCAACAGCCTCCACGAAAAGCGTATCTAGCGCAAAAGCGGCCGCGTGAAATCTGTCGATGTTAACGTTAATCCTACGCGGAATTCAATTTGTATCCAGCGCCGCAGAAAATTGGACTACTTCGTAATCGGGTTCGTTCGTTCTATCTGTCTTCCTCTCCTTTTCACCCCCGCGGACCTATCATTCTCTCAGGCTCGGTTGCGTGATAGTCGTGCTAGCCACATCGTTCAACGCAAGAGAGTTGGGTCGTTGGTATACGTGTGCCTTTATACCGGCGGATATGCGTATGTATATGTGTACGTCCACGTTGGAGAGAGACGAACTCGTTAATCGATCCGAAAGTAGGTATCTCCGCGGAAGATACGGTGAGTCTCGGTAGAATGGGATCGTTCTCATGTTGGCGGAGGCGTATAATAATCCATTAGTCAGATGGGCTAAATTCAGGGGCGCTTTTCAGGCGAGAGGGAGAAAGAGAGAGATGAGAGGGAAGGCCGGCACGGGTGGTCGGAGGGTGGAAAGTTTTTATGAGGAAAACGAGCAAGGCAGACAGAGAGAGAGAGAGAGAGAGTCGGCTGAGTTTAAAGTCGTGTAGTAGATATATATATATATCCCTCTCTCTCTCGCCTTTTCTCTTCTCGTCTGTGTCTATGAGGCGGTCTTCCTCACCTCATGGTTTCCCCACGTTTTCTGTCCTCTTCATTCTGCTGATGCAGAAACGATGCATGTAGTTATTTATCAATATATAGACGGAATATACGTGTATATTCTGCCGGTCCGGCAGACAACTAATTTGCGAGTCGAGACTCCGTGCCTCGTTCCTCTATCGATCTATTTAAGGTTGATTAGAAATCTGCCAAGATCGATCTTCTATTTTCTTGCTCGTTCGAGTATGAATTCTGCATCAATATTTGTATTCCGTCTGTTCGGCTTCTTATGAAAGAATTTCGCTTGCAATAGGAAATTTGAGGAAAAAATATCAGGATAATGATCGTACAGCCCGATGATGCACACTTAACATACCTCTTACTGCACTTCATGATTTCGATAGACTATCAGCGTATTTTACGTGTTTCCTTTTTGCGTTGTAAATTCAACGTTCGCTATGAAATGTATCCCATCTTGCGATAGTTACCGATTACTTAGCGCAATTATCAGGTAGAAATCCGTGAGAATCCAGCCATC